>NW_001809798.1:251134-610289 GCF_000149425.1 Meyerozyma guilliermondii ATCC 6260 | reverse complement strand
CATCAACTCTATCTACAATACCCAAAAAGATATTGTGGCTCTCATAGACAAGCTCATAGTGGATTTGATGCTTGAAAACTACATTGGCGACGAGTGCAAGCAGTATGCACTGGACATAACCTCCAAATGTCTCAAGCTTGTTCGAGTAGTCAAGGCTGCAAATAAAGGCAGCGACACAAAGATTAAGTGGTGCGATGCATGGGAGAAGAAGTTTGCTGAGAAGTATAATGACACTAAATGAAGGGAACTAGATAGGGAACGAGCTTTATCAACTACAACGAACTAGAGAGCCCCAAATGTTTTGCGTGGTGCTTGGCATGAGCTTCGGCAAACGAACTGATGAAAAAGTATGAGTGGTCGTATCCATCCACCACATTCAAATCGACTTTACCTTTGTAATTGGATGCTTCTGCTGCTTCCACAAACTTTTCCGGTTGCAATTGATGGTCTTTATAGTAAAATCCGTCGGCTGCACCCTGATGGATCAAGATATCCGGTTGATGTTCATGCTGGTAAGTACCAATTAAATGAGTGGGATCGTACTTGTGCCACAATTCCTCGTTAGAGCCCAAGTAGTTGCCAAAGGCTTTCTTACCCCATGGACAAGTCAGCGGGTTTGCAATTGGAGCCCAAGCTGAGACAGACTTGTATTTTCCAGGGTTGGTAAAGAAGCCTGATAATGCACCAAACCCACCCATTGAGTGTCCTGCGATGGAAATTGTTTCAAAATCAAGCTTGGGGAACTCCTCTGCCAACTTTTCCTGGAGTTCTTTGTGAACATAGCTATACATTTTGTAATTTTTCAGGCCATGGTTCCTCGGTAGCATCGACATAGAAACCTGCCCCAGTTCCAAAGTGTCCCAAGATTCATCCTCTCCTTCAATTTTAGCACCACGAGGCGAGGTGTCGGGGAACACAATTGCAAAGCCGTATTTGGCGGCAAAAAATTGTAAAAACGATTTTTCACTGGCATTATTGGGAGTGCAAGTTAAGCCTGATAAGTAGAGCAATACCGGAACTTTGCCAGAAGTTGTAGGAACAAATACATTTACGTCCATTTTAGTGTTGGTTGTGGACAGGTCGTGTGACAATTTGAACAATTTGCCGCCGAATTGGGCTATTTCTGCATTTCTTGTGAACGACATGATGATGGTGGTGAAAGCAAGCTTGAGATTTATATGGGGAAGACGGGTGCGATGCCCCGATGCGGTAGTTGGTTCCGCGGAATAAAATTTAAGCCCTTATTAGAACAAGCTGCGTGCAGGAAATAAGTTGCAAATCCTACACCTACAACTACATTCATACCTACAATTTGAAGCGCAATGGATGATTCACTCCTGTGTATCACCAATCTAGATTAATCGTCAATAAGATTTTTTACCTCTGGGCTCGTAAGGAAAGAAAGCCGACAAAACTCCACACAACAAAAAGAGAGCTCCACTAACGTAGATTGGAGCAGAGGTGGTCAAGTCAGCAAATATGGCAATGATCGGCGCAAAAATTCCGAAAATCCGGTTTGCCGATGCCGCAAGTCCGATTCCGGTTCCTCTGATCTTGGTGGGGAAAATTTCCGGAGTGTAAGCGTAAAGCACGCCGTACATAATATTGGAGAAAAACGAGAATGCACAATTGTAGCCCAAATTAGCATTTGCTGTTTTCGCCGTAGTTGAAATGAACAAAAATACCCCGGTCAAAAGGAACGATAACACAAGGGTTCCCTTTCTGCCCAAACGAAGCTCCACCAAAATGGCTGCAATAATCGCACCGGGAATACCTATTACCGACACAATCAAGGCATTTCTGTAAGTCTCGTGCACCGACAATTCTTGTCCGTTATTTCCATGCATCTCAAGATACGTAGGCAAGAAAGCGTTGTATAATGGGAAAGCCAAACCAGCAAATGCCCACACTGCGATAACCAAGCCTGAAGAAAATGCTACTTTTCTTGAGCCGAAACACAGCCTGATATGAGTCAATTTGAACCTTTCGAGTTTTTCTTTCACCAATCTGTTTTCCACTTTTCCAGATTCCAATTTGTCGTCAAACTGAGTCAAGTCGTCTATGGTCAAAGTGCTTTCTTTGCGATTGATTTTGGCGATTCTATGGATGGTTTCAACGGCTTTGACGTCGTCTCCACGAGCCAAGTGGAACCTAGGAGACTCAAACACTCGGAAAGCAAACCGACTGATGAACATCAAAAGTGTAAATCCTCCCATAGTGAACAAAAAGTAGCGCCATCCCTTGTTGTCTGCCTTTTTACAATTCAAAGGATCGTCACAAGAATAGTTACTGAGAAGACCCCAGGCAATCAAGTTGGTCACGAGTTGGCCCAAAGCCCACCACGCCGACATGGCCGTCAACAACCATTGATGAGTAGACGGCAACGCCTCGAGGAAAATAGCCGAGTCTACGGGAAGATTTCCCCCCACGCCGAAACTCCAAAATGAAGCGAATATTCCAATGGCTACAAAGTTAGGAGAGCCACCTGCTATCACCGCAAACACACCGGTGATCAAAAACGTAAGATTGAAAGCCCACCGGCGGCCAATAATGTCTGCCGAGAACGACCAGAACGCAGCTCCGGCGAAAAGTCCCAAGTTTTGCGCCAAACGAGATATGGAGCCCGGTTGGGCGGATGATGAACACCATCAGTTTCGGTGAGTCTGCTGACTATCAAGGACGTCACAATAGGCCAAGCATTATCGGCAAACCAGCCAAATCCAGCAACGAAAAACAACCCTGTTTGGTACCGTCCAAACCCGATTTCGTCAATAGCATTTGCCAAAACCCTGGAACTTGTTCAAATAAACCAGGTCAAAATCACCTTCGGAATATAACGTGGAGTCCGGAAGTCAGGTCGGAGTCATATACCCGCTGGTCCTCAATAAAGTTTTCCTTGGTGGGATCATCGCTCGAGCCACGTTCTACAACGCCTTGATTTGTAGACATTGTAACCAAAGGAAACTGAAAAGATTAGGATTGCTGCTCACTTATATAAGTGATAGGCTACCATTACCATATACAGGTGTCTTCGTACATGCACTATGGCGACAGTTTCTGCACACAAGTGGAATTTGTGAGAGTTGTAGCCCGTAAAAAATAACGAGATTCCTCGTTTGGTAATATTTTTGTGGCAATAAGCGTTAGAAATGCCACAGTTTTGTGGTCACCTCGATAATTTTCGCCCCGCCACGGCGCTATCTAGGGTATGTCTGGTCACGTGCATCGGCGAATCGAGAAAGATAGTGAACCGAAAAAGACTGGACCAATTGGTGCGGCGCGAAGCTTAGCATTGACTGAATTGACTTTTGGATACTTTAACGAGACTTTTAGTTTATGCGTTCTATACTATATCTATCCGCACCAAAAACAACCCTGTACTCTTCCACCTGCCAATGACCAAACCATCCTTTCACCTTGGCCATACCTTGACGATGGGCCTTTCCTCCTCCTCCAGCTTTTGCATCTTCCTTACTTCTCCACCAACAAGTTGCCAAATTTCTTCCTAGGGTATCTTCTGGTGTTCCAAACCAATACTTGAGAAGTCCTCCAGATAAGTTGGCTTCTTGGTGCGATGCTTTGTCTACTTGACCAAGATACTCTCTTCTCTCTTCGCTCTGCTGTGTTTCAGTATGAAGCTGTGAACGAAATGCAATCACATAAATTTCGGTGGTGGGCAACGATTTTCCTAGCTTTATGGCATACTCGTGTGCTAGCTGCCAGATTTGTTGTATATTGAATGAGTCGTCATATGGGTCAAAAGCGTATCTTTGACTGGTAATTTCGAACGATTGAAGCGCCAAGGCTATTGCTCGATACCCAAACTGCAAATCATCAAGATTTAGTAGATGGTCAATTTCGGTATATGGAGAAGACTGGATCCGCTTCTGGTCCAAATCGGCGTAGCCTGGCTTCACTATGGGCTCAAAAAGATGTTTATCAACGTCGATCAAAGCTGTGGGCATGGTCAGTGAGTTGTAAACGTTTTGTGAGTATTTTGTAAATATATTTTGTCAATGAAATTTGTAAGTATATTTTGAAGATCTTTGAATTTGTTCACCACTTTCCATCAACAAATTCCGCCACACCATAGATAGAGCCACAGTACTCGGCAAGGTTGCAGCCATTGTCGCGCGCCGAAACATGCTCGATTTGGGTATTTGTTCCGTGAGCCGCACCGGTGCCGGGCCGTTACTGCTATTTATAAAATATTGCCGAAATGTGCCGACGTTTCTAGGCGGCTCATTTTCGGCCATAGCCCGCGCCGAATTGGCATTACGAATTGGGCATTAATGGCCACTTTACAGTAGTTTGAGTTTCTTCACCTTGCTACTTTCTCCTGTATATGCCATTAGATGCCAAATTTACCCAGATATAAGCACATATTCAATTGGTCCTGTTCATCAGTTCACGCTTCCAGTTCTACTTCCATCTCGAGATTATCTGCCATTTCACAATTTTTGCAACAAAAATGTTGTGTTATGTAATCAACTAAATGTGAAATTTGAGGAGCGGCAAAGCATCTTGGTGGAACAATTGGGTCACTTTGTATTTGAGCTTTCCCTTCAAGTTGCCGCTTTTCTGCCAAATACCAGAATTTTGCCGTTTCTAGTAAATTGGATTATGTAACTGATAAACCGTTTTAAGCTAACGATGACCAAGTTCCAGCCGTCACAAGATTCATTAACTATCATATCAGTTCGTAACTCTTCTGGTAGCTCCATTAACTGGTATCAACTAAAAATAACTTCATCATGATAACTTGACGGTTGCAAATTTTGGTAAAATATGCATAACTTTCGTTGTAAATTTCCCAAGATCTCCATATTGAACCCTCGATATCAATTATCCCGTTGTAGTGCTCAGTTGAACCTTCTCCCTACCTAACATAATTAGCACAATAAGGCTTCTTTTCGTCTTCCTCGAGCCCTGCTTGCGGCATCCATGCACCACGAACCCATACTGCGCACCAGACAATCTCAATATATAGGCACTTATTCTTGCCACATATTTCTCAATAACCAAAGTCTATGCCCCGACTTCATTCTGCTTCAGAGCCTCCTGCGACAGGGTTCTTTGCCAGGGTTCGAAATGAGCTCGGGAATAGAACCGAAGGCTTGCACCAAATCAACAACCAAGCTTTGGATTGGTATAGAAGTCAACTGCAAATACGACAAATTCTTATTCAAATTGGTGGAGTGGTGGCAATTGTGATAGGAGTTCTTGTGTTGATTTTCCACAAATATCTTATAGAACTTCTTGTTATAATCTCAGATGATTGGGCCAAACTACCTGGTGGAAGATTAATTCTATTTTTACTCGTTTTCTTTGTTGGTTTCCCACCCCTTATTGGTTATAGTGCCTTGTCTCTTCTTGCCGGTATGGTATATGGGTTTCCCTATGGCTGGCCCTTGCTTGCACTGGCTTCTGTTTCTGGCTCATTCGTGGCATTTCTTGTGTTTCGTTACTTTCTCAGAAGTCAAGGTGAGAGGCTTGTCAACTCCAATGAAAAGTTTCGTGCTTTTGCTGAGATTCTTCGTGAAGACTCGAGTCTCTTCTTGTTGGTTTTGATTCGCTTGTGTCCTTTGCCATACTCACTTTCCAACGGAGCTTTAGCAGCCATTCCTGAGTTGTCCGCATGGGTGTACCTTGGAGCTTCTGTGATTACATCTCCAAAAATGTTGATCCACCTTTTTGTAGGGCACAAAATCAAGGAGTTTGGAGACGCTAAAACAGATACTTCTACAAAGATCATAGATGTAATCAGTATCTTGGTCACTGGAGCTGCGGCAAGTTTGACGACTTTTATCATCTACCGCAAGATGCAACAGAAATTGCACCACAATAGGGCCGGTGCCAACTATGACGCTTTTGTGTTTGGAAACTTTGATGATTTAGAATCTGGAACAAACGTTGAATTGAATTCGGCAGACTTTGATCAAGACAATTTTATTATTACCGATGACGAATTAGAAGAAGAGGAACCCAATGGCTCTCATACTGCAACAGCAACCCAAGTCCAAGTAGCCCGAAGGAACTGCAGCAAAGCCATGACTATTTGTACATTAATGTTCGTATGATACGCCTAAGACTTACTTGACAAAGTTTCTCTATTATACACCATCCTCAACACATTTATAGTTCCACATACATCATCCGAGTTCTCCTCTTTTCGATGCGGTCAGTGGTCGAAAGGCCACGAAGGTTTCCATCTGCATCGCTATAAGATTGGCCATTGATAATGGCAAGCGCGTCGGTTTCACAGTAGGTTGTCCCATTAATGAGATAGTAATCGCTTCGAATAGTCAGGCTGCAATGTTCACAGCGCAAGCACGAAATATGCCACTTTTGCTGGAGCTCATTTTCAATACACTCACCTTCGATTCCACTACCGCACTCGGTACACAAGCTGTCATTCACTTCGTGGTAGTGGTGGTTGCAATATGGCCGATCGTTGAATGCATAACAAGGCACCGACTTTTTGAAAGTCACTTTACAACCTGAATATGAACATTTAAAGCACCCACGATGCCATTGCCCACTAAGTTCTCCAGTACGAGAATAAACCGATTTTTCTTTTCCGGTGGCATTAACTTCGATGTTCCTTTTACAGCTCCGACAAGGTCCTCGTCCTGGTGGAAACACCTCTTCACTATTTTCGAAATCCTCAGGTATTGAAATTATTGGATCACGTCCCAAATTCATGCCTCGAAGTTCTTCGTCAATCTGGTGTACTTTGGGACTTAAAGGTTTCACCTCTGATTGTATGCTCTTGATTCTTTCAGTTTTGAGGGGCTTGATGGACAGTCTTCGACTATCTTCGGTATTGAGATCAACATCCGAATCATTTGGATACTCGGAGTTGGGAGATGCTATAGTGGGCACGGCGTCAACTATTTTCCTTTCGGTAGGAGCTGCTTGCGCAGGATACGCTTCAGCATCGTCGCCGACAGTTAAACTTCTGAGTTGTCTTTCTAATTCACGCTCAACTTCATCTTCGGATTCATGGTCGTCATCGTAATGTGCTTCACCGTCTTTTGAAATAATCGAGCTAACCGTTGAAAATTGACTTTGACGCATGGTTGAACGAGGCGGTAAATTGTCACTCTTGAGAAAATGCTCGTAGTCCGTGCTGTTCCGCAAAACTGTTCCATCGTCCATGGTTGTGACTATAGCCGGCACAGGTGATTTGTATGGTTCAAATCGAGCGAGCCCCAACTCCGTGGGGGATGCTGTGGGTAACTCGGGAGGACCCTGTCTAGCAGAATTTGGTAACGGAGGAGAAATCGGAGTATATGCTTTGTGGTCTTCGACATCTCGTTTGAAGTTTGCAAGTTCATGCGGATAGACGGTGCCTTTCGTTGTCCTGGGTATTATCAGCATCATATGACGCCCAGTTGGTCAAGACAGGGGGTCCATTTCAACAGGGTGGTTCAAATCAAGCCAGCAAATTCGTTGAAGTTTCTAGATGGCTCCTGCTGGGGAGAAAAGTCGAAACTGTCATATTTACTGTTGTAGTTTCAGGTTTGTTGAATATGCAGTTGACAGAGAAGTATGATTTGGTTCTGGTTCTGAAAAGACATAGGTGGAATGGCCCGAATCATTCTCGTAAGGATATGGAGCGGTGGGATACGGCATTGGAGGAGCCGCACGGTCCCCGATGGCTCCTACCACGGCGGAAGTTGACAGCACCGAATCGACTGATTTGTTAGCATTTTGCATTTCTAAGGTTTCTTCTATTCTTGGCACTGGTTGATGAAATGTTGACGAGGTTGCTGAGGAGGGTTGTCTATCATATTCTGCCAACTTTGTAGTTGAGTTGTTGCGCAAGGCACGAGCTTGTTTGCGTGGATCATACTGCTCGTATACGACTCTTTCACCTTCCAGATGGTTAGCTTGTGGCTCTTGACTTGGTTCAGAGTTGGGCTGCGGCTGCATTCCAGAGTTCTTGGCAATTTGTTCGTTTTGGTGTTGAGTTTGTGGTTGATAGGCATACTGGCGACTCATTTGGCTCTGTTGCAGCCTCATCAGCGGTGCCAGGTTCACCAGCGCCACGGATTTTGTAGGCAGATGCGTAGAATAGCCTTCAGGCAAATCTCCAGAGCTTCCGTAGAGTCTGGTTTGTACATGCGAGGAACCATCGTAACCGTTTTCGCTAGGCAACAGACGTTGCAGTCGAGACTGGTAAGAGTGCATCAGCTGTTGCAGACGCTGGCGATGATGGGTGCCATTATTATGGACTTGTTTGCCCATAGAAGATGCAGATGAATAGGGAGGTGACGGATTATGTCTTTGTTGTGGATGTTTTGCTTCGTTTGATCCAAGATTCACATCAAAGCCGGCACGCTCATACACCCCACGATACCGATGCTCTATTTTAAAAGGTGGAAACGCCGAGTCTTGAATTTTGGGTGAAGGCTCGGACCGGAGAAATTTGGGTAACGAATGGAGACGAGTTTCCACAGTTTGGGATGACATATTTGAATGGTTGAACCCCATTCACCAGAAATAAATTATGAGCTGGAGCAAAAAGACTAATAATTATACTCCAATATGCAAGCAATTGGGAGTTGGCAGATATGTGCTGTTTATTTTTCAAGTCTTGAGCCGATTCTTCGCGACCGCGTCATGGTGCACTGGTGCACAACATTGCGGGTGAAGTTGCTGCTTGGCGCGATGCCGTTACGTGCATATGGATGTTGCAGCCATTGTTAAGTGTCGTCTGAAATTGTGGGTGAAATGGTTGGTGGAATAGAACTGAGAGTGGATTGTAAAAGATGAGAATGGATTGTTGAGTTGAGTGAGATTAGGCAGTAATTATAATATAAAGCAAAATTGAGATGTCATGAGAAATCGCTATGACTGGTATTAATAGGTGAAAGATACAATGGTATAAAGAGTCAGAAATTGTTATTACATGCGGAATTGTGAAAGTAAGCTCTAAGTGAGTGAGATGAATGGTTTGAGTTTATTTACTCATGATACTCAATTGGGGGTTTTGATATCAATGAGATAGACTTTGTGAGTTCATAAAAGTTTCTACCAACAATTAGATCGACTCTACTGCTCACTGAGAAGATTAGAATTTTGAAAGTTGACCTCCAATTGAACATTCTAGTATATAAATTAGCATTGATCCTCTTCAATTTTGCATGGAAAGAGCACCGTAGTTCAAGATCCTTATCATGCTTCAACATAGTATCGCTCAATTTGCTCATCTTCGAGGAAAGAATAATGAACTGTAAATGAGAGTCTTAATTTGTCTCTTATGTTACATTTTCTAGCACTGGTAATGTGCAGTTATTGGACACAAGGTTCGCAGCCGCACGTCTTGTACAATGCGGTGAAATTTTTGCAACCAAAATTGCTCGATACTTGATCTCAGGGTCTTGCTTGAATGAAGACTGTTTACCAATTTTGACGTAGCTTGGACTATGGTCTGAGCTAGTATCTGGCTAGCATCTGGCTAGCATCTGGTCTGTTACTATTCAGAAGCCGTTATTGAACTTGGAATCTCCTCTTATCTCCAGAACAACTACGGCGAAACGATGTAGGGAAACACCATTTGTGCTTTGGAATGACTTTAGAAGACAAGGAGTGGTATCGTCGAAGTGGAGTCCCTCCAATATTCGTGATTTCAGGAGAATAAGAAAGAGATAATTCCGTATCAGAATCTAACACAAAACCAGGTCATCTTGATTGAGTTCAAAACGACTTGACGACTCGAAGTTCCGAAAAACTTTTTAAAGTCGTTATTGTTACATTGACTAAACACAAGAGATGGCTGACTGCTCGACTCTCAATGAGAATGAAATCTCAGTTAACACTTACGACAAGATTGAAACAGTAATTCAAACTATAATTCGAAGAATTGGGAATGGTCTCAAATTACTTCCGAGACTCGAAAAATTATGAGGTATTGTCTGTGTGGAGAGCAGCATTGGAAAGAGGTCTATTTGAATTGTATCCAGTGACAAGGAAACTTTACTTGGAAGGAATTTGTGAAGAAGATTTTTTCAAAGGTGACTATATTGAATATTTCCATATTTCTCCAAAGGAAACCAAGATGCGCCACTTCGAGTATCTTATCACTTCTTTGAGATGTGACTTGTATAACATTCTCGCCCCAAAATGTCCACCGTTTGACTCAAGTACAATTCCAGGCGTACCGAATAACCAAGCACGTGTCGAAGAAATCTTGCAATATGTTTTTGCTGATCATACCTATTTGTGTGAGGAGATGGTCGCCACATAATTCGAAAGGTGTGCAAAATGGAGGGCTTTAGCATGGGAATCGCATTCTCTTGAAATGTGGAATGAATTTCAAGCCATAAAAACGAGATACCGGGATTTTAGAACTTTCACAAAGCTACCAGAAATGTGTGACATTGAGTGCTTTTATGCGATTGTACACTCCCACCGCGAGGCAAAGATAGAGATGGGAAAACAAATTGCAAAACAATTTATCAATTACAAGCAGAAACAGAAAATCAGGGGTATCTACTCAATCTTTCGAGAAGTGAACCGTAAAAGTGGTCTTAGATTGAGGGTTTGACCAACCAATTTCCATAAAGAAGTCGCAGATTACATTCGAAACGGAACATAAGGTCAGTGGCTTGAAAGCTTGTCTATATACAAGTATTTTCATCGAAGGGTATCTTCACCGTACTGTCCACCGGAAAACGCCAGGATGTGTCTGTAATGAAACAAGACCATAGCATTCACCATCTAAGGACAGCTACTCAATTAACCTTAGGATTCATGGTCTATATTGATAAATCTTAAGCAGTTCCCCGATGCAGATTTCCGAGGAATAGTCTAAATAAAGGAAACACTGCACTACTTGTGGAATATACTTCATGGTATTACTTCAGAGGTTGAATGTAAAAGCAAATCAAAAGAAGCATGGACATGAATACTTAAATCATGTCAATGGCATGACTTACTATGTGATTTGTACGGAACAAAATGGTTGCAAAAAATGGAATATCTGCGCAACGAAGGGCAGTACGGATTACACGAATGAAACAAGCAGATACATTCAAAAACACTTGAATTCTTTTCATAAAATGGTGCAAAAAAGGCAGACGAATAAAATTTTAGTATATCATGTCCGTGTATATGGGGCTTATACTCAATAAAAGTAGGGATTATATATATATGTGTCTATGAACCAATTCACATAATTGTCCGCGCAACTGGATGCGAACTGAGTATCAATGCGGTGAATGAACTCGCAACCAATTCAGATTGCAGTACTGATCTCAGAACCTTTTTAATCCGACTTGAATTGATCAAAGATCGTAATGGAATGTTGTTGCGCTTATACTGGGTGTTTGGGTCTCCAATAATCAAAAGTCGCAAATGATCCGAACAGACACGCCAATGCTCCAAGATGAATAATCTATTCACCGCGTTTTCTGTGGCTGTGATTTCACAGCTACGCTTTGCGTTATTCACGGACAGCGTGGAGTCTGCAGTAGAGTCATTAACTGCTCAAATAATAAACTTTTACAAACTCTCACATGTTGTGGTTGATATGAAAGAGGAACCAAAAGAGGAAAAACTTGTGGAGATGATAACTCAAAGACCACAAAATGGAGGAGAGCATCCAGAACTTGTCAATATAGTAGTTTTCAAAAATCTTGAAACCACTTCTGCATCATACCAACGAAAAATCATACATTTTATAAATGCATTGGACTCCTACAATACCAATTCCCTGCGATTACTGCCACAACCCATTCAATTTGCACAACTGAAGGCTTCTCGTCCACAGATATTCATGATAATACCGGTTATAAAACGACGAGAAGATGGAACACCTCCTCAATTGGTGCCTCACTTGCGCCATAAATTTGCATTTTCCCAGTTTTATAATGCTCTGGATCTGGATCTGCTTGCTGTTGCTGTAGTTCCCGACTTGCTAGCATTGAGGCTTCTCGTGGATCAAGTTTTCGTTTCGGCAGAAATCAGAGGGTATATCTATTCGTTGCTAGTGCACATTCGAACACATCGGCTCTGTTCGCTTAACTCTATGGGGGCCCGGCCCCCTACTGGAACCCTAGATTGGGTGAGGACGGTGGCAGCAGCTATGGTTGTGTGGAACGAGCATGAGCGAGAAAAGAAGAATAGTGAATCGGGTGAACAAACAGAAAAAAAAGAGAACGACGAAGAAGACAAAAAAACAGAGAACGAAGATAGAGAGAAGGAAGAGCTAAATGGTTTTGTCGAGCAGGTATCGGATACAATTTCTCTGAGCGAACGAGGTGGTGAAGAGAACGATCTATTTTTAACTCCCACATTTGTTCAGGTAGCAATCAGAAAAGTCACCTACTTCCAGGTCGACTGGGAACTGGACACCATCTTTTCGCGCCACTGGAACGGTCCTGAAAAACATCGTCAACAAGAAATATCTATGCTAACCGGCGATTGGTACGGCAGTGAGTGGGTATACGCCAAGCGCTACATTGACGAACATAGATCCCAGCCCAGTGACCACACTCCTACAGGAATCACCAACGATATAGTGGAGGATGCAATTGCCCGCGTGAGACCGCCGATATAAAATACCACATAGTTTACCGTATACCTTTGTACCTATGTACCTATGTACCTATGTAGTTTATGGCGGACATCCAACACCAGACGTCCAGCAACGTCCGGTTCCTGCACACATCGTCAGTGCGCGGTCCCCACCCGCACTCGCCCACTGAAATCACTCCTGACAAACATCAACGTTCAAAGCCGGAATGTCAGATATCCCCATTGACTTTTCCGAGTTGGCTCGTTTGCCAGCGTTGGGCATCTCGGCTCAATCGTTGGATTTCCGGTCCACAACTTTGGAATCTGATAAATATGTCTGTGTTCGAGAACAGGGCCCTCAAGGCAACACCGTGGCCATCATAGATCTCCAAAATGGTAACGAAGTAACCAGGAAGAACATGAGTGCAGACAGCGCCATCATGCATCCGTCTCAGTTTGTTATCTCGCTCCGGGCCAATGGAACCACGGTTCAAATATTCAACTTGGGAACGAAACAACGACTCAAGTCATTCACCATGTCTCAGCCGGTTGTGTTTTGGCGGTGGTTGACACCCGAGGTGCTTGGTCTCGTTACTGAGGACTCCTTGTATACGTGGCAGGTTTTTGATGGCACCAATGATGGTCCTGTTAAGTTGACTGATCGTCACCATTCGCTTAACAATGCGCAGATCATCAGTTTTGTCGCCGAACCAGCGCTCAATTGGTATGCTGTAACTGGTATTGCCCAGGAAAACGGTCGGATTGCTGGTCATATCCAGCTTTTCTCCAAATCTCGTAACGTTTCTCAAGCAATTGAGGGCCATGTGTCCAAGTTTGCTGAAATCAAATTGAACGGCGCTCCTCACCCTACCAAGGTGTTCTGTGTGGGTAACAAGAACGCTAATGGCGAGGGTAACTTGCACATCATCGAGATCGACCACCCTGAAGGAAATCCACCTTTCCAGAAAAAACTGGTGGACATTTACTTCCCAGCCGATGCCGCCAGCGACTTCCCCATCTCGTTGCAGGCGCTGAACAAGTATGGAATCATCTATATCCTCACCAAGTATGGTTTTATTCACTTGTACGATATCGAAACAGGTACCAATCTCTTTGTCAACCGGATTTCTTCCGATCCTGTGTTCACTGCCTCGGCCTATAATGAGGGCACAGGTATAATTGCCATCAACAAGGCAGGTCAGGTGTTGTCCGTCGAGGTGGCACGCGAAAAAATCGTGCCTTATGTGCTTGAAAAGTTGTCAAACGTCAGTTTGGCTCTCGCTCTTTCCCTGCGTGGAGGTTTCCCTGGTGCTGAAAACTTGTTCCAGCAACAATTCCAAAACTTTTTAAACCAAGGCGATTACACCAATGCTGCTAAAGTTGCAGCTCTGAGTGATCAATTGCGTACTCAGGACACTATCAATAAGTTGAAACACATTACTCCTCAACCGGGTCAAATCTCTCCAATCTTACAGTACTTCTCCACATTGTTGGACCGCGGTACCTTGAACAAGTACGAAAGTATTGAATTGGCAAAGCCTGTTCTTCAACAAGACCGCAAACCATTGTTTGAGAAATGGTTGAAGGAAGAAAAGTTGACCTGTTCTGAAGAATTGGGTGACATTGTCAAGTCATACGCAGATGCTGCATTGGCTTTGGCTGTGTATATCCGCGCCAACAACCACATCAAGGTTGTATCATCGTTAGCTGAGTTGGGCCAGTTTGACAAGATTTTGCCATATTGTGAACGAGTCAATTATCATCCTGATTTCACTCACCTTATTCAAAACTTGGTTCGAGTCAACCCTGACAAAGCCTCCGAATTTGCCACCCTGCTTTTAGCAAGCCCTGAGACCAAATTGGACGTTGAAAATATTGCTGATCTTTTCTTCTCCCAAAACTATATCCAACAAGGTACTGCTTTCTTGTTAGATGCCTTGAAAAATGATTCACCCTCAGAAGGTCATTTGCAAACGAAGGTTTTGGAGACCAATTTAATCCATGCCCCACAGGTTGCCGATGCCATCTTGGGAAATCAAATGTTTTCTCATTACGATAAACCCACAATTGGCAAGCTTTGTGAAAAACTGGGCTTGTTTCAAAGAGCTTTGGAGCATTATGACGACCTCAAGGACATCAAGCGAGTTATTGTGCACACCAACGTCTTGCCTAACGACTGGTTGGTTCAATACTTCGGTCAGTTGAACGTCCAACAATCCGTCGCTTGTATCAAGGAGCTTTTGAGCAATAACATGAAACAGAATTTGCAAGTGGTTATTCAGGTGGCCACCAAGTATTCTGATTTGATTGGTCCATTGACTCTTATCAAAATCTTTGAAGAGTTCAAGTGTAACGAAGGATTGTATTATTACTTATCTTCCATCGTCAACATCACTCAGGATCCTGATGTAGTCCTCAAATACATTCAGACTGCTGCCAAGATGAACCAAGCAAAGGAAATTGAGAGAGTTGTGCGTGACAATAATATTTACAATGGGGAGAAGGTTAAGAACTTTTTGAAAGAGGCTAAATTGGAAGACCAATTACCTTTGATCATTGTATGTGACAGATTCAACTTTGTTCATGACTTGATTTTGTATTTGTACAAAAATCACTTTTTCAAGTTTATCGAGGTCTACGTGCAACAGGTGAACCCTACTAACACTCCTCAAGTGGTCGCTGGGTTATTGGACGTTGACTGTGACGAAAACATCATCAAGGGGCTTCTCGCATCAGTTATCGGACGAGTACCAATCAAGGAACTTGTGGCAGAAGTTGAGAAGAGAAACAGACTCAAGATCTTGCTTCCTTTCTTGGAGAAAACTTTGGAAGGTGGATCCACTGATCAAGAGGTTTTTAATACTTTGGCAAAGATTTACATCGATTCCAATAACAGCCCTGAAAAATTCTTACAGGAGAATGACAACTACGATACTTTGGCAGTTGGTAAGTACTGTGAAAAGCGAGACCCCTACCTCGCCTACATTTGTTACTCTAAGGGTTCCAATGATGATGAATTGATTGCAATCACCAATGACAATAAGATGTACAAGTATCAGGCAAGGTACTTGTTGTCTAAATCTGACTTCGCATTATGGAGCAAGGTTTTGACAAGTGACAACACTCACAGAAGACAATTAGTCGATCAAGTTATTTCCACTGGAATTCCTGAATTGAATGATCCGGAACCTATTTCAATTACCGTGAAGGCTTTTATGGAGAATGACATGCAAGAGGAATTGATCGAATTGTTGGAAAAAATCATCTTAGAGCCATCTCCATTCAATGACAACACGTCGTTGCAAGGTTTGTTAATCCTTACAGCCATTAAAGCTGATCCATCTCGTGTGCTGAACTATATTGAGAAGCTTGATAAGTTTGACCCACAAGAGATTGCTCCCTTGTGTGTTGACAACCAGTTGTACGAGGAGGCTTTTGAAGTATATGATAAGTTTGAAATGAGAAATGAAGCTATGAAGGTTTTGGTCGAGGACATCATGTCGTTGGATCGTGGAGAGCAATACGCTGAGAAATACGACACTTCGGATTTGTGGTACCAATTGGGTACTGCTCAATTGAACGGTTTGCGGGTTCCCGAAGCTATTGACTCTTACGTCAAGTCGAAAAATCCTGAAAACTATGAGCATGTTATTGAAATCGCTGAACATGCAGGTAAGGAGGAGGAATTGATAGCATTCTTGGAAATGGCCAGAGAGACATTGAGAGAAAGTGTCATCGATGGAGCCATGATCAACTGTCTTGCTAACTTGAACAAGTTGGACGAGATAGACAAGTTTGTTGCTGGTCCAAATGTGGCAGACTTGGAAGCAATTGGTGATAAATTATTTGCTGCTAAGAACTACAAGGGCGCCAAGATCTTGTACTCCAACGTTTCCAAATACTCGAAGCTTGCCACGACTTTGGTCTACTTGGAAGACTATCAAGGAGCTGTTGATTGTGCCAGAAAGGCTTCCAATATCGACGTATGGAAGAAGGTGAATGCTGCTTGTATCGAGAACAAGGAATTCAGATTGGCACAAATTTGTGGTTTGAACTTGATTATCGATGCTGAAGAACTTCCTGAGTTGGTCAGAACCTATGAACACAACGGATATTTCAATGAATTGATCGCATTATTCGAGAGTGGTTTAGGTTTGGAGCGTGCCCACATGGGTATGTTCACAGAATTGGCTATTTTGTACAGTAAGTACAGCCCAGAGAAGGTGATGGAGCACTTGAAGTTGTTCTGGTCCAGAATTAACATTCCTAAAGTGTTGACAGCCTGTGAGGAAGCACACTTGTATCCCGAGTTGATCTTCTTATACTGTCATTACGAGGAATGGGACAATGCTGCATTGACCATGATCAAGAGATCTGAAGTTGCTTTTGATCACTCATCCTTCAAGGAGATTATTGTCAAGGTTCCAAACTTGGAAATCTACTACAAGGCAATCAACTTTTACATGAATGAAAACCCATCACTTTTAGTGGACTTGTTGGCAGTCTTGACCCCCAAGTTAGACTTGCCTAGAGTTGTTCGCATGTTCGTCAAGTCTGACAACTTGCCAATGATCAAACCGTTCTTGATTTCCGTCTTGGAGAAGAACAACTCGGTAGTAAACGGTGCTTACCACGACTTGTTGATCGAAGAGGAAGACTACAAGTCGTTGAAAGCTGCTGTTGAAAATGAGTCGTGCAACAGATTCAACTCTTTGGATTTGGCAGAGAGATTGGAGAACCACAAGATCATCTTTTTCAGACAAATCTCCGCCACTCTTTATGCCAAGAACAAGAAGTATGCCAAAGCTATTTCCATCTTGAAGAGTGACAAGTTATGGGCGGATCTTCTCAAAACTGCTGCCATATCAAAATCCACCAAGATTGCCCACGAATTGTTGGATTACTTTGTGGAGACAGGAAACCACGAATGTTTCGTTGCATTGTTGTACGTTTGTTATGATTTGATTGAGTTCGACTATGTTCTCGAGTTGTCGTGGCTCCACGACTTGAGTAATTTCGTCAAGCCATACGAGATCTCGATTGCATATGAGAACCGCAAGCGTATGGACGAATTGTATGCTGATTTGCAGAAGAGAAAGGCTGCTGAGCAGGAGGATGAGGAAACTCCCACTGGACAACCTTTGATGATTACAAACGGACCCGTTGGAGGTCTTGGTTATCAACCAACCGGAGCTGGTTTTGGTAACGCCTTTTAAAAGAGTAGAATAGATTGTTTTATGTTTTGCTACCTACGTAAGATCCCAAGTACTCGAGTTAGAGCACCCTCTAGAGCAGCAATATCAGTCGAGAGAACCGCTTCACACGCAGCTGATAGTTCGGCATTCCCTACAACCTCGGCCAGTATAACGGACGAAATATCACAATGAATAACCAATTCTTGGCCAGATTCGAGAAACAATCGAACTCGATGGCACGCCAAGTCTTTCTCCAAGCGTCGTATATCTGGATTCAGTGACACTGCTGCAAAAATATCATGCTTCATTTGCGTTTGTGAAAGATATCCATAAACCAATTTGGAGAATTTAACCACACTTTGGTCCACCTCCTCTTGCCCATATTCCAACACAGATTCAGCCTCGTTCACAGGAATGTACACTGGGAGAGTATGGCGAAAAACCGACCAGCGGTGATGATTAGGTTCTTTCTCGTGAGGTATCTTTTTTAGAATGACATAGTGAGGTGCCACGAATTTGCGCTCGTGGTTAGAATAAGTATCAAACCGAATCCCAAAGACTTCCTCGTCGGCAGATAACAAGGATTTGTTGATTGGAAAAGCAGTAATTCCTGTAAATCGAAAGATGTTCTCGTACAAAATACTGGCAGTTTCTTCTGGAGAGGACTTTTTTTTCACTTTGTTTGCCTCTTCCAATATTCGAGCAACTTCTGGGTCAAAATGGTTGTGGTAGATGGGTGCTGGTTGGGACTCGGATTCGGAATCCAGCAGAGATTCTGGCTCTGATTCTGATATTTGTGATGGTGGATCGGGCTGATTTTTTAGTTCATTTAGTTTCACGGAAGCAAGTTGTTTTTCCTGGGAGAACTTTTCTATTTCTGCCTCCAACTGTTCCACCTCGGAACGCAAAGTAAGGATTTCGGACATGAAAGTTCACGATATAGTGGTGATACTAGAAATGAAATCAAGGGAAATGGATGGTTTGGACAATTTAGCCAATAACCAAATTCAGTAACAAGCAACAAGTAACAACAAGTAACAACAACAATGAAAGCAACTCCTCTTTCCACTACTTGAATCAGCCACTCTTACTCGATTTCCTGTGTTTATGTCGCGATCAAATTCAAATCAAATTTAAATCGCGACCCACTCTTTCTCCACAGATGCCTTTCGCCAATCTGTATTGGTCGGCAGACTACCGACTGGGGATCAAGGCTCTTACGGTGCAACTGCAGCAGTCGCTCAGACAACTACATGAACTTCGAGACTTCGTAGCTCGCTATACTACTCATTTACGATCCAATAGTGTTTCACAAGAGAGATTTGCAGATGTAATTGGCGGAATTGGGGCCCCTTTTGAAACACCCACGGGCTCCATAGGGTCACGCAGTGTTAGCGGAAGGGTGTTTAGTGGAACACGAGTCTCGCAGGGAAGTTTTTCTGAAAAAAATTACATCCTGAATAATTCAGAAGCTTATGAATCAGAAGACGATAACAAGACTTTTTCAAAATTGGAATATGATAACAAGCGAACACCTTCACACTCTCGGACCTCTTCTACAAACAAATCACCACCCATAACGATTGCCACTGCAACAGAAACATACAGAAACGACTTTTTGGCCGAATCGCGATGCCTTGAAATATTGGCAGCGGCTCTCGACCGCCAGGTGCTTGAGGAGATTAACAGCTTTATTCGAGTGTATGAACCGGTGGTTAGAGCAGCCATTGAGACATTTGAACAACTTTATGATGAACAGAACCAATTATCAGTACTGGTCGAAAAATTAAGAATAGACTACAACGAAGCTCGACGCAAAAGTGAACTAGGCAAAGAGGCCCCCAAAGCAAATACGGTGGTGGTCCAGGAAGCGTCGGATGACGAGGCTGAAAATAGTGAGCTGCTGCCGTCTCCTCAGCTTATCGCCTCTGGAACTTATCTCAGCAAGCTCTCTCCACAAAAACTCTCGTCGCTCGTCGAGGACATGATTGAATCGATTCCAAGTCTGAAGAGGTCTTTCCCACTCCCAGGCCACTCTAATACCGTAATATCCAGCGAGCTGCTCTGTGCGTGGCTTACAAAGAATCGACCTTGTGCCTTGAATCCTACCATGAGAGAATTGGAGCATTTTGGTCAAGAACTCGTGGACGCAAAACTCTTGGTAGGTACATTCTTGGGTGCCAAAAAGTTTCGAAGTAAAGGTATGTGGTTCGAATGGTCAGATCTTGCACACTATGTTGCCGGGGATCTGCAGCCAAGCACTGCTCCATCGGCTGATAACAAGCGCTGGCTAGATACAACCAAACGATTCAATTCACTCGTGGTCAACATGTCCACGATGCTCGGCGGTAATATCGATCAAGCTGAGTCTCAGGTACAGCAACGATATGATGAAACGTATATTCAGCTTCAACGAACTCGCCATAGGCTCATTGAGGAATTTAATCATAAAGCACAAACTTTAGAGCGGTTTGAAAAATTACGGATCGAGCTAATTTACCAATCCTTAACTCGAATGCTGGAAGCTGTCTACAATTCATCATTAGCCTCATCAAAACGTCTTCATGAACTCGCAACCACTTTCATCTCCTCCATCAACAAGCCTCAAAATTATCAAGCTGAGTTTGAATTGCTTGAGTCAAACAATAGCACTGGGATCTTCTTCCCATCTGTTGTCGCGGGACTGGATCCTCATCGAACAACCTACAACTACTTTCAGAACATCAAGCATCAGTTCAATTTGTACAAAGACATTCCATTACAGATTCCCGTGGAAGGGGATCTCTTGAGCTTTGCATCCCTTCCTTTGTTCCTTTATCGTACAACAAGTATCATTGAGGAGAAGGATGATGGTACTGCAAAAGATTTGTGGCATGCTCCTCTCGACCACCATTCGTACTGGCAACTAAAGGAAAAAATTCTTTCACTTATAAGTCAGTATGACAAGCCAGATATGACTCTCGATGCAAATGCGAGCGATAGGTCTGTAATGGAGCCCATTCTACTAGTGCTCGAGCTGTCGCTGCTTGCCAATGTCATCAATTTTGTCAAAAATTGGCTTATGGAAATCAGCGATTCCGTTATACCGTTCATGGTATACGACGGGTTGGTTTCCAGCTACACCCATGAGCGTAACGACACTTTGCGCATTCTCTTGACAATCCCACGAAGCAATTTGAGTTCGCTTGTGCATCTTCTCGAGCATATTTGCTGTGTGTTTGGTTTGAGTCAAATTCCCAACTACAGCTTCTCTGATACCGTGGACCGTGATTTGGTTGCGCCCAACGATGAGGACAAAATAAAGCAAGTATCGAGTACCTTGAACGATATGTCCGCCATAGGAGCGGTTCCATTCGTTCACATTATTTTGCGTCCCTCTTTGTCAAAGGCGAGTTCCGGCTTTAAGCCACCCATTGACATTTACCAACGGCTATTGAGCGACTTATTGGATGTCGATTTGCGGGTACAATTGTTCGAAAGCTTGGTGGAGAGCGAAAAGAAATATCGAACTAAGAAGGAGAACACCCGCCTTGGCTTGAAAAAAAACCGTAACTTAACACCACCCAGAGATGAATTGCGTCTACCAGAACTCAAGAGCCCGCATCCTGTGGCAGCAGATAACTTTACCTTGAGACCTTTCAGAACTGGTACCACTCCCATACCTTCACCTGTTAGTTCTCCAGGGCGAGAGATTGTAGTCAAAAAGATAAGAGAACTGCATCATTAAAGCATATATACACGATCTATTATTTCACTTTCTGTCTCACCATTCGAACGTCCTCTCTGGCTAGTCCCGTCATCGTCACCTTTTGCACTCGTCTAAGCAGCCGTAAACTGATAACTGCTACTACTGCAAGTAAGCTGAAGCTTAGTATAACCGCAAATTCAAACCCACCGTCGTTTTCTTCAATGAAATTTTCCAAGTTCATACCGTATACCGCAGCAATATAGAGAACAACACCCATTGATAAAAGACCAACGGAAAACTTGTGACGCAACATCATGAGCTCATTTCGATTTGAGTCAAGCACCACGTTGATTATCTCCTCTGAAGTTTTGATTTGGGATCGCAAATTGGCAACAGTTTGCACCACTTCGTCGCAGGTATTGTAGTAAGATTCAAACAACATTTCCACCTCGTCATGATCTGTGCCAGTATGAGGCCGGCCAGCGGCAGAATCCAGCAAGTAAAGACCATTCAAATAGTCGTCTCGATCAAGCGTATCCTCGACGTGATCTCGAATAAGCGTAGCCTTTTGTTGAAACTGAAACACTTTTTTGGACTGGGTGAGAAGATACCGAAGCTTAACGGTGTCTACGTGATCCTCAAGTCCACGCAAGATGTTTTGGGTTACTGTAGTGTGTACCTTCATTTCTGTTCGAAGATTGGAGGTTACATGTTCAAAAATAGCTTCGAAGGCTCGGAATTCAAATGGCATTCCAGGAAGGTTTTCTTCACGAAGATTATAGCTAAGAGCTTTTGTAAGTTGTGAATGTGAGTACAGCTCAAAAGAACGCGAGCCTACCAAGTCAAATAGAACCACTCTATCGTGCTGGACCAAAGCTCGAACATCCAAAATGTTGAATAGCACCACATGAGATCGGGTGTGAAGTGAGGGAACCATCTGCGAATGAGGACGAGAAAACTTGCGGAGGTCTCTAGGAGCAAGATGAAACTCCTCCATGAATTGTGACCGTCTGACTTCTTTTCCATGGGCCACAATATCTCCCGTAGAGGAAAAAATCGTACATCGGATATTTGGATTTTTTGGGCTTTTTGTTGCTGATGTTGAACAAAAGGAACGTAGTGGTATTCTCCACAAGCTCTTGGATAATAGCATGCCGCGAGGTTGTATGGCAGATTGTAAGGTCCCTTAGCAGTTCTGAAGTAGCTTTTGGAGATGAACTGTCTACTTCTTTTTTACTTGATTCTGTATCACAATTGTCAAGTTATTCCACCTTAGATTTAAGAAGTCAAGTCCAAGATGAACCTTAGTGTTTCAAATTTCAGATTGAAATCCGATTATGAGTCCTAATTATGAATCCCAATAATGAATCCCGATTAGAATCCGATTATGAGTCCTATATGAATCCTTCCGTCTATTGATAAGTCGATGAGATTCGATTCGCGCGCTAAACAAATCAATACCGTAATCCATACAAATAGTATTGTTGCTAACACCCGCTAAACAGCTTTTTTCGGACTATGGTTCGAGTCACGTCAGCAGACGAACTAGAGGTTTGTGAAGAAGTTGGCAGAGGGGCGTTTGGAGTGGTCTACCGTGGCCACGTGAGAGCATCTGGACTCGAAGTTGCAATCAAACAAATCGATCTTGAAAACGATCCGACAGATTTGCTGGACATTTTGCGGGAGATTCAGATAATATCCGAATGCCGACTTCCTCAGATAACGAGTTTCTATGGCTGTTTTGTGAAAAACTATCAATTGTGGGTAGTGATGGAATTCGCAGATGGTGGTTCTATCTTCGATATACTTCGGCCTGGTCCAATGAAAAACGAAAAAACAATAGCCATAATTCTCAAGGAGGTTCTTGTTGCCCTTGAGTATTTGCATGACCAGGGAAAAATACACAGGGACCTCAAGTCACAAAATATTCTTCTCACTCGTCTGGGCAACGTCAAGTTGACAGACTTTGGAGTTTCTGCTCAACTCTCCTCCAACTTTTCTCGACGGAACACCACCGTCGGCACACCATACTGGATGGCCCCGGAGGTCATTTTAAACAGCAATGGTGGCCATAGCTTCAAGGCTGACCTTTGGTCTTTGGGCTGTTGTGCCTACGAATTGGTTACTGGTAAACCACCATTACAGCGAGATTATCCTCCCATGAGGGCTCTCCGTCACATATCAACGTGCTCAAGCGACGACAAATTTGCTGAGCTTATCGGGTTGGACGAGCTTGACATATCAGCAGACCTCTGTGATTTTTTACGTCATTGCTTTGTGGTGGACCCTACAAAACGCTACAGTGCTCCCAAGCTATCCAAACACCGCTTCATCACCAGCAATACAGTCTCTTCCGAAGATCAAGCTATTCTTATTCGCAAAGCCATCACCAACAAACAGCTCTGGGATCAAGAAAATCAAATTGATAAAACGCAAAAGTTCTATATAGAATCAGAAATTGCCAGGAACCAACAACAGTGGAAGCAATCGGACTCTCCCGAAGACGAAAAGTTTCCCGAAATTCAGTTCGATTTCAGTACCATCAAGGCGACTCCAAATGTCAAAACCGACATGGCATCTCCAGCTTCGCTGTCATCGCTGCCCATACGCCGTGGTACTTACAGAACAGCCTCGAAACAGGCTGATTTGGAGAGATTGGTTGGGGTTGAGCTTGCAAAAATACTCAATAGAGCACTTCATAAGCTAGAGTCTCGCGCAAATTTGACGACGGAACAATACGAGTTGATTGAGTCACTAAACGAGCTTTTTTTGAATCTACTCAGTGTGTGTCCTAGCTCTGAGAAGTCCGAAGGCATAACCGGCCGCTTTATTATCCTTCAATATCTACGCTATGTCTTGAAGGAAATAATGAAAGAGGGCGATTCCACTCGATCATTAATACAACGACTGGTTTTCCCCTCTTCATTCAGCAACTACTCCAAACCATCAGACAGTCTCACCACAAGAAGATACACATCCCAGTACGATGAAATCGAGAGCAGCCTTCTAGAATCGTGGATCGAAAAAATGAGCCAAAGTTAGCCGTCCATTTTTTGTGGTTTTTGCAGCCATTTTTTTTAATTGTTGAGCGAGACAATTCGTTTGATCCCGCCTCACTGAATATGCTCTGCTGAATCATCTTGCAGATCAAGGCGGTCACAACCAATTGTATGGAGTTGTTCTGCGGATCAAGGCGGAAGCGGCTGGATTTTTGGATCTGTTCTGCGGAATCGGTAATTTGCAGCCATTTTTTTGATTTTGTGTTGCAAATCAAAGAGTTTGTGTTATTTCACGATTTTGTTCTGCTAAATCATAGCATTCCACAGATACAAACCCACACTACTTAAAGCGCCGAAGTTCCCTGATCATTTCTTCTTCACAAATGTTGTTTGCTGTCTTAGCCTCCCCAATTTTCGTTCCGCTTTTCACCACTTTTATCGCGCTTGTGGCCCCGCCAGAAGTCGTGACACCTGAAGCACTACTAGAATTTTTCCAGGATCCTTCACTGGCAAACTACTATGCAACAACCACCAAGGCGACATCAATTGCCCCAATCAAAATTGGACTAAAATCTTGTCCAACTTTTATCCCAATGACAGATGAACGTGAATTGTTCCAAACCAAGGAATCTCATCCGAGACCAAATACCCCAATTGCCATTACCCTCTTTGACTATGATGCCCCACCTCCAATTACAAACTATGGACTGACGCCCAGCATCCTCAACTTGGCTACAATTGCCAAAACTCAAACTCCAAGTGGAATCACCAGTCCTACTGCTACCACTACTAGCAGAGGTTTGAGAAGATCCGAAGAACTTCAGACAAAATTGTGGACAGGACCAAGCGAGGACGACCTTCTTCTGATGAAACCAATGGTAGTAGTAATCAATGCTCCCACAGGACTTCGACAGGAATTGGAACTAAAGTTGGCGAGTACAAGAGCTGAAGAAGACTTTTGGAGTATCAAGACAATTTCCAAACTTCTACAGCTATTCTTGTTGCGAATTAAAACGTGGTTTTCAGAGTCCCAAGCAAAACGGTCTACTATACTAACTACATTGATGATGCTGGCCAAGGTACATGGGCCGCCGATGAAGTACAAGGTGGAGGCTACTAGATGGAGAAGGAAGATTATGAGACTTGATCAGCCCCGAAAGTAGCCTCTGGCCTAGAACCTTGAATTCTATAGTTCTAGTTTGTTTTTAATAAAATCATAAAGAATTCGAAGCCAACATAGAATCATTTCGCAGCCATTCAGTTCGCAGCCAAATCAGTTCCACTTCGCGCAGTTTCTCGCAGCTTTCAGTTCGCAGCCAAATTTCGCGGTCTGTTTTCTTTATGAGTTCTGACATCGAACAAAAAGACCCCACTTCCGAAACCAATGGAAGCACAGTAGTCGACAGCAGGCTTTACAGTGTTCGCTATGTTGTACAAAATCCCTCCGAATCCATAAATACAGTGAAAATTTCTCCAGATGGAAAAACCATGGCGACTTGTTCGTCCAACGGGGTCATCAGAGTTTATGAATTGGCGTCTGGAACGCTCAAACAAGAACTCCGGGGACACGCTAAGGGGGTTTCTGACGTGGACTTTTCACCTATAAATTCTGACATTCTAGTATCAGGATCTGATGATCTTACAGTACGACTCTGGTCGATCTCTCGAGGCAAATGCTTGAAGGTGCTTCGGAAACATACCTATCATGTCACCACAGTCAAGTTCATATCGCGTGGAAGTATCTTGTTGAGTGGATCTGCTGACGAAACCATCACCGTTTGGGACCTCACTTCGGGCAAAACTTTGCGTACACTTTCGGCTCACTCAGACCCCATACTGTCAGTAGCGCTCACGCCAGACGACACCATTATAGTCAGCGGGTCCTACGATGGACTCATGCGTTTATTCGACTTGGAAACCGGTTACTGTCTCAAGACTCTTGTATATAATAGTGCCAGTCAAGGCACAGCAACTGCTTCTACATCTGACGTGGTCAACTTTCCCATTTCCTACGTCAACCTATCGCCCAATGGAAAGTATATTTTGAGTTCGAGCCTCGATGGTGCCATAAGACTCTGGGACTACATGGACAATAAGGTTATCAAAACGTACCTAGGAGTAGGAGACGAGCCTAATATCAGCACCAAATTCACCTGTGAGACCTGCTTTATAACCTGTACAAAAACCCCATTGATAGCATCGGGTTCGGAGAGTTCCGGCTTGCTCTTCTGGGACGTCCAGACGAAGAAAATTGTGTGCCAACTAAAATTGTCAGAAGGCGCAGTTTTGGGCGTGACATCATACGACGATGGAAAGGTGGTGGTTTGCTCGGACAGCAATGGAACGGTTACTGTTTTGGATATAAATGACGTTGAATAATTGTTAATGGCTGCGAAATTGACATGTCAAAAAAATGCATTCATGAAGACTTAATCCACAATCTTACTTATATAGATTCTTTTAGGTGCTTACTCAGCGTAAATAACCTACTTGCGTTCCTTTCCCTACTTCACCCTAGTTTTTTTTATCCGGTATTGCCTCTCTTTATCGTGTTCCTGCATGTGCCACTATATCACCCATTCTCACCCCGAAGTCGATTATGGAGCAAAGAAGTAATTTATTCCGGTTCAACTTGGCGGGACTTCGGCTCCCCAAGTCGCAAAAGTTGAGGTCTGTGGGCGTGTATCTCGCTGGAGCATTGTATGCATTTGGGTTTTGGAGCATGGTCGATGCCGCGGTTTATTCTAAATCGGTAAATGCTTCCGTTGTTCACGTAACGTTTGTAGATTGGATTCCGTTCATTTGTTCGACTCTCGGCATGTTGATTGTGAATTCTATCGAGAAATCAAACTTGTTTAGCGATGCCAACAACTCCAATTCTTTTATGAATGGAGGGGGGAACACAGCATGGGCCGCACGAGTCATTTTGTTTTGTGGATTTTCCCTTCTTGCCGGAGGACTAGCCGGGTCATTTATGGTATTTATACTCAAGTTTCTTCTCAAGCATTACGGGTTTCCAACATTGGGGATGGGTGTTAGTAATGTTGTGTGCAATGGGTGCATTATGTTAAGTTGCATTGTGTTGTGGTTGTCGCAAAACATCGAGGATGAATATAGCTATAGTTTAGCATTGTGAATGTATTAATACAAGTATGTATCGCGTAAGCTGGTGCCAAATTCTAGAAATAGATGGGAATGCGTATTAATGATGTTTACCTCGATAGCAACTCCTCCTTACAATCACCCAATAGCTCCAACTCATAGTTGCTAAAGTTGAACATATTCAACGTTATGGGTTGCGACGAACCCCGGGGGTATACCTGGAAATGATCCTTCTTCAATTCATGGAAAAATGGGTGCACTAACACTTTCCGCGGGCTAGCCCTCATGTCGGGGTCATACACCAATATTTTTAACAAGAGGTCAATGGCGTCTGGCGGTGAGTTGCTGAAGATTTGCTGGAACCTCTCCGGCACCGTGCACGAAAAGAGCTTGGTTTGGTACATGCTGCCCCGGTACTGAGGATTGCTCTTGAAGAAGAAACTGTTGGGAGGAGGACCTAAAAGCTTCGATATCTCCTTCAATTGAAGCTCGGGCGATTGGCCCTGGAAAATAGGCTTGCCGAGAAACATCTCCGCCACCACACATCCCAAGCCCCATATGTCGATTTTGGTGGTATAAACGGTGCACCCAACAATGAGTTCAGGTGCTCGGTAATATCGCGAGCAGATATAGCTGACACTGGGTTGCTTGGGCTCGAGCTTCTTGGCACTGCCAAAATCACAGATCTTTAAAGTAACCGTTGATGGATCCACGAGAATATTCGAAGGTTTGATGTCACGATGCGAGATTCCAAATCCATGCAAGTAGAGCATGGCCCGGGTCAACTGGAACGTGTATGCCTTCATGTGTGGGTAGGGGATGGTGTACTTAGACTGTCTATAATACTTGATCTCGCTTTGAAGGTTGGAAGGCAAGCATTCCATCACGAGGTTCTGGTACACCTTGTTGTCTTCTTGACTGAGTTTTTCGAAAAAGAATCGCAAGCTGACGATATTCGGATGGTTGACCACTCGCAACAATTCCAATTCTCGGCTCTTGTATTCGGTTTGCGCCGGCACTCTTTTGATGGCAAACGGCCCAAGCCAGTTTTCCTCGGGTCCGTCGGTATGTCTCAATTTGGCCTCGACGACGGTTCCAAATGCTCCTTCGCCTATGCGCTTGTATTCCTTGACGGTCATACGACTGGAATTGTTGGTAGTGTTCTCCACCACCTTGTCTAGGGTGTATTCGTTGATTGTGGGGGACATGTTTGTTGATGTTCACCGGAAAGAACAGCGCTAAAAAAGCCTATGGTAATCTCCAGAAAATTGATGGGGTGGCGCCTCGGTGGGTAGTAGACGCCAGATCAACGTTTGGACGCTGGAATATAAATATTCTACCGAGTTCGGAACACGGTCACGTAGGGCTATTTGGGGGAGTTTGTAACCAAGCAAACAAAATCAAAATCAAAGTAGAACAGATATGGTATCGGTTCTCCAGGGTCTAAGGATGTACTTGAAACGGTTTTGTAGTAGTAGAAACCTCACACGAGGTTATGGGAAGGAAAGGGAGTAGACGGTGTAGATAAACTTGTCCGCAATTACGTGTATAGTGTTATGCAGGGCATGCGCGCTGGTTGGTCGTGGCTGCTGCAGGACAAGAAATGGCCAAGGCGGAGGGCAGGACATAATACAAAGTTGCACGCGTTCGATTTGCTCTTGGGGGATGAGGAATGTTTAACTTGTATATGAAAGTTGTATTGTGTTTGGTTTCTACTGATGACAGCCGCCCAATTTTTGGGTTAACCTTTTCATATTTGGGGTCAATTGGGTAATTCTAGGTGGTTTTGTATGATTTCTGTAAGTAATTGTATTGGGCAGTATGCCAATGGCTTTTTTCTGGCATTTTTTTGTCATTTTTTTGTCATTTTTTTGTCATCATTTCGTCGTTATTTGCGTTGTTCACCTCCGTCAGTCGCAGCTCGCGGTAGTGCATACAGCCCCAGGTCGATTTGAAAAAATTGAACCTCGCTCAATATAAACCTAGCATGAGTGTCTCGTGGTTCTCTGTATCCACGCTATTCCGGAGACTGATAGCGGGCCCTATACATTCCGGTGGGCCTGTATTGTCCGCAAGTCGCTTTTCACGCTCGTTCATGACCTCCCCAGCTCGTTCGGCTGACCCCATTGCATTCACCACCTCTCCCACAACACCCGACGAAACTATATCCAATATTATCGATCCCAGGTTGAAGTCGCAGTCACTCAAGGGCCGCAAGAATGAACAGGTGGTGTTGTGGAAACTCTACGGCTCGTTCCACCGTCATAATACGCTACTTTCCATGGTGGCCGTGGTTGAAGATCTCGATTTCATGGAAAAAAATGACCATTTAACTTACAACGAAAAGGTATTATACTACATGCAATTGCCACATCACGTAAAACTCCATGTTTCTGCCGGTCAATTGGGTTTTAGAAAGGCACAAAGAGCTGAATACGAAGCTGCGTACCAGGTAAGTTCGAGAATGTTCAAACAAATCGAAGAAAAGGGACTCTTGGGCCCTAACGATAAGGTCGAGTTGGTCTTAAAGGACTTTGGAAGGGGCCGAGAAGCATTTTTGGCTGCTTTACAAGGTAAAGAAGGGTCTCGGATCCGACCCAATATTGTCCGTATCAGTGACAATACCAAATTGAGATTTGGAGGCTCACGTCCTAAGAAATTGCGTCGTCTCTGAGACACTGTAAATAGCCATAACTACATGATAACTAGCAACAGACACACTAATACTGAAGTGAATGCGGTAGTGCTCTATTGGTGGGATGTGTCTAGGGCTCTAGCCCTGGTCACGTGTATGTTTGTGTTGGTGTACTGCAGGTAATCTCAGAAAAATTCTCAATCTTTGGTGAAAAAAAATTCTATAACCACCGGTTCAAGGACATAGGAAAATGGCACCAAAATGTAAGTTTGTCGTTTCGACGTCATGAATCACTAAATAAAACAGTCTACATTACATCTGATTGCTCCCCAGTGTTTATGAATTTCCATACGTGATTTGTGATGACTTTGAAATTTTCATCAATACTAACTCAGCTACCGTTAAAGCTTCCAACGCTAAGAAGTCCGCCTTGAAAGGTACCAACGCCAACAAGGTTGTCAAGGTGAGAACTGACACCAGTTTCCACAGACCAAAGACCTTGAAGTTGGCCAGAACTCCCAAGTATGCTAGAAAGGCTGTTCCCCACTACAACAGAATGGATGCCTACAAGGTGATTGTTTCTCCAATTGCCTCTGAGACTGCCATGAAGAAGGTTGAGGACGGAAACATCTTGGTTTTCCAAGTTGACATCAAGGCCAACAAGAACCAAATTAAGAGTGCTGTAAAGGAATTGTACGAAGTTGATGTTCAATACGTTCACACCTTGGTGAGACCTAACGGAACCAAGAAGGCATACATCAGATTGACTGCTGACCACGATGCTTTGGATGTTGCCAACAGAATTGGATACATTTAAATACTTCCACATGAACCATACAATACATTAATAAGTGCAAGGTGTAGCAAGTGATTGATATTGTAGATGACTGGTTGTTGTTGATGAGGACTGGTTGTTGTTTTGGACGACTGAGTTGAGTTGTGCCATTTTCTTGCTTATAAATCTGGCTCGTATGTGAGAATTATCGTGCTTAATCAATTCAAATTGTAGGTTGAAACTACCACATTTTTGAGCGCGAAAGATAAATTAACACTCAAAAGCTTATTTCTCAATAATCCAGTAAACCTTCATTTTTTGCCATTTCAGTCATACTTGACAGAAACTTATTTTCTTTATAATCTTAGGCAAGTTTAAATCTGATTCAAGTGAATACTCTTAGTTCGTCTTTCACTGCTATTTTCTTCTTCTGATCATGCTGCTGTTTACTACGAATCTCTTTTAATGAAATTCCATTCTTCCCTCTAATCCCCATTTCCTGGTTATGATCATATTGTCTCCACTATTGTCGCCATTGCAACTTCCGCCGTGTGGGTTGCGAGCCACCCAGAACTTGTGGGCACATGTCAATCGGCACACGCGCAATCCATCATAATGTGCTAACTCCAAACAAACAGTAGTGTATGGAGAAACGAATTAGAGCAGGTGCATTCGATGACGTGATGGCCAAATGGCCGGAATGGTGGGCGCCACCATTGCAAGCTGCGCAGCAGGTTGCGGAGCGGCTTGCGTCCACGGTACTAGATGGATGCATACTGTTGCATACTGTAGTACTGTAGTATACTGTTGTACTCTGTTGTGGCTGCTGCTGCCTCCCGCTGATTCTGGCTGCCGCCGCTACGCGGTCGGTGCCGCTATTTGCAGCCGGCCGGCCGTAGAATCCTGTATACCATCACAATATCATGACGTAACCGTACCTGGATTTATGCAGTCTGGGTCTCCCGATGCACGTGCGGTGCATACCTATTGGGCAACTACGTCATTTTGACGTCGATTAATCAAACACCGCAGATAATCGGGTTTTCACCCTTATATCGACTTTAGCCATCCATAACCATCATATGTTATTTGGTTGTCACCTTGTTTCCTTTTCTCCCGTTCAATAGCTATCTTCCAATACCAATTTTTCCCCCACTTTTGCATCCGGTGATGTCGTCAGGTGGGGCATAAAATGTGCACCGGAAAAAAAATTGACTGATTGGTCCTGTACACAGCCCAAAAAGAAACAAACCCGACAGATAGATCTCATGCTTTAGGAAGTACGCTTAGGTAATGCTTGATAACGGTAACCGCATTTAACCTAGATTGACTACTTTTCTTTTTCCGGTTACGACTGGTTTCCGTGGTATATAAACACCAGTAAATTCCCGTAAAAATTTTTATTAAATTCAATCCACATTCATTATGACAATTCAAAAACAACCAGCTGTCTTTTACGTTAACGCCGCCTTGTTCGATTGCGATGGTACTTTGGTCAATTCTACTGGTGCCATCTCTGAATTCTGGAAGGATTTTGGAAAGACTAGACCTCATGTTAACCCTGAGGAAATCATCAGAACTTCCCATGGTTGCAGAACCTTTGATGTGATTGCCAAATGGTCTCCAGAAGATGCTATTGTGGAGCAGGTGACTGAGTGGGAAGGACAAATTCCTGACTCTTTTGGTCAGTTTGCCAAGCCAATTCCAGGAGCTGTTGAGTTGGTCAAATCGTTCGACCACTTTTCCAGAAACGCCACCACCAACAAGGAACAAAGATGGGCCATTGTGACGTCTGGAACCTTGCCTTTGGCCACCAAATGGTTGAAATTGTTGACCATTCAAAAACCAGACTGTTTCATCACCGCCGAAAAGGTTACCAAGGGAAAGCCTCACCCTCAAGGCTACCAAGCCGCCAGAGACACCTTGGGCTACAAAGATGAAACGAAAAAAGTCGTTGTTTTCGAAGATGCTCCCGCAGGTATCACCGCCGGTAAGGGTGCCGGTGCCATGATTGTCGGAATCTGCTCCACTTATGACCCAGAAAAGGTCAGAAACGCCGGTGCTGACATTGTCGTTGACGACTTGTCGAGCTTTAAGATTGACTCGTATAACCCAGAAACCGATGAATTCAAGGTGGTTGTCGGTGACTACCACTATGCCAGCGAGCAGTACTTGCAGGCTGTCTAGACTCGCATTTGCTTATAGATTGTACACTAGTTATGCATAAACATATTTATTGGAAAATGTAGGAAATTAAAAATTTTTAACTATTCGAATTGACTTTGATCGAATTGAGTTTGATCTTGAATTGACTGGTTTGTCTGATTTGCACCCATTTTCGCGCTGAGTCAGCGCTGAGTCAGCCTTTTATATGAAAAATTCAAGATGCGATGATCTCATTACCATGGGTGCATTCTTTGAAGACTCCTACCCCGTGCACGCTCTTCTGAGACTAGCTGACTTGAGTCTCTCAAAGAAAGCTGTGTTCGCTACCCCTACCTCGTTCAAGGCGTCTCAAATAGATGTTGGCGTGTCTCGTTCTCTCATTCTGACGTTTGCACTCAAACCCACTCCCAAACTCGTGTGGTCTTATCCTTTGCCTCCATCGACTATTGTGGAGTGTATGGATGTGCACACAGTTGGCGATGAAGAGAAGCGCTTTGTGGTGGGATTAACTGACGGAAGAAAGCATAAACTTGTTTTAATTGATAGAAAAGGCGAGACATCAAATGTGTCTGAAATTAATGTTAATGGAAAGATTGTTGGAGTCAAGTTTGCTGGCCATGGCCATGGGAATATCATCTTCGTCTGCATGCATAATGGTGCTACGAAATTGTACCGGAAAAGTGTTGAGGGAAAACTTCAAGAAGTGAGTGAACTTTCCGGAGCGAAAGGGTCCAAAGTCATTTTCAATTGTTTCGTGGCAGAAAAAGAGCTTGGCAATGAACACGAGCTTTTGATCACGGTGGAGTGTCACGGGAAGGAATGGGCATACCGAATGATCTCGCTTACTGAAACTCGTCTACTTGAAGTGCACCAAGTTTTGGTGCCGGGACAGAAAGATTGTATCTTTGCTTATAATTGCGGACAGTTGTTCTGTCTCAATATTTCCACAAAAGAGATCAGCTTGCTCGACATACCAAGCTTTTCCATCGTCAAAACCATTTCTGTGGCACCTTTAATTCAACAGAAGACTCCTCTCGAAGCCATTTCTCTCCAGGTACCAGCTCAAAACCGGTTAATACTCGGGGTGAAAGGCACCATCAGCTTGATCAGCTTCAGCTTTGAGTGTCTTTTGGACAGTTTCAACATGAAGGGGGACATATACTTGGGTCTGGTGGTTCCCACTCAAGGACAAAGAACATTTATTCTGTTCTTGCATTTCAACTCGGACAAAAATACCACGAAAATACATATGATGAATGCTAACGTTGGTCGAGGAACGGTGGCAGAGTGCTTGGGAAAGAGCATGCATAGAAATGAGGCTGTCGTCTCTCAGGGAATACCTTTTATTCTTGATGAAGATTTGACTGAGAGCTCTAAAATTGGAGCCAATGAGTTTGGTGCCGTGCTCGATAAACTCAGAGAGTTGCGGAGTCAAAAACTGGTTGAAAAATGGGAAAGAGTGGCTGTTCCGTTCATGAAAAACGAGCTGTGGGAGTCCATTACCAAGGCTTTGAACAAAACCAAAAAACACAAAACATACCCTTATTCTGCATTTGACATAGACACAGACCGTCTGTTGGATCCTTCTTTTGTGGAGCAAATTATCTCGATCATTGTGGGCGGAGACCAATTTGTTCTCGACCCAGAATTTCTTCCCGAGCATACTGTGGTTTATCTCCTTACACATCCACTATTTCCCATAAAATACACCCATGGATTGACGGAAGAATTGGCTAAATTGGGTAACGAGGACCTCCTCAAACAAGCGTTAATTACTTGTCCAAATTTACCCATCGACCACCTCTGTCGTCAATTACTTGACTCGGATACTGGGGTATTTGCCGAATCTGCTTCGAGACTTGTTGCGGAAAAATCCATTTTGGAGATCACCAGTTCTTTCAAACGGGTATTGCAAGAAATGAACTCCAGTCAAGGTCTTGATACAGTATTGAACAGGCTCTTAGAATGGGACTCGAATAAAAAATGGATCTTGGTGCAAGCTATAATCGACGTGGGAGGTCTTCTCAACTGGCCAGCTTCCACCGTAGACTCGCTTGAGTCCATAATTGCCAGAAGAATCACATCTTTAACCACAAACAGTTATAATCTCACCTTGGTGGGCCAGGCGCTTTTACTGGCTCAACCAAGCAAAAAGTCTAAAAAGACCAAGAAGACAGCCAAAGCCAACGACATAATTGAGTCCAATGGGTTCCAGCAGCAGCAATTGGACTCGATCCTTGCAATGAACGACCTTTCTTCCAAGAAGGTGAAAGACGAAGCATTGAAACTCTCGCAAAAGGTGCCGAGCTATTCTGTAGAAAAGTTGGTGTTGTAACGATAATGCATCCGAATCTGTATTCTGTAATCTCATTCTGTACTTTCATTCTGCACTTTTCAATTTTATTTCATTCTCTGATTTGATTTAATTTCGTATTTTCATTTTTTTGCAATCATTCAAATCGTGCGAAATTTCCAATTTTCATCCATAGCTTCATGTCATCAAGAGCTCTTCTGGCTTACAGGGCAGCTTTAAGGGCCACCAGGATATCGTTCCAGCAAGACAACGACGTCTTGTTGGCGGCACGAAAACAAATTAGAGACGGATTTGAAGCCAGCAGAAACAGCGACAACGCCGAAGAAGAAATTGTCAAGATGAACGAAATAAGCAAGTTTCTCGTGCTGAATATCGTCCAGGGAGAAAAGCAGGGAGACGGAAAGTACTTTCTCAAGTTCCACGATCAAACAGAATTGGGCGACAACGAGACGATCAAGCAAAACCACAAGGCAAATATGGGGTCGTTGGCGGGCGCCAAAGCCAAGTGCCGGTAGAAGCGTAGCTAACTGTAAATAGGAAGAGTTGAAGAATCAGTCAACTAGAATTTTTTAAGAGTATGAAGTAGAGTCCCGGAAGAGAAGTAGAATGAAATAGTTAGAGATTTGTGATTAGCTCAGAGAGTCAAAATGTCTCTGAGTCTGAGTCTGAGTCTGAGTCCGAGTCTTAAATCCGGGTTTCTGGTCTGAGTCTGGTCTGGTCTCGTCTTGGTTTAGTATGAGTCATTCAAGCCATTCGAGCCATCGAGTCATCTTTTGATCGTGTACGACCATCATCGCGCTTTATCTACTTGTAACTTCAACAAACTTTGTACTTTGATTTTTTGGCATGAGCAGAGACGTAACCATCTCCAAAGCACTCTCGTACTTTCTTCGTCACGGAGCACAAAAGAGCAATTTGGAAATCGACGACAGAGGGTTTATAAAAGTAGCAGATTTACTCGCACACCAAAATCTCAAAAGTAAAAAAACAACATTGCAAGATATATTGCGGGTGGTGGAAACAAACGAAAAGAAGAGATTTGCATTGGAAGACCGCAATGGCGAATTGTACATATGCGCAACGCAGGGCCACCTGATACATACCGTCACCGAGGGCAATTTGCGGCCGCTAGATGAAGCCAGTTTACCTAAGCAGATTATTCATGGAACCAGAAAGAGGGCGCTTGAACAAATACGAAAAAGCGGCGGCTTGAGTAAAATGGGCCGGAATCACATTCACTGCACTAGCGACCACAACCTGGTGTCGGGGTTTCGCTCTACAAGTGATACTCTAATTTACATTGATGGAGTGCAGTGCTTACGTGACGGCATCAAGTTTTTTCAGAGCTCCAACGGCGTGATCTTGTCACCCGGAAACGACCAAGGAGTAATAGAATGCAAATACTTTGCCAAAGTAACCGATCGCAACGGCCAGCCTATCTAGACTCGCTTAATAAAATATGTACGCTACCGACGGTTCTAGCTGAGTTTCCGGCCAGACCTTTGCCGCATTAGGAAACGCACACTTTGAAAACGAATTTCGGCTTCTATTGTTAGATTTAAACTCCATGCGCGATTACATAAGCGGACGCCGATGCAACCACTCTCGCATGATATTACGTGGAGAACCGAACTGGCACCTGTATAATCAGGAATGCGGCCTGAAATACGAGCAGGCAATTGGTGCCGGTGTAAGGTGGAGATAGAAGTGTATGGCGCGCGACCACAGCGGAGATCGGGCCATGCAGCGGCGGAGTGCGTAGTTGGCAGGTTGTTGGCCGGCAGTTGACCGGCATACGTGCCTCGTCTTGCGTCGTCTTGCATTCCGAGGACATGTTGGCATCACGCTGACACCATGCTGAGCCAGGTAGTGGTGTATTTGTGTGCAGTACGTGCCAAGACTCTTAAACGTATTCAGCAGCAAGGATCCTTGCGCTCGCACCCTTGCAGGAAAGTGTAGATCTTAAAGCCTCATGCAGCAGTTTTGTAGGCGCTTGTTTGCATGGATGCGCTCGAGCTTTGAACTGCATACGCCCGGTGGTTATTTCTGCAGGGGTAGTTCATTGCGCCGATGTTGTGTGCAGAACGTCAACTTGGTGACAATTGATTAATGAACATCATTCATACATGATTTCAAGAAACAATCTCAAGAATGTTGAGCTGAGAATCATTCAAAAATATTTGATTCACCTATAGTCTGTATACACCTCAATAGTCTACTTGAGTGTTTTTCAACATTTTTGACTATTGACAGAGTCGCATAATGGGTGCAAATTGTTACCATCACAGACCACTGGATCCAATAAACAACGAATTACGATTCCGATCTCAGAAACTACTCGCGATTAAGACTTCTTAGCGCATTCTCCGTGAATGCTGGCCGAATGTTTGGCCGAAGGTGTTCCTATAAGGCAATATTCGTTATGCGCTAATGGGTACCAGACGCAAACGGAGAGCAATTGTTGGGTATAAATATCCCTGAATCCCTGTTTTCTATCTAAGAATCTTCTACTTATCAAGAACCTTATTTAAGAGTCCTTATTGAAGAATCCTTATTGAAGAATGTCTACTGATATCATCTCTTTTTTGTTAAACTGGGAGGCCGCTCCCTACCATTTGCCAATTTATTTGGCTCAAATCAAGGGTTATTACCAACAAGAGGGCATCAGATTGTCCATTCTTGAGCCCTCAAACCCTTCGGATGTGACTGAGTTGATTGGGAGTGGAAAGGTTGATATGGGATTGAAAGCCATGGTTCATACTTTGGCTGCAAAAGCCAGAGGATTTCCCGTAACTTCTGTGGCATCGTTGTTGGACGAACCATTCACGGGTATCTTGTACTTGAAAGCCTCTGGGATCACTGGAGACTTTCATTCATTGAAAGGAAAGAGAATTGGTTATGTGGGAGAATTTGGAAAAATTCAGGTGGATGAATTAACCAAGCATTATGGTATGACTCCCGATGACTACACTGCTGTTAGATGTGGAATGAACGTTGCCAAGTATATCATTGAGGGAAAGATCGATGCTGGTATTGGAATTGAGTGCATCCAGCAAGTTGAATTGGAAGACTACTTGAAGAAACAGGGTCGTCCAATTGAAGATGCACAAATGTTGCGAATTGATCAACTTGCCGAATTGGGATGTTGCTGCTTTTGCACCATTTTGTACATTTGCAACGACGAGTTTTTGCAAGCCAATCCTGACAAAGTCAAGAAGTTCTTGAAGGCAGTGAAGAGAGCCACTGATGATATGTTGGCTAATCCTCAAGAATCTTGGGCCCAATTCTGTGACTTCAAGCCACAATTGGCCAACGAAGTTAACCACAAAAAATTCCAGAGATGCTACGCTTACTTTTCTGAAAGCTTGTACAATGTCCACAGAGATTGGAGAAAGGTAACTGCCTATGGAAAGAGATTGGAGATCTTGCCTTCAGACTACGTTCCCAACTATTCTAACGAGTACTTGTCTTGGAAAGAGCCAGAAGAAACCGCTGATCCTCTCGAGGCACAGAGACAAATGGCCAGCCACCAAGAGGAATGTAGAGCTTGTGGCGGATACCGCAGATTAGTAGTTTAAGAATACGTTTGGAAGGTGTAGAGTGCGCAAGAGCGAGCGCCAGGGCACAAGAGCGCTGCAAGTTATGAGCTGCCGGCACTGTTGCGCTTGCGCTCTTGTGCTACGCTTACTTGATTTGCGCCCGCAATTCTTCCGCCCAATACGATACAAAATAAACGACATGCATCGCCTGAGTGCGATCCAACTGCAGATTTGTCCTGAAAATACAGGTGTGCCCTGCATGCACGAGAAGCGGCGGGCAAAGTCTAGATGCGTCGAAATTCTTTGCATGCAGATGACGCCCGGCCGTATTAGCCATCAAATATAACCTTAATTGCACTGTTCCACTTGGGCGTGCCCTCCACGCATTTGCGATGGCTCGGTTGCTTTAAGGCGACTAACCTATACATCGCGCTCTTCTTAAATTATCGCCTTATCCATTTAATTTTCTTTATTCTTGCACTTTCCTCCATCTACGATCTTGATGTTGGATACGGCAGATTCACCATAACAAAATAATACTTTCATAAATCTTATACCTTCCCCACTCAAGAGTATAAAAGATTTTTTTTCAGCACTCTTCATTTTTCCATAATACCACACCATGATGGGTCTGCTTCTGCACCTTCCCCGTCTTTCCAACACAGGGCATTCATCACAAAACTCATCACAAACCTCGCTCACTTCGCCTCGAAGTTCACTGCTGGAAGATGTGGGCAACCGCAAAATCGATGATCAAAAGATCTGCCAGTGGTATTGTTGTCAATGTGGCCAAAGTTATGGATCGATAACTTACACTGGTGAAGAACGTCATAATAATCTGGAAGATCTATCCACCAAACCAGACTCGCAGTCCACCAATGAAAATCGTGAGCATCACGACGAATCCAACCCACTTCAGGCTTTGCGCTACTACAGCCAGTTTGTGTATGATAATCCGGTCACCGGTGCATACTCATATGCCGCTTCGCACATTCGCGGATTTCTCGACGGAGATTCTACATCCGAAGAAGGCGAAGAAACTGATGGATCGCAGTCGTCACATCCACCCCAAGTATCGCGACAAAGCCTGACCAACGATGTAACCAGCTCCAATTACCTGATTCAACTCGACTCGCAACAAGTGTATATTTCCGTCCCCAGTCGGTTCAATTGTCATCGATGCAACCATATGATGTGTCCCTACTGCTTGAAAATACGAGTCAAAGATCTCAAACACAAATAACTAGCCCCCTCCATGTATACATATGTCCATATAGAATAATGACTTACGAATATGAAAAAAAAAGAATGCTCGACCTCGGAGAGGATTGAACTCTCGATCTTGCGATTAACAGTCGCACGCCTTAACCAGCTTGGCCACGAAGTCGTATTTTCTGGCAAAAGTGGCGGCCGATCGTGTATGTTCGCGCAAACTTAAAAATGAGACAAATCTGACCAGAGTTATTCTATCCACTTTGATGCTCCGTAGGCCCATTACAACCATAAAACTCACCCCCGAGGACGTCTTGGAATATGACGATAGTTTGTCGTCTACCCAAACCAATTCCAAAACTGAAGCAGAATCCGAATCAAGCAATGTTCGAGATCATCAAGCGTCCTCCAATGGACCAACAAAATTGAAAAAATCACGAAATGAACGACTTGGAGTTGAGTAACTTCAAAATTGGGCCTGCTTATGAATACAGCGTGTTTACAGAGTATCTATTCTCTAATGCAATATAATTATTTCCTGTTCAACGACTTGCGATGAAGCCACTTATCCCTCGAACCCACGATTTTTCGCTCTGCCATGGGAACTTGTTTCTTGTTGATCGTCGTATGCACCTGGACTCGAACGGGCCCTTTTTGAATGGCTGCACTTCTGGATTTTTTCAATGCTTTGAGCTTTTCAATTTTCAGCGCTCGTATATCTTTTTCATCATCGAACTTTTTGTATGTGTTCTTCTTCTCTGTGTACTCATCATTAACACCCAGAGTCTGTATGTCCGTCATAATATCATCAGGAAGAAACTCGGGGAGCTCAATTTGCTTTTCTGTTTGACTTCGGCTTCTCTTAAGCTCTTGCTGCTGTTTGTTATGTTGATCCTGCAAACGGCGCAAATGCTTCTGTTCTTTCATAACCTGGCGCCGTAGAGCCTTTTGCCGCCTTTGCTCGTCTATTAATGCGCTCTTTGCTGTAGATGTCGACTCTTCTTCAGGAGCTTCATCGGAATCAGATTCAGATGCTGAACTTTCTGAGCCATTGGGTTCGTCGTTAACAGTCTCATTTTCTTCAGCGGTGTTGTATTCGGATTCATTAATAGTATCGTCGTCATTGAACTTGATCTTCTTGGGCTTGGCTGCCAGTTGGGTGTCTAATCTACTCCTCGTGACCACCATTTCTCTGCCTAGCTCGTGCTCGACTTTTCGCTCATCGCGAGATGGATGGTGCACCCAAACACCACATATACCGAGTTGAGTCAAGTGATCCTCACTCAAACACCAAAGTGTTTCTGCCGTACTCTCTCCACTTGAGCCTTGTAGGGTCGTGAGTTATGAGATCAACTGCTGGATGGTTGCGTAGGAGCTGGAGTGTTTCCGTGTATATGGGAAGACCATGGAGCGTCATAGCTTGTAATTTGCAGCCTAATTCAGTACCGCTGTTGTTCGACGAACGCACCGATTCTAGTAGGGAAAGTATCCCTGTACCATCCAACCGCTCGCAAAAGCTCAAATCTATCGATTTTAGATGAAATTTTGATCTTTTCGTGGCTAGCTCTCGGGCAAAGTTGCGAAGTGTAGTATTATCGACGCCAACTTCATTCAAGTATAGGTGTTCAATATCAGGACACATTTCCATAATATTTCCTAGCGTCAATCGAGGCGAGTTGTTTCGTACCAAGGTATCATTCATAAACTGGATGTTTGTGGAATTTCTTATTGCTAAGCTTTGCAAATTTCCATTGTGGTTTGCAACTTGAAGTAGCCTAATGAACGACCTTGTGCTTAGCGATGTGGAATAAAGGTCTAGGTTCACGAGATCGTGGAGCTGTGGCAAATCAGCAGGGTTGACATCCCACGATCGTATTTGTGCAGTTGCCTCTCTCACGGCCAAGGAACGCAATTTGAACTGGGCACCGTCAAATTGAATATATCTCAAGAGTGAAGTAATGGATAAGGCAGTGTTGTTTTCAAGGTATAGAACACGCAAGTTCTCGCTGTTTTGAAGGAACTGACGGAGCTCAATATCGTTCGTAAAATTGAAGGAGGCAACCTTAAGAGACTCTAAGGATGGAAGGTCGTTAATATGGATGGGAAGGTTTGTAACTTGCAGACGCAATTTCGGGTGGTTGATGAGAGAGAGATGGTGAAGTCCATTGCGTGCACTCATCTCTCGCAGGCTAAAGTGATCGGCAAAAATCTCTGAACAATCCTTTCCCAAGGTATTTTCTAGTATGACCATCTCCAAACTTTCAAGACCCGGGAACGCAGAAAGCAAGAGATTGGCATCAGGAACGTAAGAATTGAACCCAATGCGAAGTGCTTTAACCGCAAGTAGGCTAGTGTCGCTAGAAGCAAACTTGCACACTTGGTTCATCAACATGTGGAAGGAAAGGTTTTGGTTCATAATATCCAATTCTCGGATGGTTATCGCGATCGAAGTTCGTGCCATAGATATGAAAAGCTGGTCCATAATTTTGCTGAAGTTGACCAGGTTGAGCACCGACCTTAGGCGGAACAGCTCTATTTGACGTGTGCTTGAACGGTTCATTACACGGCTCAAAAATTTAATGCCGCTCGAAAACTCTTGGCTTGTTATTTTCTCTCGCATACAGACCCTCTTGTTGTATAGCCTAGGTATCTTTGTGAGGAATTCGTACCATTTTTTGGACACTTGATGGCATGCAAAGATGGATTTCAAAGGAAGTTGAAGAAATACAAGTTCGAGGATATCATCTGTGAGAAGGTCAAGTGGGTCAAGTGTCTTTTTGGTGCTCTTCGTAGGGCGAATTTGTCTGATTATTATATCACTTGAAGAACGTTTCGCTGGAAGTATCGATCTCGAGGAATTTGAAGATTCTGATTCCGGGCTATTGGACCGCAGAGTCATCACCGTATTCTGTTGCTTAGTCTTCAACTGCTGTTTGAGATGTTTGCAACGAGCCTGGAGACTTGAATAGTGTTTTTCAGGTATGTCAACACGATAAAGTTTCTGAGCACGATCCAAATAGTAGAGCCCTCTTTGGGTCACCTTATAAGCATCCAAGTCCTTATTCATCATTATCAATATCTTGGACACTCGCAAATAACCCTTGCAACTGAGAGGCTCATATTCCATCAGTTGTTCACCTTGATGTAAAGCACGCTGCAAATTGTTCATTTTTTCATATGCAGCGGCACATTGATCAAGAACAGCCCCTAGCTTCGGATGTACCAATGGTCCTACCGGGGGGACCTCAGATAATTTGTAAATATTCTTTCGTATAGATCTAACATCATTTTTTGTTAGGTTTTTTATTTCATGGATAACCTTGTTGTACAACTTTATGGATTTACTGTACTCCTCGTTCTTGAAGTAAAGAGTTGCTAGCCTAATGCTATCGTTAACACTTTCTTCATCATACATAATTTGTAGATCATAACCTTGTACGCGAAAGAGTGATTTGAGTTTATCGCGCGCGACTGAGTTTTCTTAACGTTTTAAAATGCTGCAAATTACAGAATCGGCAAGGTAACCTTTTGTTGATTTATATGGGAAATTAGAAATCACACACTTAACAATGGGAAGCTCCACTATAAAGATTTTATGACAAATCCTAAAGATTTTACTAGAATTGGAATAGCTGCAAAATTCACCACTGAGAAAACTAACTCAAACAACCCAAGACTTTCATCCAACAAAATAAGAACCAAAAAATCCACAGCTCCGCTACTTCCTACCATTCATTTGGTATCTCACTTCGCTAACCACTTCGTTCACACTTTCGGTTCCTGACCCCACACTCGATTATGTAATGTATTTACTCTTCCAAAATACATTCATCACAACAGACCAAATATGATTGCACGAGGAATAGAACTTGCAGTATTAACTGCGTTCATGGGAGCCGCTTCTTACGGCGTGGGATCGCTTCCCTTTCGCATGAATCCCGACCATTCCTATTTGAATAAAATTTCCAGATTTAGTGTGGGAATTCTTATCAGTACCTGTTTGGTGATAGCGATCCCTGAAGGAGTTGAGATTCTTTATGATGCTGCTCACGTCAACTACTACGACCAGTCGTTGCTGTTTATGATTGGTTTGCTTCTTTTTTCGGGTTTTTTCTTCATGTTTCTTGTTGATAATTTGGAGACAATTTTCAAGCTTTGCAACCGTCCTCCATTGAACAATGACCAATTCGATGATTCAGACACTTCAACCGTGGCTAAGCTGTTGCTTTCTATCTTCAAGTCCACTTTATCTTTGGGTTTGCTTATTCATGCGGCCGTTGATGGAATTGCATTGGGCTCTGCGTTCAGCGAAGATTCAAAGTCACTTCAATTGATCTTCTTTTTCATGATCATTGTCCATAAAGTTCCCACCGCTTTTAGTCTCCCTACCCTTTTGTTGAAGGAAAATGTTCCCGTAAACATTGCAAAAACCCACTTGTTTTATTTCTCGTTGATGACTCCTTTCACTTCATTGTTAACCTATGTCTTGTTACTGGCGGTGAAGGGCAAGCAAGATTATATTGTCAGTGGTCTTGTGATCTTTAGCGGAGGGCTGTTTCTCTATGTTGTATCGCAGTTTTCTGCAAAGGCTCATGGTCTGAATAACGACTTGCCTCAAATTGGCCAAGAAACCAACAACTCCAATGAAACTAGTACAAACTTCTTGTGGACGATATTTGGAATGTCAATCCCGCTTTTGATTGCTCCTTTCAACTATTAAAAGTATTAATAATATATTCACGTCAACTTTTGTACGATTAACTACTCTTCGTCATTATCCTCAAACACATCCTCCTCGATTTTTTTATGAAGAGTATCGTCAGAATCGTCAGAGTCGGGGACAAAATCTTCAACCCTGTAATTATCGGAATCATCGTCTGTTTTATTAGGTGTACTTCGATCCAGAGCGGTCACTTTTCTAAAAGAGACATTTCGAGTTGACTCTTCGTTGGGTTTCTGAACTTGGAACTGAAGCTTTGCAAACTCCTCCAAATTGTAGCTCGAATTATTACCTGACTTTGATATGTTTGTCTCTTTGAGTCTGTTCAAGCCCACGTATGAGTTCTTGAGAGAATTGGAGTGGGAGATACGAGGCAAGTTGACACTAGCCTTCTCGGTTGCTTCAAGTTCAGGCTCTTTACTTTTATAGCTTGAAGATTTCAAGGCGTACTCAATGTATGGATTTCCAAATGCCCTGTCAGGTGCAAGTATTCTGCCTTGATGCTCATCTCCACCACGGGTTCCTGGAGAGCTTTGAATATTACCGGAGCTTCGAGCCCGACGTACTCCCTTCTTTTCCATGTGGTCCCGAAGCTTTGTGTGAATCCGATCTTGTTCCGTTCTCCACGAGCTGCTATCGGCAGATTTGGGAACTCGTGAATATGGTGAGGCAACACTATATGGTAAAGAAGATAAAGCGGTAGTAGACTTTCCTCTCGAAACACCGTTGCTGGCTGGAGAATGGATACTAATGGAGTTGTGTTTTCTTGGTAAATGCTTGCTGGCCGGCGTTGTTGCAACGGTATTGGAAGTTGAGTTGTGCCGGCGAATCGCAGGCGCTTTCCTCATCGGCACCGAACGATCAGGTGTGACTGGATTGGACAGCAGACGTGGTTGGTAGTTTTGTGGTACAGGGGTGCTAACCAAGGCTGAGAAGTCATTGTGCATCATTTTATTAATGCCATTCGGCACAACCAAAGTGTTTCCATTTTCGCTTGCAGTCGTAATTAAACGACCACGAAGCAAACTGATGGCTTTATCGAGAGCAAATTCCACACCACAATGGTTTTTTATGACCGTGACCTTGGGCCAAGACGATCTAGCGCCTCGAATAACGAAATCGAGTAAAAAATCCGTCGTTGGATTTTCAAAAATTTTCAAAAAATCAATCACCTTATAGTCAGGAAGAATGGTGATGTCACCTGAATAGTTTTGGATTAGAATTGAAATGAGCTTGCTTGACAAGTTCTTATAAATATTGAGTTCATTAAGCACCCGCAAATAATGAACAACTTCAGACGTAACAAAATTGTAGACATTGTTACACAAATTTTTCACTTTGTAGCTGAGTTCGTTATCGTAATCTCCACCAATACTGGTCACCGAAATCTTAAGCATCGGGACCACGTGAGGATTCACTTGGCATGCGATTATATGATCGACGTTAAACATTTCTGATAACCTGGCAATGGGAAGATCGTTCTCCATAGAGCCATCAACAAATTTCATGGAAGTGTCGTTGTTCCATTCTTGAATTTGATTGGTTTTAGGAATCTTTTCATAAATTGTAGTGGATGGGAAAACACCAGGAAGCGAGCAAGACGCACAAACTGCAGACCAAATCAAGCAATTAGGTGCAGTGGTATAGTTGAGAAGTCTTGTCTGTTCATGAATGGATGTTGGCGAGACCGTGATATTCAAGATCTTTCCCGTTCGATTGTAAGCCTCTCTGAACGTTAGGTCGCCCACAAAATCAATCATGGTCTTCTTGAGTCCACATATATCAAAAAATGTACCGTACTTGATGAAATGACTCAAGCATTCTAAGGTGTTCTTCAAATTTCCCTTCTTGGTCGGTTCCTCTCGGTCCAAAGTCGAGTTAATTTCAAAAATACGAAACTCTCTTTCACTGATGTTCTTGAGGAGTTCCACTGTCTCTTCATTTGTGTGTGAGCACATAATACTTGCCATGATAGATCCGGAGGATGAACCACTTATAATCCGGGGAAGTAAGTTCTCCTCAATCAAGGTAATAAGAACACCAATGTGGAAGATCCCAAAGGTGCTTCCACCAGAAAGAACGAGTGCAGTTCGTCCAATGTTCTTTCGGGTCTGGATGAGCATTCCCAATAGATAACGGTCGTCCAAATCGACCTGACTTCCATTGATCAAGTATTCCAACGCCTCCTCGCACTCTTGAGTATATTCCTCAATGAGCTTTTTGGTACCGACGTACGCATGGCGGTACAAGCCTATGTCACCCATATTGCCTATATTTCTTGTCCACTTGGTACGAATCAAGTACAACAAAAGCTTGTAATCTTTGGCCAATCTGGCTTCCCGCATCTCCATGAGACTGCTATAAATCAAGTCATAGTCATATAAACTCGATTTTGGGTTCTCTTTCCATGCGTTATTACCAAGTAATTCATCGAGCTGAAGTGATACCTCTCTCCAGCTTTTATAGGTGATACATGTGCGTTGCTTCTCGAGGAGTGCGCTTATTAGGCCAGCGTGTTCACTTTCGCCGGGTACAACTCTATTTAAGAGAGGTAACTTCCGAGCAAAGTTGGATATTGCAACATATGGGGAAGGACTCGCTTTGGATATGGGACTTCCATGGTCAGATAAAAGAGCCTCTATGATCTCTGAGTGGTCTTCGCGGGAGCTTATCAAGCTATCTGCCGTTTTCAACCCTATTTCTGTCATAGAAACCTGGTTCTGTGTGGTGGAGTAACGACAGTAAACCCACACTCACTGTCACAAGATAATGACATAGGATGTCGCGCTTGGGCCACCAGCCTTGCGGCATCGCCGCGACATCTGGGGACACACGTCTTTTGCAAATCGAGCAGAGCCATCCATGACTCAAGAGAGGCTGCACATTAATTAGGCGAGTATAGAATTAGTCACGGTGGTAAAAATACATCCATTCACACGTGTGCTCCATTCCTCATCGAAGTTTCACGTCGCAGCTAGCCTCAGAACTAAGAAAGGAAGGAGACCAGAAGTCAAGCGAAAGAAAAAGAAGAAGGTTTTAAGCGACAAGACCGGAGCACACTTGGTTTCACCTCAGTTTTTCAACTCTGTGAGCGAGTACAATACATTTTTCACCAAATTTGCCGATTTCAAGGAATTCACAAGCGCAATGTTCACATTCACAACCATTACTCACAAGACCAGTGACACTTCCCACCCACTAGTTATGCTCACCAACAGGGAAGGGTTCCGATATCTTTTCGGAAAGATCCCTGAAGGCACGCAGCGGGTTTTGAATGAAGAACGAATAAGACTTGGCAAGTTGCGTGGGATATTTCTTACTGGTATACTTCTGTCGTGGTCGCAGATTGGCGGTCTTCCTGGACTTTTTTTGACGGTGAGCGATGCAACGAAGAAAGATATCGATCTTTACTCGAACTCTAGCGGACTACTCACTTATCTCGTCTCTACGTGGAGATATTTTGTATTCCGCAAAGGTGTTCAGATGAATATCAAAGATACTACCACCGCAGAATTCATCGCTGACAGCACTGTCCTAGTGAAGCCCATTCGAACAGCCAGCAGCCGCCAGAGTGAAGTACCCGCTACTCCTCTGGGCATAGTGCCTTCGCTTAAGAAACTCATGTCATTGATGTTCCCCTCTGATACATCTGCTGTTAATGATCCCGATCCAGCATCTTATAAATCTGATCCTTCCGAAACCGAGATCCATACACATGTCAAGCTTCCCGATCCTCATGCGCTGAGTTTGGTCCAAAACCAGCTTGCAATCAATTACTTGATTCGCTTCCTTCCTATTCGTGGAAAGTTCGATCCAGTCAAAGCGAAGGCACTTGGGATCAAGCCAGGTATAGATTTTCGTAAATTGACCCAAGGCTCGACCGTGTACAATGAAAGCGGTGAACCAGTCTATCCTGAGCAAGTGATTGAGCCATCAAAGCATTTTTCAAAAGCCTTAATTTTGGACATCCCGGACCCGTCGTATTTGCATACCGCAATAAATACTAATGATTGGTTCGAAAAGAACGAAGAGGTTGGAGAAGAGGCTATTGGAATTGTGTACCATTTCTTGGGTGATGATATTGACATTGGTCTGGAAGCATACAGAGACCTATTGCAAAAATTTCCATCGAACTGTAAGCACATCGTGAGCCATTCAAAGTTCGACAAAGATGTTTTGGTATTCAAGAGTGCGGCCGAAAACCTACTTAAATTGAAATCCTTGCAAAGCGAATGTTACAATTTGCCGTACGTGGCAGACTCCAACCAAAGTATACCTCTAGAAGGTATTTTTAGATTGCATCAACAGCAGCAAGTTGTTGTGAAACCAGATGAGATCACTAATAATTACCGTCAAGACCTGAATGAGACTTGGGAATCAATCTACGATTCAGTCTCCACTCAGGGGTCCTTCCGACTTCCCGAAAAATCGCAGCTTTTGTCATCTGAACCAATTCCATTCAACTCATCGAACACAAGCTTGCGTGATAAAGTCCAAGTATACACCCTTGGTACTGGTTCAGCATTGCCGTCTATCCCCAGGAACGTTATCTCGACATTGGTTCGTATACCGTACTCTCTGGGCGACAAAGTTGAGTTTCGAACAATGATACTCGATGGGGGAGAAAACACCCTAGGTACCATAAATAGGATGTTCAGGCATGGTGATGGAAGCAAACTCCAACAAATCTTTCTGGAGTTATCTTTGATTCACTTGAGCCATTTGCATGCTGATCATCATTTGGGGCTAGTCTCTATCATCAATGAATGGTTCAAGCACAACAAGTCCACCGCGAAGAAGCTTTACCTTATTCTTCCTTGGCAATACAATCACTTTTTGAGTGAGTGGTATCGTTTGGAAGAATATTTTTCAGCAGACGTGGACATTAATCGTCTCAAATATCTTAGTTGTGAAGAGTTCTTGCGAGACAGAGCGCCAGAGTATAAGCAGTTTAGCATCCAAGAGTTTGAAGAACAGTTCGATCGAAAGGATCTTAAAAAGCTGATTGCCAAAGAGCCATTAGCACCTCGAAGTACCGCACTCATTGAAGAACTTTACGAAGAATTGAAACTAGTCAAAGTGAGCACCGTTCGGGCAATCCACTGTTACTGGTCTTATTCAATAAGCTTGGAGTTCAAGTTGGATCCCACCGAAACATTCAAGATTTCTTACTCAGGAGATACACGCCCCAACCCTAAGTTTGTGGATATCGGGTACTCTAGTGACTTGTTGATTCATGAATCCTCTTTAGATCACGAGTTGATTGAGGAAGCTCTAGCTAAAAAACACAGCACCATGATCGAGGCAATTGAAATGTCAAGGCTCATGAATTGTGGCCATGTGATCCTCACTCATTTCAGTACTCGGTATTGCGGATCTGCTAATTTCGTGTCAGACCAAGCGTCGTTGGAGAATCTTTCAGAGCAACTAAGAAACTATTTATTAAGCACGGGTGCCACACCCAATATTTTCGAGTACGGTTTGCGGTCGGAGAGACCTACCAAATCGTTTGAAGATGTTGTGGTTTGTTTTGCTTTTGATATGATGGTGGTTAATTTGAGGAGTATGGCCAAGCAAAAGGACAGCATTAAAGAGATCATGGAAATTTTCCAAAGCGACGAGCCTGAGGCAGATGGTGAAAATCAGCCCAAAGGTGCAAAAGAGGCTAAGAAGAAAGAAGAGAAGCAGGAACTTAAAAGGCTACAGAGATTGGCACTCAGCAGCCAGAAAAAGAGAAGAGTCAATGACGAAGAAGTTTGAAGCTGAAGTTAGCATGTAAGTATTGTAAATAGACCAAGATCTAAATTAGGCATTTTCATTTAAATTTGGACATTTGATTTAGTTCGCGCGCTATGTACGAACCTACTTATGAATGGGAAATAGTACTTCAAACTACTTGGATACAAAAGGCCGTTACCAGATGTTTGCAGCACCACTTACGATTCAGTGCTACTGATGTTGAACATCATTTTATACACCCTTCGCATAAGAAGCATGTTCGAGAAACTCCCATCATCAGAGTGTATCGATACCTCAAAACCACAGATCAACTAGCTTTAACAGCCATTGTTTCAGATACCAGACACTTAATCTTTGCAAAGTTCCCATATGACCCAACTATAATCAAATTTGAGCAGCTCTATCGTCAACGACTAACGTACATGACAGCGGGTTGTCTCTTCGTAATCAAGCAAGCCAAACTAAGATTTGCCAAGCCTGGTGAAGTTGCAAAAGACTTTGATTTTTCCATCTCACCGAATATTCAGATCGTGATCTTGGAAATTGACGATTTTACTGTCTTTCTGAGGGACCAAGCCATACTTCCTCACGAAGCACTCTCAAAAGTCAATATGATCTATTACGATCGAGAGTACTATGATTTGTGTGGACGAGATTGCTACATCCCAGAATACTCCAAAGATGTGGAGAAACAAGTCTCGGATGACTATGGGGATGTGGTCTCCGTCTAGCCTCACTTCTATGCAATTTCGACCTCGGTTCTAGGCAAATTTCAATGGTGCGTTTGTGGTTCACAAACAGCCTTAACCTACTATTACATCAATGTCTTCATCTGCTCGCCTACTGGACGCTTTGGACGATTTGGCTGTTCAAGCGTCTGGCTACATACGTGACGATCTGGTTGACGAAACCAGAAGCGTTCATCTGCAACACTCGAATCAATATTCGGCAAACTCTGGTAGCAGGTCAATATCGTCCGAGACCCACTCATACAATGAAAACGACCATCTCCTCCCCTTGTACCGGCAGCCAGGATCTGTACGGCCAAGTCTGTTTCTACGCCTTTTGGAAGTATTGGGTTCGATCAACGTAGACGGAGCAAGTACTTGTGCCATTTTATTTCGACTTTTTGTTATAGTGTTGGTAGCATTGTCCGGACTCTTTGTATGGAAGCTGGATATATGTAATGGATGGATTGAATATACCTGATTTTAGTGTATGTACATGAATTATCTACGTGGTCTGTCCTGGACCTTTCTCTTGTTAACGTTTTTGAACTTTCTGGTCTTTGCAAACTTCTTTAGACCCCACATCGATTGCGACACCTTATTGGACTTGGACTTACCACGTCCACCACCATGAGGATGATCAAATGCGTTCATAGCCACACCTCTAACCATAGGTCTTCTGCCTCTATGACGACTACGTCCGGCCTTACCCCATGAAATAGCCTGATGTTCTTTATTGGACACCACACCCAATGTGGCATGGCACTTTATGTTGACGTAACGGTGTTCTCCAGAACTGAGACGCACCACTACTCGGTTTTCTTCGGGATGCTTCGATAATAAGCGACCAAAAGTTCCGGCCGATCTCATTAATTGACCTCTTCCGCCAGGATGCAAACCAATGTTGTGGATGATAGAACCCACGGGGATCATGTGCAACGGTAAGCAGTTACCACGCTGAATGATACGAGAGTTGAGTAATGCTTCATCGATTTCACCATTGTTCGTTTCCTTCATTTCCTGGAGAAAATCTGCGGGTAAACCACTTCTAAACGACTCCACTTCATCGCCTGCTCTCAAACCAGAAGCAGCCAAAATGTAAGATAAATCGCCTGTTTCGTTATGTTTCACCAACGCAATGTGACCCGACCGATTGGGGTCGTATTCTATTCTGACTACAGTTTGCTTTCCTCCACGCAATCTATGAGAGTCCACCAAACGGTGGCGTTGCTTGTGGCCGCCTCCACGTCCCCTTATAGTTATGTGACCGGTATTGTTCCTACCAGCAGTCTTTTTCTTGGGTGCCGTAAGTTCCCTGATTGGGCGTCCCTTGTGGAGATGATCGTGTATAGGTTTCTTAAAATGCGTCGAACCGGGTGCGAGATGGCCATTGGCGTGACTTTTGAGTTTGACATGTGCCAATGTCAATTTTCGCTGCCGGCGGTAAATCTGGTCTCTTCGTTCAAGATCAGTTATTTCGTCCTCATTGGACCCAGAAGCAGAACCGCTTTGGGATACCGTACTCTGAAGCCTGACGAGTAATCTTGAGGCTACAGGCCTGTAAGAAGGCGCACCTACGGCCGTACGGAACCAAGGTAACATCAGCGATCCTGTTTCTCACGCAAGACCAAATTGGTGAGAAAAATTGTCAGTACCGATATTACGCGCGCGAAAACTGATGCTGGGTAAGACACAGAACGATGCTCGTCCAGTAATATTCGCGAATTGGTCGGCTTTCAAAGTAGACATCCTATAGCACCATCTCATACAAAAAATGATGTCCCGTATGTTTGTGCGTTCGATGGCATCGGCCACTAAGGCCATCAAGCCTCCAGTGCAATTGTTTGGCGTCGATGGTACTTATGCTACTGCCTTATACCGTGCTTCTGTGGAAGACTCCTCTGTCGAAAAGAGTTACCAAGCATTGACCAAAGTGAACGACTTGATCGAAACGGATGCCAAGGTCAACCAATTCTTGAACAACCCTGCCTTGTCGAGTGACGACAGAAAGGTTGTGATCGATACAATTGCTTCGTCGTTGAAGTTGGACAAAACTGTCACCAACTTCTTGACCGTGTTGTCAGACAACAACAGATTGAGTGAGTTCAAGTCCATCTACACCAAGTTCGGTCAATTGAACGACGCAGAACAGGGTATCGTGGAAGCCACCATCACCTCAGCCAAGCCTTTGGACTCCAAGATCTTGAAAAGATTGCAGACTGCCATCACCAAATCATCCTTTGTGGGAGACGGCAAGACTTTGAAGGTTGCCAATGAAGTCAACCCTGAAATTTTGGGAGGTTTAGTAGTTGAAGTGGGAGACAAAACTGTTGACTTGTCCATCTCCCTGAAGGTTGCCAAGTTGAACGCTACTTTGAGTGAAGCCTTGTAATCCACCCGCATTGCATTTTGTTGTCGGTTGCCACAGGTTTACTCATTCATGTAGAAACGTCATAGAATGATTATTTGTTGAATATTGTAGCCGAATCGTTTAATCTCTATACTCTTCCCTGTATGCCCTACTAAATCACCTTAAAATCTGGTCGCATTTTTATAGTTTACTCAAATCATGACAGGGTCCAGGATATGGGGCTCGTTGAAATGGGTGGTTACCATCGTTGCTGTTGCCCTCAATGCATTTGTGTATTTCTATCCAGATATTCTCAACGCCCCGGGTCAGTGTAATTGGCACAATCAAGCCCCATTGACTAGCAAACACAGTTACTTGAATAAGATTCCATCTCCATGGCGTGACTACGTTTTGCTGAATTTTCCGTCCCTCAGAACTCCCAAGGAAGAAGAGCCATACTCCAATATCCGAGACATCAAGTTGTTGGCGTTCGGAGATCCACAAATCAATGGAAACTGGGCACTGACTAAATACATCAAGCGTTTGGACAATTATGGAAACGACTATTATTTGGGCCACATTTACAAAACGATGAAAAATCGTCTCGAACCGGACTACGTTGCAGTCATGGGAGATCTCTTTTCGTCGCAATGGATTTTGGACTCTGAATTCTACAACAGAACGTACAGATTCGTTGAGCGTTTGTTCACAAGATTGCCCGAATATAAGCAAAATGTGTTGGAAACACACGCCAAACATGAAGACTACGATTGGATGGGTTTTCATGACCGGGAAAAGGCCATGGACCCGGTTGAACGATTCAACTCTCGCGTTTACAACGACGTATACGACTGGTACAATTACTCTGCCAAACCACCTGCAATAAAAGAACCACTTTTTATCAATTTAACTGGAAATCATGATATTGGATACAGTGGGGATGCTACGTGGCAGCATATGGCTCGGTTTCATTTATTGTTTGGGCAAAACAACTATGTGATAAATTACAATAAGGGTCTGCCTCAGGAATGGAGATTGGTTGTTTTGGACTCGTTGACTCTCGAGGGCCCAGCTCTTCAGCCAGAATTCTTGGATTATACTTGGTCATTCTTGGAAAACCTTCGTGACAGAGAAAACCCAACCTTCAAAGGAAGTACCGTGTTATTGACCCATATACCATTTTACAAGAAAGAAGGCATTTGTATGGACGGTCCCGAACACATTTATTATGACGAAACTTATACGCGAGAGACGTACAAGAATGGAAACCTTAGGTCCCAAAACCATTTGTCATACGAAACAACTCAAAAGGCTTTGGGTATCCTTTTTCCCAACGAGGATAAACCAGGCATTTCCCTTACAGGACATGACCATGAGGGGTGTGACAGTTACTACAACTTCGAAGGAGATCACTGGGTAGCATCTAAGACTCCAAACGCCAGCCAGAGAGCACCAGTTCGCGAGATTGTCGTCCGCTCCATGATGGGAGATTTCGATGGTCAAACTGGAATATTAACCGGGCAATTCGACGAAACTTCCAGCAAGTGGGAATTCAATTTTTCTTACTGCTCGTTTGTTGTTCAGCATTGGTGGTGGGCCTCAAAGGTTACCGCAGCAATCTCCTTGTTATTGCATTCAATAAGTTTTATTTCTCGATAATTTTAGGCTAAAGAATTATTTCAGCTCCTTTTGTTCCTCCTTCAGCTCCTCCTTCACATCGTCCTCCAGATTGTCCTTCAGCTTTTCCTTTTTGATGAAATTCTCGATTTCTTCTTTTGCTGAGTTGATACTAATTTCTGGGCTGATACCAATCAGTTTTACTCTGAGTACTGAATCCACAAAGATCCAGTGAGAGCGTTTAATGCCCAGGGGCAGCTTTTTAGCCCCCAATGGCCCGATCAACTTTTTATTCGGGTCCGAAAGAAGTGAATACTCCAAGCCCTGCTTGGTAATGAAATTTTTCTGAGCCTTGGGGGTGTCGCTTGAAATACCAAATACAGTTGTGTTAGAGTCTTTCAAGAATTTGAAATTCTTCTGGAATCCGCATACTTGTCTCGTGCAACCAGGAGTTGAAGCCTTGGGGTAGGCGAAAATTACTAGGTACTTTGTGCTTGCGGCTGCCTTTCTCAAATTGACTTCATTTTCGTCTTCATCAAGCAACACGAGATCAGGAATTTCGTCACCCACTTGCAAATCCTGGGACTTAGCGACGTCATTCTTTGCTGGTTCCGACTCCTCTTTCAAAGGTGTGTCAGTTTTTTGTTTCTTTTTGGGAGTCTCCACATCATTGTTAGTTGCAGTGGTGCCATTGGCTGACGATTGAGCTGCCAATCTTGACGACTGGCGTTTGGTGGACATTATAAATGAAAAGTGGAGGAAGCGGTTATGGCTTTATTAAGCCACAGCTTACATGCAGTGTAAAATTGAAGCTCTGCATATAGCGGTGTTGAGTACGATCCACGGCTATATCTATGCAAAAAATACGTACGATAAAGCTGATTAGAGTATTGCAGTGTAAGGGACTGATATCATGATCATTTTAAGGTCCATGAAATAAAGGTTTTTTTTTTTGAGATTGGAATTAGTAATAATACTGAAATTTGCAATATTCAGAATTTTTGTTGTAGTGTTTCCATTAGCATATACTCATTCACAACTCTTGTCATACTCAAGATTTACTTAACTACAACTAATTTTAAAGCAAGTGGCTAGGTTTATATAATGCGCATCTCTAGCGCGGGGCACCGTAAATATGCACAGAACAATTAGCGAGCAGCCCAATTGTTTACTCCAGTGTGGGTATTTCCATCCAAACTTTGCAATTAATACTATACTACTTCCTCGGAGCATTCATTATACTGCATCTCTAGACGCAGCTGATATTCTACAGTCAAGAACCGTCGTCTGCTACCAATACCCTAATTCTGTACAGGTAGCGTTGTGGCTTATTTGCAGGATCCATCCCTGTTCCAGACTGGTTGATGACTATTAAATTACAATTATGAAACGACTATTCCGTAAAAAGTCAAGTGGCGAGGATTTTTCTCCAGAGAGAGTCCTTGCGACTCGCACTAGAAGCTACAGCTTTCCTCTGGAAAATACTTATGAAGTTTTACACAGTCCTAGGGGCACTTCCTTTCCAAGTACTCCTCTGCTATCAGGAAATGTTTTTGCATTTTCCGGAAATCACCGGCCATATAATGACCCCGATCAGGTGGTCGATCCTCTATCAGCTGATGTGCAATCTGTTGCTTTGTCAGAGGCCGAAACATTGTTTGAAGAGAAAAGAACGAGGTTGCATCTTCAAGAAACCTACTTGGATAATTTCACCCATTACTTGCCATTCTTACTCCTGCGACAGCGGTTTGCATCTACTGAGTACTCTCTGGATGACGCTACGTCTCCATCGGAACAGGCACCAGCTTCGAATAATCATGGCGTGATCAATGGCGACGCAGGATTGACATTTGACTCTGGCGATGATCTTCCTACAATGATTGACGAGCCCATTGAAGAGAATGATACAACAGACAGCGAGGATAAAATACTAACGAAATCTTTGCGTAATTTTACTGTCAAGCGAGAATGCATTTTGGCCAGTGAGCTCTTTAAGGGTAATTCGTACGTGTTTCCTTCAATGGAATCGTTTCAGCTTTTTCGACAGTTGAGATCTAATTTGAAAAAGTCTCGAAAAAGCTCCACCTATCTATATGATAGAGGTGGAAGTATTAAGATGCAGCCAAGTCGGTCAAGGAGCAGCGTAGACGATGGAGACATAATTGATGAGCGACAGCACCTAATTCCATTAAATTACAAGATTAAGGGACAAGGACTTCCTCTATTGAAATTTTACGTCCCTTACATGCAATCTTTCCGTCGAAGTACTCCATTCATCATATTTAAGCGATTCAAGGAAATACCTGAACCACCTGAAAATAACGAAAAGATCGACTTGAACCCTGAAAACGACTTCGAAACTTACACGTATTGTACTGTGAACACAAAGTATAGCCAAGATCTAAGGCGTTACATTTTTAATTTTACCCCCGCTGGTCAGGAGGAATTTCAAATTCTTGTATTTCAGCACAACATGAAACCATTTGCTGATTTCAATTACAAAGATACTCGGTTTCGTGTCGTGGGAACTACCCTAGCTACTGGATACCTTGCCAGCTACAGCCCCAGAATGAAACTAATGGTCATTGACAGCAACAAGCCATCATTATGTGATAAAGTAATCGAAAGGAAAGGAGGATTCGAGTTGAGGTCTATAATGAAAAAGAAGACAACAACACCAAAGAGTGAACCTCAATACTCCGGGCTAAGAAACCCCTTTCCTGAACCATCCTGTCCCCTTCTCGACGACAACCATTTGGACTTTGCGATCGCACATAGTCAAACTGCAAGGTACGTTCCCAGGTCAAAGCCACCCTTTGGTGCATTTCAAGACTCAATTGTGTACGATGTTACACCCACACTTTTGCCAAAGAAATATAGTGAGTCTGGTAAGTTTGAAGTCTACCAGGATGGATTGTCGTTACCTGATCAGGACATTGATAGTACGTTGAGCGTGGACACTGACGTATTAGTGCTCAATTGCATACTACTTTCACTTCGAGAGGCGGGTATTAGAAGTGCAAATAGAGGTGCCACCAATAGTGTAGGACTAAGTCCTGGCCTTCGCATGCTCTCCGGCTTTGCTGGAGCAGCTAATTAGAATGTTTATGTACATTTTATTATACGACACTAGTTACAATTATGATCTATCTGGTGATCTGGACCGGTCTCTTTCGTGGGGGGATTGTGGAGGAGAGCGAGAATATCTCTCCCTAGACTTCTGAGCAGAGTATTCACTACTTGGTCGACGATCTGGGTATTCTCCACGGTCTGGGTAGTCCCCACGATCAGGGTAGTCTCCAGCATAATCTCGGCGATCACGATAGGCCCTACGGACCGGGTATTCTCCACGATCTTCCACGTAGTCCTCTCTGGACCTTGACCGTTCTGCACGGTAATCACGGTCACTTCTCTCGGGAGCACGAGGTCCTCTCAGACGAAATGCGTTTGGCGGTGGGCCGTAACGACTGGGGCGACCACGGTACTCCGCATCATAATCGTCATATCCATAGTCGTCATATCCCCTATATCCACCTCTACGGCCGCCTCTATAGCCTCCCCTAGGAGCATAATCGTAGTCTCGACGTGGGCCAGATTCGTACTCGTAAGAGTAATCGTCTCTACCTCGATATCCGTAACCACCTCTACCTCCAGAAGGCCCCCCATATGGATGATATCCACGGCCATAGCTGTGACCGTAGCCTCCACGACCTCTCGAACCTCTACGATTTGAGTATGGGTCAGACCTGGCGAGCTGGACTACCAATCCATCTGCTAAGGAATAAGGTAAAACCTTGCCATTCAATTCCAATGCCTTCTCACAATCTTCGGCTTCCTTGTACTCGACAAATGCATATTTTTCACCGTCATCTGTTCGTGGCGGAGGGATGTCAAGGCGAACAAGGTCTCCATACCTTTGGTTAATGTCTGAAGCAAATGGATAATAACATTATAATATTTTCCGGGAAATCAAGTCTGGGACCACAAGACTTCTGATGGCAAAATTCCGATTGAGGAGGTGAAGGAGGAGTTTGGGAAGGAGAAGATTGGAATCGAAAGCCGACATGAAATACAGTGGAGCTGATCAAACGAAGATTCGAGCGGACAAATAATATAACTAGGAGGGAATAACATACTTTTCAAATTCAGGGGCCAAGTCGGCCGCCTTAGACTCTCTAGAGAATCCTGTCACGTATAGGGTATTCTTGGGCATTGAGCCGCCTTCTTTTTAGGATGTCGAGTTTTCGCTCTGAAGGTGAGAATATACTCGCTTTGATTAGGTAATACAAGTCTTACTGCACATACTTTGCAAGTCACTGTGTTAAAGCATGGAAAGCGTAATTAGTTATTCGATTTTTTAGGTTTGTGACGCAGCTCGGAGAAAGTACGAGAGAATAAGGTTGGAGATGCCAGCCTGGGAGCAAATAAAGGGCATTCTTCTTTCCAATAACTCTATAATTAATACAGTGAGTAGCATAGTAACCCAAATTCTACAGTGTCTACTTTACGTCTTCTCTGTCCAAGAGTCTCTGTTCACTCTCATGACGCCTCCAGAACTTGCTGGATCAATTGAAAGGGCACGGTGCTAGTGCAGAACGTTTGATTTACACAGAGCCTGTATATTGCACCCTTCGCAGGCCCACCACCGAGTCGGGTAGTGGCGACCTCAATGAGCGTCGGATTCGAGACCAATTGGTTAGGAAGGGGCGTAATCGCAACAGGTCCTGTACACAATTTGAAACAGGTGTTTTACAGAGTTTTCAGTCTCAATAAACATGAAGTACTGTGCTGCAAACGCCTTTCAAAGAGGCGAGGCTTACTCACTACACGCTCATTATCGGACACAGCTCTTGCCTCTAAATAAATACAAGTACGCGTGTACAATGAAAAGAAAACAATATCACCGCCTGTGTATAGTAATACACGCAACAACAGGGCGTGCAAAGGCGAGATCGTGTGTAGTCGTAGCAACGCAGTAATGAGGCTTGGGGGCGCATTTCGCGATTTCTTGCGGATTCCACCCGCTTCGATGCAGGAAATTTAGGGGCTGTTTGGCAGTGAGGTGAGGGGAGGCGACGCAATTGGTGTGTTTCTGCCTGCGCCCACGCCGCGCTCATGCCGAAGCTCTTTTTTTAGCGCGTGCAGGCTTCGGAGAGCGTGCGAATCTGGATTCCTCGGCCAATATAAAGAGGAGAACTCAGCCAAGTCGCACCAAAATTCATTTTTCACCACTTTCTTTTAGGAAAGTTTTACACAGTTAATCCTATTGTTCTTACTAGAGCATTCCCTCGTCATCTTCGGCTTACACCCCTTTATCTTAGCCACCTGTCCATATTCTTTTCATCATGTCTGACGTTGTTGATTCGGTCTCGGAATCTAACCTCAAGTCGAGCTTGCCTCCAAGGAAGAGGGCAAAAACCAAGGAAGAAAAGGAACAACGCAGAGTAGAGAGAATTCTCAGGAACAGACGTGCAGCTCATGCTTCTCGTGAAAAGAAAAGGAAGCACGTGGAGTACTTGGAAAGTTACGTCGTCAAGTTGGAGCAAAACCTTTTCAAGCTTCAGTCAAACTTGGATAGAATCATGCCACTTTGTGACGAATCCAAGCTTCAGAGCGTTGAAATAAATGAAATCGAGAACTTGCTGGATTTGAAAGAGAAAATACATGCAAATCTCAGCAGCACTACTTTTGGCTCCGATGATAATGAGAATTCTCGGTCAGCTTCTGCTGATGTGGAACCTCCATTCAAAAAACAAAGAGTGTATTCTGAAGGAGATGAGCACGAGGCTGCAGAGGATGATGCCTCAGGCTACGATTCTCCTGTCAAATCTGAACACTCTGAGTCCAACGATAAGGAATTGTTGTCGGTCAACAAGGGCGATAATTCTTACTTCAACTACTTATCGCCCATTTCCATTAATTCCCCAATCAACAGCCCTATCGATTTGACCTTACAAAAATCGGATTCCAATATGCCATCATTCTCTTTGGATGATCCAAGTCACCAGAATGAATCGTCGATATCCCCGGTGTCCACTCCGGTAAGTCATGAACCTGAAACTTCTACTTTTGATGTTATGGGACAAAATCCAGAAGAGATTTTGTATCCTAAGTTGTACGATCTGGTATCGTTAGCTGTGGAGTGATGAAGTGGTTTAAAGTTCTCTGCTTGTCTGAGATGAATTTCGCTAATAGCGCATAGTGTGAGGAGCAGTATATTAATTTATGGTTGACCGCTAGGGAGTGGTTTGCCGTAAATTAATATACGTGGAATTTCTCCTAGCACTCATCTCCAGGTTTACAGCATCGAAGTAACTTTTTTCATTTCACGCTTTCGCTAATGATTCCACGTATTTAGCAACTTGGTGGTCTGCAGTGCCATTTCAAGAAGAAGACTTTCAGTTCAAGGCTGAGGAAGATGACGGAATATCGTCGATACTAATGGGTAGATTTCAAGACTACGAAGTAGTCGTGGATAACGGTTTCTTAGATAATGGAGATCTTGATGAGTATTTGGTATTCTGAAGGGTTATTTTTTTGGGTTTTGGGTTGTATTTAGTTTCTACTATGAGGTTGGTTGGCTTGTTAATGTTTCACTCGCAACTCAGTGAACATTGGATCGGAGGGTATTACGATAATTGGAAGCTTGAAATTCAAATTATGGCGCGCCCTTTGAGCAGCGACGTGTTTGATGCTTAAGTATCTCCGAGCATTGTGATATACAGACGGTTCAATATGTTCTCTGCTTGCAGTGAAAGTCCAAGTCTTCTGATTGATATTGATATATGTATTTTGGATCATGGTGTAGAATTACAGGTAAATCCTATGCAGGCCTTAAGACATATTTGCCTTGCGATAAACTACTTTTGGAAGGATGAGTTTGATTGATTTAGGAGAAGACATACTTGTGTCGAATGTTGCCAGGTATTTGAGACCCATAGATATCTTACATCTCTCTATGACTTGTAAAGATATGAGGTCTAACTTCGAAACTAACGATGCGTATCATATGTTGTATTCAAAGATATTTGGGTCCAAGCCAACTCCTTTAAGTATCGAGAACTACGATTGGAAACATCTTTTTCACCTACGTACGAGTCGTGCTAAACTTTACACCTGGGGTAGCCCTGAGCAAGGTCGTTTGGGATATCTTGTTAACGAAATACCACCTGATCATGTTATCACCAATGGCTTTCGTAAGGGTGTATGTTTGCCTACAAATGTGGTTCCGTTCAACCAATTGGTGGTGTCTGATATTAGCGCAGGAGGGTTCAGTTTCCAGATCTTAACCAATGATGGCGATCTATACTATACTGGCGGCAGATGGAAACGTCTTCAGTCATTGGGTCAACTGACTCCAGGGCCAGTTAATGGTCGGGATTACAACCCCTCTATGGGAAGCGGAAGCCTGTACTTTCCAACACCGCTTCCCTCTCTTCTGCAAGCTAGAGCTCGACGGATGGTGGGCCCAGGAGTAGCACCTCCCCCAGATATGGCTAGAAGATACGGCCGTGAGATGAATAATAGGGCTAGCATGGAACGCACGGCTGATTCTGATAATCTTACGAGGCCACCAGAGGCTCAGCCAGCATTGAGTAAAAGAGTACCAATTGATGCAAAGTTTGTTACCAAATTGGATCTTCCTGATGTGTTGGATGGTCAATCGATAGAGGCAAGAAGTATCATATCCGTGTCTAGCGGAAGAGAGCATTTCATAGCCCTTGATAACCAAAACGGAATATATTCGTGGGACACAGGGAACACAACAAATATCGGAGTTCGAATTACTTTTCCGGGTATAGATCCTAGAAAGCAAATCACCAAGATTTCTTGTGGCTGGAACCTTTCTGCTTGTCATATCAAGGGAGTTGGGATTGTCGTGTGGTATGCCCGAGAAGCAGTGAGCGAGGATTCATTTGAAGCCAAAAAATTATTAGCACCAGCCCGCTATGTTGTCATTCCAGGAACGAACGAGTACACTCCCCGTGACTTTTTGGCTGGGTTAGACTACGTGCTTATCATTGACAATGATGGAAAACTACTCCGGTTTGATATACATGCTCAAAGTTATGCCAATGGTAGTATTGATCCTTCTTTGGCTGCGAAACCCTTCTTTGTCAATTCATTTAATACGTGGGCAGAGAAGAAGAGTGAAGCTGGACAGGCGCCAACTTTTACGAAACTTAGTGGATGCTACAATCTGTTTGCAATCTTTGCTAGCGATGGCCTGGTAGTCATCGGCAACAAGACAATTACTGCAGCGGACAACGAGGACGGCGAGCCCGTAGTAATTCCTGAACTTCAGGGTAGAGGAGTGATCGACATGGCTATGGGCGACTATCATTATCTAGCACTTACAGATAGGGGAGAATTGCTAACCTGGGGTAGAGAATCTTCACTGTGTGGATGTCTAGGGCTCGGCTCCAAGGAGACATTTTTGTCTGAACATCCGGAAGCGTCGGGCGACAGTGGCTCTGATATAGTTGCAAACAAACCTGTTGTTGTGAAGAAGCCAGAAGAAAAGGGGGAGTGGCTAGCAATAGCCGCCGCAGGTTGGCATTCCGGAGGTATTTTTGTATGCACTGGTGCATAAGGCGGCTCGAGCCGGGTAACCCCGAGTCACTCAAATCTGTGATCATCTACTCGTTTAGATAGAACGAGTGGCAATACACATACAAACATATCCTTTTTGTGAGATATTTGAAGAGTCATTCAGCTATATTTCTAGATACGTGGCCCGTTATTGTTTTGCAGTATTTGCCAATACCATACCTCGAGTCCAATAAGTCTTAAATAAATTTCAGCTCGTATCATGACAACATTGAGTCCCTTTGCTGATCCAAACCAACGAGAGAGCGAAGCAAACTCTAGTGCCGGTGTATTGACTCCGTCGACGTCGCATCATGGAGCACATACAGTTACGAGAAGTAGAAGATCGTCATCAATAATCCAGCATCTTGAGCCAGATACCTTGGACACAAAGATCGATCAGGCATTGAACCCTAATGTGAATGCCAGCTGGGTGAATTTCAAAGGCGCTTGGGTAATTCATATCGTCTTGATTTTATTCTTGAAAATTTTGTTCAATTTCATCACCGTTTTGGATAACGATTGGAAGTGGACTCTCACAAATTTGACCTACAACATCGGTTCCTATATAATGTTCCATCAGGTCAAGGGAACCCCCTTCGAGTTCAACTCCGGTGCATATGACAATCTCACGTTGTGGGAACAGATTGACAATGGTGACCAATATACACCTACGAAGAAATTTTTGATGACGGTCCCAATTGGCTTGTTCTTAGTGAGCACACACTATTCCAACTACAACTTAAACCTATTCATACTCAATGGTGTTAGTTGCTTATGTGTGGTGGTGCCAAAGCTTGCAATTTCCCATAGATTAAGAGTTACATTGTATTGATTGCATCACTGACCGTTGTGGTTGAATCAATTACCACTAGACTAATGATCTTTGGCGCTACACTACAATAACACAAGTAATGTGTATACTCTATCGAATTGTATAGGTAGTTTAAGATTATAATATCATATCGTGCATTAACCGTTTTGACTCGTGTTATGGTGCAAAGACTCGGGTCAATTATAAAAATTTCCATTGAGGAGATTATTTAAGCTAGCCACCTCGTGCATACAAATCCAATTAATTCTCCTTCTTGTACCGAAAATGCCTTACGCCTTGTCTAAATCACACCAAGAATTGGTAGAGGGACACTTAAAGGACATTGATCCTGAAGTCGATCAAATCATCAAAGCTGAAATCGATAGACAAAAGCACTCTATCGTTTTAATTGCCTCTGAGAATTTCACTTCGAGGGCTGTCTTCGATGCTTTGGGAACGCCTATGTCTAACAAGTACTCCGAGGGTTACCCTGGTGCTAGATACTATGGTGGTAATGAGCAGATTGACAAAATGGAAATTTTGTGTCAAGAGAGAGCCTTGAAGGCTTTCAATGTAACTCCTGATAAATGGGGTGTTAATGTCCAAACTTTGTCCGGCTCCCCAGCCAATTTACAAGTTTACCAGGCTTTGATGAAGCCTCACGAAAGATTGATGGGCTTGGACTTGCCCCATGGTGGACACTTGTCTCATGGATATCAAACTGATTCCAGAAAGATCTCTGCCGTTTCTACATACTTCGAGACCATGCCTTACAGAGTTGACTTGAGTACTGGCTTGATTGACTACGATATGTTGGAAAAGACAGCAATTTTGTACAGACCCAAGATTTTGGTAGCTGGTACTTCTGCCTACTGTCGTTTGATCGACTACAAGAAGATGAGGGAGATTGCCGACAAAGTCGGAGCTTACTTGGTTGTTGATATGGCACATATCTCTGGTCTTATTGCAGCTGGTGTGATTCCATCACCTTTCGAATACGCAGATGTGGTTACAACCACTACTCACAAGTCTTTGAGAGGTCCCAGAGGTGCAATGATCTTTTTCAGAAGAGGAGTTAGATCTGTTAATCCAAAGACCGGTCAAGAAATTATGTACGACTTGGAAAACCCTATCAACTTCTCAGTCTTCCCTGGTCATCAAGGTGGACCACACAACCACACCATTGCCGCTTTGGCAACCGCGTTGAAGCAGGCAGCTACCCCAGAGTTCAAGCAGTATCAAGAATTGGTTTTGAAGAATGCGAAGGTCTTGGAGCAGGAATTCAAAGCTAAAGGATACAATTTGGTTTCTGATGGAACTGATTCTCATATGGTCTTGGTGTCTTTGAAAGACAAGCAAATCGATGGTGCCAGAGTTGAGACCATTTGTGAGAACATCAACATTGCCTTGAACAAGAACTCTATTCCTGGCGATAAGTCCGCGTTGGTTCCTGGTGGAGTGAGAATTGGTGCTGGTGCTATGACCAGTAGAGGCATGGGTGAGGAGGAGTTCAAAAAGATTGTGTCCTATATTGATTTCGCAGTTTCCTATGCTAAGGAGTTGCAATCAAGCTTACCAAAAGAAGCCAACAAATTGAAGGACTTCAAAGCAAAAGCATCGGAAGGCGATCCAAAATTGGACTCTGTTAAGCAAGAAATCTATGCTTGGGTTGGCGATTTCCCACTTGCTGTTTAGTTCACCAAATCAATAGTTGAATTGCTTGTTATTATGGTATATAAAAAACTAATCATCATTCTATCAAGCCCTCCTTCTTGAAAATCTCTTGCAACTTGCCTTCGGCCTCCCATCTTTTTAAGTCCTTCTCTGTTCCAAAATAGGATCCGTGAAAAAACAATGTAGGGACCCACTTTATGCCAGCCAAAGCAACAAAAGCATCCTCTAAAGATTTAGCTTCGGTCTGATCAGGGATCTTGTCAAACTCAATAATGTGGATTTTGTCTCTTACACCATACAGATCCCAAACTTTATAAGCATAATGACAGTCCGGGCACCATGACTTCGATAGCATCAAATATTCATGTTTTTTAATAAGATCGCGGGCTTTCTCTTCAAATTGAGTCATGGAGTAGTTGTTGTGGCATCGAAAGTTTTCTGATTCTGAGAAAAACTGAGGTGTAATGGCGTGAAATTTGTCAGTCATCTGGCATGATGTTGAAAATTGAGGGACCATTCACTGCCCCTTGATACGATACAGTCATTTGTGACATCTTGTAACCTACTAATTCTCATCGGCACCTTCTGTTCTCAAGTGGACGCAATTACGCTACTTTGAGATTCGAGAACCACCAAAAGTTTCTCATACAATCCGCAATTCTCTTCTTTCAAGGTGCACATTCGTGTTTATTGATTAGACTGGCATGAACGATCCTGACATTCATTAGAGGAGGGGCTACGCAGATTTGAGAACAATTTTGTGGGGTGTCGCATCGTGAAATTGTGGGTGACCGACCTCCGAAAATAATCTCGCGACTAATTTCACTCCACCCGCAATACTTCTAATTGATTGATTTTCCCACAATGGACAGTAAATTGGAAGAGGTACTCAAAAGCGTAGTCAATGATTTTGCCATTGACAAAGAGTTTCTTATTAAGGCCACTCAAAAGTTTGTCTCCGATATGGACGCAGGCTTAAGTAGTAAAGAGCAGACCAGAGAAAACATGCCCATGATCCCCACCTTTGTCACCAGTCTTCCCAATGGAAAAGAAAAGGGTCTCTACTTAGCAGCAGACTTAGGAGGAACCAATTTCCGTGTATGCTCCATCGATCTCCATGGCGATCACACTTTTGAATTGAAGCAATCGAAATTCAAAATTCCCGAAGATCTCATGTCCGACAACACTGCTGAGAATTTGTTCAAGTATTTAGCTCTGAAGGTGGGCTTCTTCTTAGATGAGCATCACAATGAAATTTCAGGATCATTAAAACTCGGATTCACTTTTTCATTTCCAGTGAATCAAACTGCGTTGAATAAAGGGACCTTGATCAGGTGGACAAAAGGGTTCGATTTACCTGAGTGCGTCAACAAAGACGTTGTTGAGTTATTACAAACCTGTCTTGACGCGTTAAAGCTTAAAGTGGACGTTGTCGCTTTGGCAAACGACACTGTCGGAACGTTACTTTCGAGAGCCTACTCGAACAATCCAAGTGAAACAAATGCCAATACAGTCGTAGGTGCCATCTTTGGAACTGGTACCAACGGTGCGTATTTTGAAACCCTTGACAATATCAAGAAATTAGATTCTGATACTGTTGGCGAAAATGTGTCAGGTATGGTTATCAATACTGAGTGGGGCTCGTTTGACAATACCTTAGATATTTTACCATCAACGAAATATGATGAGATTGTGGACAAACAAACAGCAAACCCAGGCTATCACTTATTTGAGAAAAGAATTAGTGGAATGTTCTTGGGAGAATTGTTACGCGTTACTTTAGTTGAGTTATTCAAAGAGGGCCACATATTCACTGATTTGTATAAGTCCAGAGGGGGATCTTTACCACATAGATTGGCTGAGCCTTGGCAACTCTCATCAGAAGTGTTGTCATACATGCAGATTGACGATTCAACTGATTTGAAAATGTCAGAATTGATATTGGAGAACGTATTGAGATTGCCAACAACGAAGGTGGAAAGAATCTTCATTCAGCAGCTCACTCAGGCTATTTCGAATAGAGCTGCATACCTCTCAGCTATTCCTCTAGCTGCAATTCTTATTCGGGTGAAAGATCAATATAAGGACGACCCGAAAGATTTCGAATTTGGTTGTGACGGTTCAGTAGTCGAATTTTACCCAGGCTTTCGTGAGAAAGTTCTTAAGGCCATTGAGCTCATTGATCCATTGAAAGGGGAGAACAAGAAGGTACGCTTACAAATTGCAAAAGACGGTAGCGGTGTTGGTGCCGCATTGTGCGCTAGCGTAGCGTAGATTGAATACAACACAAAAATATTCTTAACTTGATTTATCAGGCCACAGTTCAGAAGCTTTCTCATAACCAGCTCTCTCTAAAGACAGACTTGTTGTATATATAGAGCGTATTTTCAATAAAATCCGCGACCAATTTCGAAAAACTCTTGAACCCATACTCGTCTTCCTAATCATAAGGAAGAAATGACTACGGATAAACAGGTGTATCGCATGTCTCATAACTAGGTAAGCAACAAATTTAATAACCATTTCCAATGTGAACTGGCACATTAACATGCGAAATGCTACGACAAATAAAAACGATCATATATAACGAGAAAGCCAATCCAAGTGAATGCAAGACTGGTCATTAATGTTGCAACTATATCTCCAACAATCATAGTTACCGAGCCACATGGACCTGCTGGAATTATAGTAGTGGATAATTCAGATCCAGTCCAGGTAGAAGTTATAATAGTTACGATAGTTGCAATCTCGAACATCACTGAGCCAATCAGTATGCACAGTTAGAACTTTTTCGCCAATGCAAGTTCAAATTCTCACAAATACCATGCAGCCCAAGATAAGAATATATTTTTGCAGCACGTCAATAATATTGAAAAATGATAAGCATACTTTCGCAATTTGCAAATAAATATAAGCGTAAACTAGTACACACATGAAGCTCGACAATTACGGACCAATAAACTACAGGCTACAAGTACCGGAAAAGTTACTCATGAATCATGGGTGCTTGAACCCATATAGGATGACAGACACAATACTAACGATGACCACAACTCTCGACATGCTACAGTCTCCAGTTCAACACACTTTGAAGACAACCAGTAAACAAGCATAAACTTCCGCTACTTTCAATAACTTTCTATCCTTTCCTAAATGAAACATATTCGGTAGAACAGTGGTCACAGATTAAAATGTCGCAAAAGTATATCACAACCACTATCACCATTTAAATTGCTGAAACTAAGTGAAACCAGGCTAATGTTGAATACTTTTGGAAGTGTACTCATTCGCCGATCAACTATGCTTAAAATTCTTCAAATTCTTATTCAAAACATTCCTCGCAAGAGCATCACATTAGTACGACACCGCATACTTCATACATCAGTACAGAATTGAAAATCCTAACGTTCATGCTGTTTGCTGCTACGACTAAACAGCGGCTCCCGCGTTGTTGGTAACTGATATAATCATACTCCAAGAGTACATTGCAGTTTCTAGCTTTTACCTGGAAATAGAAGAATAAATATGACCCTAATGTCCTGCAACCTATATATAAACGCGGTAAGCATCACAACAAGCTTGCCAGTACAACTACATCCAGGCATTACAGTAAAATCAACCTTCGGTTTTCACCGCAGATCTTCCCCATGTAGTTCCTATATCGCAATTCCATACTACGTAATGCTTTCTTTTCAGGCAACTCCTATCAACTGATCTTAAGTCATACATCTAGGTAGAGTGAAACGGGTGGAAAAGAGTACAATGTATCCTACAACCATGATCAAGCGGAATAATTAAAACGTATTTATGCTGCTAGTCGTATTGTTGCAATGGGTCCATTAGTTGGAATCCTCAGATGTAGATCAGAATAAGCTTTACACATGGATCCTGCAAATTAGTTATTAGGGTACAAACACCATATTAACAATCCAACGAAAACGGTGCTTCATTTCAAATGACTAACCTTTAGCTGATTTGGTTCTTCTTTATTTCAAACTAGAAACTAACGTAAGAAGATACTTCTAATCTTTATGTGCTGAGCAGAATTAAGCAGATCAGTTAACGAATATATGTCCTGACTGGGGAAATCTATATTCGGCACTATGTATCTGGTTTTATTATCCGTAATAATACCATATCCGAACTCTGAGAATACACTAGTATAATACATAAGTATAGGCTATTTTGATATTTCCATTAACTAGATGGCCGACATTTATCTTATCAGCTTTCGTGCTGCATGATGCTATACATACTTCTCTTCATTCATATTTATATTTACTCCAGAAGAGCCTGGAATGTTCAAAATTGACCGTTTGCGGGCTGCTTGTAAGAGTAAGTGAACTTCTTTGCTTTTGTACTTCTTTCGGTTAAACTGACGTTTGCAATGGTGTTTTTACATTTAAATATCACCCCATTGCTAATTTAGGTACATCTTATTTTTGGTTTTCACCACCTTGGAGTTGATTCCCTGAGCAGTTGCCATTGAGATTTGACAATGCAAGCCAATGACACGGGTATTATGCTCTTTTCTTTTTGTGTTTGGGGAAATACATTATTTAGAACAATTGCCGGCTTGCTCTACTTATTTGGTTTCAATTTTAATCAATATAATCCTAAGATGGATGATAAGGCATGGTTCTTTGTTTCCTACAAACTACTTGGAGTCGTATCCTCAGAGCCCATAAAACGTCAATGTCAGGTTCTTAGAGGACCCTGATCCGTCTTTCAAACATTTTGTCTAATATCCTCGAATACTTCTTTTGGAGTTACAGAAGAATTTCGTATTGAGCAAGAGGGGAGGAAGGGCACCCCAAAGTATAGCCTTCAGAGCCGTCAATGTATCCGAAATGGTGGTGATGTTCTTTCGCCGTTATATACATGGATTTTCTGTCTCGAGCTATACACATTATATAGTTTCTATCAGGACCTTCTTTGCTGACTCTTTATCATGATGCAGAAAGTATCCAAATATCTTTTCCCACTGTCCCCTCTTGTGTAGCATTGCAAGAATAAGAACTGCAGGCAATTGCCACACGGAAACCCAAAATAGTTTCTTTGCCTGAATATTGGCAGCCGTAATTTGCACTTCGGAAGGCCTGTAGTTCGGCTTGTGATTGATATGTTGCTGTTTCCAAAACCTAAATGCCATCAATGTCATCCAAAAGTTCGCTATGGAGGAATCTAACATGAATCCCCAATCGGTGACATTGAAATAACATAGTCCAAAGCAAATGGGGAACATTAAGATTGAATAGCGCAACGCAACTCTGGCATTCAACTTGGGATATTCAGCTGCTGTCATGACATAACCCGCATTTTTGTATTGCTGAGCTATATTATGGGACAAAGCATTGAAGTGAGGAAATTGCCAGGCGAAGAGGAGAGCAGCAAGACACCATGCGCCCGGGTCTGTGAGTGAAGACGATGATGCCCATCCCATTAAGGGAGGGATGGCCCCGACTAAGGCACCAACCCAGGTGTTAAGAATAGTCTTCCTTTTTAAGGAAGTGTATATCCATGAATAGAGGACTATGTTTATAGCACCGAGAGCTGCAACAGTCTCATTAACACCGTAGTACAATATAACTGTACCTGCTGTGCCTATGATCCCGGAAAAGATATAGGCTTGCCTTGAGGTCAAAAGGCCACGAACAATGGGTCGGCCGACGGTGCGAGGCATTTGCCTATCAAAATCAGGTTCACGAGCCATGTTTATTGCATTTGCAGCCCCAGAACATAGTGCTGTACCAAGTGTTAGAAGACAAAGCTCAGGCACGGATACACTTAAAGGCGAAACGGCATAAGAGCATATTGAGGATAAGGTTACCAAGATTGTGAGGTTTGGCTTGGTCAATTTCCAGTAAGGCGTGAAGTAGAAAATACTGCTTGCTTTCGAACCCGAGTTGGTTACTGGTGACGCTTGTTTTGGTATTACAGGAAATGGTACGTGTTTCAACTCAGCAGGAGTTAGGCCCTGCGACAGTTTAGCTTCCACTTCCTGACAGTTGAGGACCTTCGACGCAACATCACGCATAAAGTACGTTTGTGACAGTATCTCGTTGTCTACATCTTGATTTCGTTTTCTTATTCTGGAATCCGGTGACGTTTTCAAAGGTCTTTTATTGGCTGATAAATTTCTGTTGTCGAGGAAAGATTGACCTTCCTTCACCCAATATCTCTTGGAGTTGTGGAAGAAATAATTCAAGTTAGACACATGATTGTGCCGCCTCTGAATGAGGAGTTTGTAGCTCATTTCTACAGTGCGTTCCACAATCGAATGCCCACTTCCCTTCTGGTTGATTTTCGAGGGCTAAACCTTGATTTTTAGCATCAATATGCAGAACCTCGTGTGTGAAATACTTAAACTATAACTATTCCTGTGGAAGACCCTCCCCTACCTCTTCTAATCCAGATGGAGGATTGGTGTCAGATGACTGAAGCTCTTTCAAACTACCCTTTTCATTCAACTTCTTGTTTTCCAACTTATTCTCGATGAGATCGTGGAATGCGATTATTGCACGAACAAGAGTACTGATGTAGACCATCATCAATTCGTCATTGGTTTTTACAGTGAATGCAGTAGATAAGGAGCTGGACACCGGCGCCTTGGACTGCTCCTTCAATTCATTTGACTCCAACCCAGAACCCATCAAGTTAGGAAGAAGATTGAACACATTTTGAAGCTTGCCTAGAATTGTGTGATTGATAGGAAGCTTTTTCTGATATACCTTGTCAAGATAGTTTGCAATATTTCTAAGTTTCTGGTGTAAGCCTAGTAATGACTGGTAGCTTTCGGTCACTTTCATTGATAGGTTTCCAGCTGCCTGATCCCGAATATCTCTCAACAAATGCTCAACACCTATTTCTTCAGCTTCTTCAGCCTCGATTAATGAAGGCACATGAACGAATGTTCTTTCGGCAGCTGATCCATCGTTCTTTATGTCGTCAACAGCATAATACGCATCTGTAGGGATACCTACAAGTCTTGGTTGTACGTCAACGATCAATAGGAGAGGGTTTGCGGTGTATTTCTTGAACACGTCGTTGATTTTCAAATCTGAAGATTTCAATTTGGGGCCCGAATGGTACCAACCAATTAGCCGCTCTTTCGCATTGATCTTTTGATACATATCGCCCATGGACTCGATAAAATTATGGTCCAAAAACCATACACTAGGATTCTTCTCGTCCTCTTCGAAGGGAATTGCGTATGAGTTAGTGACCTTGATCACATCCAGATTACTTTCCCCAAGGATCACACCCACAACACGTTTCTTCGAGTCTTTAGCAACTCGATTGTAGTGATCAACAACGGAGAGGAGAACTAACGGTGACACTGTTACCTTTTTAGTAAGGAAGGATAGTTCATTAGTAGCGGTTGGCATTTTGTGACGCCTGAAGTATCGTAACTACCGAGATTGCCAGTGAGTCGCCATCAAATGTGTGGTCGTGCGCGTGTTAATCTTAAACATCACTAACATTTTTAGGCTTGATAGCTTCATGTTCGGTCAAGTGGTCATAGGGCCACCGGGGTCAGGTAAATCCACCTATTGCTACGGGATGTATCAGTTTATGTCAGCGATTGGCCGTAAACTGTGTGTGATCAACTTGGACCCCGCGAACGACAGGTTACCTTATCCAGACTGCGCTCTTGATATACGAGATATCTTAACGTTGGATGAAATAATGGAAGAACTAGACCTTGGTCCAAACGGTGGTCTTATGTACGCGCTTGAGTGCCTCAGCTCTGTTGAGATCGAAAACTTTGTGGCAAAGATCAAAAAACTTGCAGACGAAAATTATTATCTACTTATCGATTGCCCTGGCCAAGTTGAGTTATTCACACATCATAATTCCTTGTACCAAATTCTTAAACTAATATCGAGGAAGGGGGGAATTCGACTATGTACTGTCTCTTTGGTGGATTCGATATACTTGACCAGCCCCTCACAGTACATATCGATTTTACTTCTAAGCTTGAGATCAATGCTTCAGCTCGATTTACCCCACGTTAATGTGATTTCTAAGATAGACAAGCTACACTCGTATGGGTCTCTTCCATTTAAACTTGATTACTATACGGAAGTCCAGGACCTTCACTATTTAAAGCCACTTCTAGAAAAGGAATCCAACTCCATTTTAGGGAAGAAGTTTGTACGCTTAACTGAGGCAATTGGTGAATTGATTGAGGACTTCAACTTGGTCTCGTTTGAGGTCTTATCTGTTGAAAACAAAAGGTCCATGATACACCTATTAAACATCATTGATAAAGCAAATGGCTATATGTTTGGAACTAGTGAAATAGGTGGGGATACTATATGGAGTGAAGCTACAAGACAATCGTCCTTGATAAAAGATATAGATGTTGATATCCATGAAAGGTGGATCGAGCAAAAAGATACTTTCGATCGCCTTGAGGAGACTGAAGATCGCCGCGGATTAAATGAGCCTAATACTACAGGTGAAGACGAAGCTGGAGAGGAGGATGAAGATGAAGCTTACGAAGAGGATTTGAGGGAGTGGGAACGCTTACATAGTAACTAGTAATATAATTTATATAAGGTTTTTCGTGTTCTATGAGTCTAGAAAAATTCTCAGTTTACCCCGATCAATGCTCTAGCTTCACTGGTATCTTCATCACCGTCGTAGTTGTCTAAGTACTTTGCGAGATTAGTTCTCTGATCTTCAACCTTTTTCCTTATTTCAGTGATCATCATTTGGGCTTCCTTCAAAAGCACTTCTTGTTTATGAATCAAGTATGGATCTTCATGTCTTTCCTTCATATCAGAGAGAGCTTTCTCTTGGTCGGAAGCTTCCTCGTCATATAGTTTCGACTCTTTCAAAAGTCGTTTCACAACATTAACCTTGATCTCCAATTTAGTAGGAGCCATTTGAAAGGTGTTTATCTATTGTAAAGTCACAGATCTATCGCTTGGTCGTGCAAAGACAAACACTTAACATCGGCTTCGTTATTGTGATTCTACTAAGCGGCGTAGCAGAAATCCCGTCTGTCAAACTTTCTTTCAGCATTCGTTTCGTTGAAACAGTTGCGTAAATATGTGTTTTGTCTCTTCTTTGTCAGGCTTACCGACGTCTTTATGTACCTAAATTCAGTAGAGATTTGCAAACTCTCAAAAAATTGCAAAATCCAAAAATTATAAAACTTTCAATGTACGAATTCCATCGATCGAAGACATCAACCACATTAGTCTTACATCAAATCAATGCAACCACTCTACATTGTCTTGATCGCTGCTAACTGAAGGCTCCAACAGTAGTCGTGTACGAGGCCAAATCAACTCATCTCACTATTTGCAACTCCTACGACAAAATGCCAGAACAGTATAGCCACTAATTATATGACTGACGATAATGTTTCATACCTGGCGTTGAGCATGGAGCTCGATCGTACAATAGAACACTTACGGGCAAAAGAAGGCGTTCTTGCATCAGAACGCATGAGTTTAAAGGAACTTGCAAGCGATATATCCGAATCAGCTGAGCATACTATAGTCTCGATAGGCGATGGATATTTCGTTTCAATGAACCATACAGATGCAACTTCATTTCTTTCGAGGCGGGACAAGTATCTTGAGAAAAGTATAGACGATATCCATTCAAAGATTGATTTCGCAGAGCAAATGAAAGTGAAGTTAACGGCGCCTGGCAATGGGAATGAGAAAGAAGAAAAGCTAAACGAAGAAGGGTTGCCTTTCGTTGAAATTGTTGAAGAGCTAGATGCAAATGGCAACGTGATCTCTTCAAATATAGGCGTTCCAAAAGAAAGGAATTCATCAATACGTATACCTGAGGATTCAAAAGTTGCTGAAATACAAGAAAACACAAGCGGTCAGCTGGAAGCTACAGAGGTACGCACGAATGAAAGCAAAGAGACAAACTCCCGTGAGGACAAAGAAAAAGATGAATGGCAAGAGCTTATGGAAGATATGGGTATCACAGAAGTGAAGGACAGTAAGGAATCTCCCCTGTCATCGAGGCAGTCCCATGAGAAGGATACTAGTGTGCCTTTTGAGGAGGACAAAAGTGGAAGCACAAGTCGGAGTGAACTTGCGATAAACGAAAATGACATGATTAAGTTGGAGCTATTCGACGAGTTAGCGGATGAAGAAGTGGATATCCCAGACAACATGGAGTGGGACTATGATTTCGAGGAAGGAAGCAGTGATGATGCAGACGATTCTCTAGCCGACGAAATGTTATACGGACTGAGAAAGACACAATTCTTGCCAGGAAAAAAGAATGAGGAAAACACCATTAATAAAATGCTTTGGGACAAGATTTCAGACCTAAGAATTAACAAGGAAAGAGCTGGAAATGTTACCACCGTCGAAGACATACAAAAGGAATCAATTAGTTCCTCGAAAAAGTCTGTGAGATTCTCGGACGCTCTCGATATAAAGAGTATAGAAAATGTCGGGGAGCAGCTCAAAAACATTACTTACCCAGATCGGAAACTTTCAAAGTTTAAACAGAATCGGGTTGCTATCGATAGAAATACTTTGCCTGAAGATGGTCCTCCAAAGTCGCACCATCAAGAGACAACAGAGCCATTGAGCGATATTATCGAGAGAGATGTTCCAGTTGGGTCATTACACAACAGTGAAAAATCACACATGTCCCCCCTCGAGGTAGAGGACGCTCATAATGCACAGGAAACGAATAATGTCACCACAAATGGGACAAACAAATTTGACCTCGATGCCATGGCCAAGGCTTACACTAGGGAACTTAACGAAGAGGACCGAGGTGCCGGTAGCATTGTTGTTGAGAAGCTAGATGACTTTGAGAAAGTCAACGCATTGATCATGTCGAGTCAGAATAGTGGAACACTAATGAATGAAACCTACAATGAAGAGTCCACTGAGCAATCCTATGACGATGATGGTAGCGACATAGATGTCGACAGCGATCTGGGGCCCATATTGGAAGAAGAAATAGTTGAAAACAACGATGTCACTTCCGAAGAAATTGAATCAAGTTTACTTCAAGAGCAGATCAATCGTGAGTACCAATATCTCTCACAAAAACTCAGAGCATCGTCGCCAAAAGATAATGAGCCATCTGAAATGGTACCGTTGGATGAAAACATGCAACCTGTACGGATCAGTAGGTTTAAGTCCACGAGAAACAAGCGATATCCGAGGGATTAAACTACATAACCGTATTATATGCATTCGTGCATCGTCGTGCGGTGCGAGCCGATGTAACACCTGTTTGGGAAGTGGTCGTTGTCGGACTTTAGCGCGGATCACTCCGAGAGAGGGGAACGTTTTATAGCATTATAAGTGGCTGCAAGCCCGCAGAAAGGTAGAGAAGCGTTATTCGATAAATCACTATATGATTCCAGCTTGATTTTACAAACTTGCAGCTGTACTGCCCCACAAGCATCAACAGCAATAAGATGCGTTCGTGTGATGCTCAAACGAGCAAAAGTCCGAAGCTCGGTAAGTCGGAGCTCGTTTGCTGGGCCGGGAAAAAAAAATAGTCGGCAGAAGTCCGGGGTGTGGAGCTGACAGAGTTTGCTAGTATAAATACCCCAGATTTTTCAGGCTCGTCTAGAAAACTTCTTGCTCAACAGATTTTTTTTTGCCTGTGAAGTGCGCGTTGTGTTTGTGTTCGTTCCCGATACGACCCCCGCAACAGAAATCCAACACTTTTCAGTTTGTTGAGACTTTTTTTTGGTAACAGTTTATAAGTCTCCGCTGAAAGCAGGACTACATCCTATTCAATTCGTATAGATCAAATGTCAGCTCTCTTGAAACAAAGGGTCAGATACGCCCCATACCTCAAAAAGTTGAGAACAGCCGATGAGTGTGTGGAATTCTTCAAACACGGTCAGTATTTAGGCTGGTCCGGATTCACCGGAGTTGGTGCGCCCAAGGCCATTCCAAGTGCCTTGGTTAACCATGTCGAGAAAAACGACTTGCAAGGAAAACTTGCTTTCAACTTGTTTGTTGGTGCATCGGCAGGCCCTGAGGAAAGCAGATGGGCCGAGCATGACATGATTTTGCGCCGTTCACCTCATCAAGTTGGAAAACCAATTGCTAAAGCAATCAATGAGGGCAGAACTCAATTTTTCGACAAGCATTTGTCAATGTTCCCTCAGGACTTGACTTACGGATTCTACACAAGAGAAAAAGAGAATGACTTGTTGGATTTCACTATCATTGAGGCCACTGCTATCAAGGAAGACGGTTCTATCGTTCCTGGTCCTGCAGTTGGTGGCTCTCCTGAAATGCTTAGTGTTTCCGACAAGATTATCATCGAGGTGAATACTAAGACTCCATCATTCGAGGGTTTACACGACATTGACATGCCAGTGCAACCACCCTTCAGACAACCATACCCACACACGAGTGTTGACTACAAAGTTGGTCTTGACTCCATTCCTATCGATCCTTCAAAGGTTGTTGCAATTGTCGAATCTACCACGGGCGACATTGTTCCTCCTAACACTCCAGCAGATGAAGGATCCAAAGCCATTGCCAATAACTTGATTGAATTTTTCGAGCACGAGGTCAAATACGGACGCATGCCTTCGAACTTGCATCCATTGCAATCCGGTATTGGTAACATTGCAAATGCAGTCGTGGAAGGTCTTGCTGGCTCTAAATTCAAGAACCTTTCTGTGTGGACTGAGGTTCTTCAAGATTCCTTCTTGGACTTCTTCGCCTCCGGTTCATTGGATTACGCTACTGCTACTTCGATCAGATTGACAGAGGCAGGTTTCGACAGATTTTATGAAAACTGGGACGAATTCTCAAAGAAATTGTGCTTAAGATCCCAGGTCGTTTCCAACTCTCCTGAAATCATCAGAAGATTGGGTACAATTGCCATGAACACTCCAGTGGAAGTTGACATATATGCACACGCAAACTCAACCAATGTCATGGGTTCAAGAATGTTGAATGGATTGGGTGGATCTGCAGACTTCTTGAGAAACGCTAAATTGTCAGTCATGCATACGCCATCGGCAAGACCTTCAAAAACTGACAAAACCGGTGTTTCGTGTATTGTTCCATTTGCTACTCACGTTGACCAAACTGAGCATGACTTGGACATTGTTGTCACCGAACAGGGTTTGGCTGACTTGCGTGGATTATCTCCAAAGGAGAGAGCTTTGGAAATCATCAACAAGTGTGCTCATCCTGACTTCAGAGCTCAATTGACAGAATATTATGACAGAGCAATCTTCTATGCCAAGAAGAACAAGTGCTTGCACGAGCCTCATATCTTGAAGGATGCATTCAAGATGCACATGAACTTACAAGAGAATGGTACAATGAAATTGGACTCTTGGGATCAGAAGTTCTAGAGTTTCAGTCATTTAGGGCAGGGAATACAAAAAACAGTAACATAACTCGTAGAAGATAGTAGACGTTACCAATACTAGTTTCCGGGTCATATATCCGCTTAACTAGGATGCCTACTTTGGTATACTGCATATTGACTTTTCTCAGCTGTAGAAATTCTTCGAATCCGTCAATCTACTACATCTCAATATTGAGACAATACATATCTATACTTGTTTTTCAGGCCTACTGCTATAGACATATATTAAATTCTTTATCTGAGCATGAAAGTCTTGGCTAAGTCCCTCTTGAACCGGGCCCATATATCAAGTAGAATAGCTAGGGCACCAAGGAGCAGCTTTTACTTGAACAGATTGCACGCTACACCTTCAAGACACTTCCATGCGAGCAGCGCAACTCTTATCAAGTTTGACCCTTATGAGACATTAGGAGTTTCGAAAGATGCGTCCCAACAAGAAGTTAAAAAGGCTTATTATCAGCTCGTAAAGAAGTATCATCCTGATGTGAATAAAGAAAAAGACGCAGAGAAGAGATTTCATAAGATTCAAGAGTCCTACGAGCTCTTGAGCGACAAAGATAAGAGAGCACAATATGATCAGTTTGGTGCCAGTGCATTTGATGAGCATGGAAACTCCAATCCATACGCTGGAAACCCTTTTGGTGGTTCAAATGGAAACCCATTTGGGGGCAATGCTGGTAACCCATTCGGAGGTATGGGATTTGATTTCGAGGATTTATTCAAGCAAGCATTTACAGGGGGCGGTGGACGTGGCTCCAGAGGTGGACTGTTTGTCACTGAACATGTAGGTGATAATATCGAAGTTCTAAAGACGATATCTTTTAAGGATGCCATCTTCGGTACCAAAGTTCAAGTCAACTACAAGGCTGTCGACTCATGTGGAACCTGTCAAGGATCAGGACTAAAGAAAGGGAAGAAGAAATCCACATGCCCAACGTGCCATGGAACCGGCCAAAGTACCCATATTGTCGGCGGTTTTCATATGTCATCAACCTGTGGGACATGTCAAGGAAGTGGTGTCATAGTACCAAAGAAGGATGAGTGTGGCACATGCCGTGGAAGAGGTGTAGATGAAGTTCCTAAATCTACTACTGTGGATTTGCCTTGCGGTGTTGCGGACGGTACTCGTTTACGCGTGCCTGGTGCTGGTGATGCACCTTTTGTTACGAAGGACCCCTACAATCAGACCAGAAATGGCGATCTTATCATCAGAGTACATGTTACAAGGGACCCAGTTTTCTCTAGAGAAGATGATAAAATTGTTGTCAAGCACGACATCTGGATGACTACAGCAGCTCTTGGTGGGGAAATAGTTGTTCCAACGATCGATGGTCAGAACATCAAGCTAAAATTACGTCCCGGCGTCCAGTCGGGTAGAACCTTGACCATTCCAGAGAAAGGAGTACCTATTAACAGAAATATCAATAACAGAGGCGATATGAAAGTCGTCCTCAATGTCAAAACACTTAATCCTGAAACACCGGTGCAAACAGCTTTATTGGAGGCTCTTGCTGATGCTTTCAACGATAAGAATGCGAAGCGTACCGATGCACACTGGAAAGTTGATGGCGAAGATGAGACCACTGATAAAGTGGATGAAACCTATGATGAGAAAGACCTCCATCCTTCCAAATTAAAGAAGATTGGAAAGTTTTTGGGCAAGTTTTTCAACATGAAAGATGAGCAAAGAAAGTAAACTTTGTATATAGTGTACATAGACTGTAAATTTCACGCCATGGAGAAATCATCCTCGTAGTGTGTATGGTGGATGTGTACGCGAAATCTTCTATTATTATTTTTTTTTTTTCTATCGCGAAAGCGCGTACAGTAACAAAGGCTGAAACGTATGTCATTAAAAGTATAGACCTTTTGATTTTGGAGGTATAGCAGCTCAAGCTGAAAATCCTAGAGGTGGTAGTCGTTCTGAAATATTGCAATTGAATCAGTCGAGAGTCATAATCAATCGTACAAACAACTGACGGATTGACGACGCGCTATTGTTCTTTACGAGAATACCTTCGACGCGCGAAAGAAGTTCTTACCAATTATTACTAGCATTGAAGCGGCGCATAGAAGATTCTTCGTTCTTATTGTTCATCATTGAAGTTAAATCAATCACAATGGACAAGAACAAATCTTTACCCTCGACCCCACAGTATCCCATAAGCGGGAGGCTGCGAGACTTTATAGCACTGTGCCCAAAGATCAACACAAGAGATTCTCCCAATACGCTGGCTGCCACGGTTCGTAATGCAGAACTGAGGAGAGATAACCAGTTCAAGCCGCTTGGACGTGGAGAGAACACCACGCGGCCACACAACCCCACATCAAGCATGAATGAGCTAAATGCTATTCAAAACTACGTGATTCCAATCAAACGAACGCCATCATACCTCACTCCTTCCCAAAGGCTTCAGCTTCGCAGGGACCAGATGTCCAACAGCATCGTTAATTATAGATTACCCGGTGATGACAGAGTTAGATCTAATCGCCAAACGAAAAACCTGGAATTCAGCTCGAACGACCTAGATATCGACGCGGAGGATGATATCTGCAATGTGCCTTTTGCTCCGAATCACGAGTACGCCGAGCAGGGCTACTTCAAAGGCCCGAGGGAAATCAATAGGTACTCAGTTAACACCGACTCCACAAGATCTTCGTCAATATGGAGTCACAATAGTGTCGCTGGAAGAGACTCTACCATCAGCTTGGACACTGAACTTTCATATGACTTTGATTCGAATACAGATTCATATCTTCGAATGAAGTGCCCTAGGCATTCTGACCTCGATGACATTTCTTTTAGGCTAGATGGGAATGAGGCAGCCTACGAATATGAGAACGCCCGTCAGAGATACCGCCTTTTAACCCGCTCATTGGAGGTGATACCTACACACTCGTTAGAATCAGTCCCAGAATCAGGGAGTATTTCAAGTAAGCACTATCTTGACAATTCCAAATCGCTAAGCAACGTCTTAACATACACACGTCCAACTTGGCTACCTCCAAAATCACCCAAGGATAGAAATAAGCATCATAAGGAGGCCAGCAAGATTTTCAGAAATGCCATGAAACAAGTCTCCACTGAACAACAAAAGCGACAAAATGAGATAAAATATCATCTTGAGCAAAGAGAGAAAGACATCGACCGTTGGCACAGCCTTCTAGCCGATGATGAATTACTTCAGGTACGTCACGACCCTCAGTTAAGGGATATGTATTGGAGAGGAATACCGTCGAGTGTCAGGGCAACAGTGTGGACAGAACTACTCAGTTCATCCTCGCGTCTAAACATGGGGGATTCTCGATGGTATCTCAACCAAGTTGATTTGATACTCTGCAATTCTGATCAACTTACAGGTAGTGGTAGCTATGCTGTTCCTTCAAATATCAAGCAGTTTGATCGCAAAATCATACATGATATGCGAAGCCAATTTGGGAGTCAGTTGACTTCTGAACAATTGGCAAACCTACGAAAAGTAATATGGGGTGTGATATTTTTCATGAATGAGCGTTATCAACTATTACCGATTACAAGGGCAACAGCTCAAAACATAAGGACAGACTACTTTTTCCCGGGACTCTTAGATTTGACCTATATTGTTTGGAGAAACAGCGGGGACGTATCGTCAGCCTTTGTCAAGTTCTGTAACTTGTTTCTGTCGCCTACGTTAGCTGACTTGGTCGCCTATATTGGTGAAACAAACGATTTTCAGAGGCGTATTATATTTGAACGATCATACGGCAACTTAATTTAACAGATTCGATTCATTGTTTGACGAGGTTGCCCCAAATCTTAAACTTCATTTCGATACCATTGGACTTCACACAAAGGACTACTTGCATGTTCTTATCTTAGGATTCTTGACACAGATGTTGTCCTCCGAAACCTGTGCACAGATCATAGATATTTACATTATTGAAGGAGTTGACGCATTGTTAAGCATTATTATTGCAACTTTCAGAGTCTATGGTCATAAATTTTTCGGTTCATTATCCGAGGTAAAGAACCTTCTCGTTAAAGGTGTGAGTTCAGAAGATGAACAAATAGGCTTTCAAAGTTCTATCAGAAACGATATGAACCTAGAGATTTTCAGCCTTGCAAAGGGGATCGTTAAGACCACCAATAGGATTTAATACATTCATTCCGTATATTTTTATACGGCTATTTGTACATTACAGTTTTACCTCTTCCAAAAGTTTCAGCAAGCTCTCACCATCGGTTGCCAACTTAAGCTTGAGGACATAGGTCTCAATAGCTTTTGTCTCGTTGTTAAGTACTGGAACTCTTACCATCGACCCATTACCCATTGTCGTATATGTCATAGTTTTGGATACCAAGGTATTAAGCAAGACACGAGAGCTTCCCTCGGACCGCATTAAGATTCTGGTCTTTCCTAATTTCGATTTCAATATACGAACATCACCCAAACCTTTGCTTGCGTAGGGCTGTTCCTTGTTGTTGGGATCAAATCTCATTAGTTTCGCACGCTTTGTAAAGAGCACTTCCTCGTCTTCTTCACCGGTAGAAACCTCTACCTCCGTATTGGAAAGTTGGGCAATTGGTTTAAAATTACCACCAACTTCCTCCTCAACAACCTCCTCCTCTTTCTTGTCATCAGCGGCCTTGTTGAGACCATTTGGGTTGGAAGAACCAAAAGAATTCGACACATTATTTGACCCAAACGAAAAAGCAGGCGTCTGGGCAGCAGCGGAGTTGCTTCCAAAAGTAAACGGCTTTGATGGTGCAGAATTTAAAGCACCAAAGGTAAAGGCAGGTTTTGTCTCTGTTGTTGCTGCATCCAGGGAACCTTTTACTCCAGAAAAATTAAACAGTGGCGGGGTATTACTACTACTCGTGAACTTATTAGGCTCATCACTGGATGTCAGCGTAATACCAAAACCAAACGAGGGGGTTGCCTTTGATTCATTGTTTGTTGCAGTAGAAGTCGTGTTTGTCTTTTCACCACTTTGAACAGCGGAGTTTATACTGGAAGAGCCGGTTCCGAAGACCAGTGGAGTTTCAGAGCTCTGCAGGGTGCCACTGAAATTGAACGAAGGTTTGTCACTATTTGAAGACTCTTGTGGATCAGATTTCCCTGAAATCTTGACAGAGCTCTGGTTTGAATTGAATGTAAAAGGCAGTGTCTGTCCAACAGTCGAGGATTGCGTTCCAAACCCGAAAACAGGCTTATTGGTGGTACTATCTTTGCCTGCCGAGAATGAAAAAGATGGCGCTTGGTCTACTTTTGTAGTCTGAGGAGCTGCAGAACTTGAACCAAACGAGAAAGCTGGCTTGTTTGATGCACCACCACCGAAAGCAGAGGTGGTCTGAACGGGTTTTGACTCAGAAGGGGCTGTAAAACTGAAAGCCGGTTTAGCATTTGTACTCAGATCTGTACTTGACTGAGTGTCCCTTGGTTTTCCTGCCAGCTCAGTTTGCTTGGGAGGCTCAATCTTAAAAACACTGTCCTTTATAGGCTTATTGAAGCTAAAAACAGGACCCTTGATCTCGACCTCAGACTCAGAATCCGAATCGTCCTTCTTTTTGGCTGGCTTGGGATCGAATGAAAAAGGCAGATTCTTGGCTGGCTTAGCCTCGAAGGTGAATTTTGGTCCCTCAATCTTAATTTCGTCTTGTTCAGAGTCAGAGTCAGAGGATTTGTTTTCATTTTTACCTTTGGTATCATCTCCAGAGATTTCCATTCCTTCAGGTTCTTGCGAACCTTCAGTTTTGGTGCTAGCAATACCAAAGGGTGTACTTGACACTTGAGGTTTAGGGCCCCCAGTGATGTCTTTGTAGTAATTGATGTACTTACTAGCAACACCAGTGAGGTCCGCAATAGTACCGGGGGCTTCTGCCTTCTTTATAGCAGCGATGAATTGTTCATTGAGGGCACGTATACGCTCGTTCTTATCACTTTCACCGTTAGTCGTATTCTTCGATGCAAAGTTGCTACCAAAAGTGAAGCCAGTACTTGGAATTGTCTCATTTTTGAATGTTGAAAATGATGGCGTGGTCGCTGTATTGGTTGAAATGTCACTAGTGCCGCGATGACCTCGAGGTTTCAAGATCTTTCGCCTACTCATAACTGCAGACGATGCTTTTGAAGGTCCTGAAAAAGACTCATCATCGGCCTCTCCGGTGCCATATGTTTCTCGGGTTATCTGGTCCTCAGCTGTTCGCTTCGCCATGTTTTGGTCGAAAGTCGGACTTGCTGGGATTCAAGTTACATACCATTTGTTTGTTAGACGACCGAGGTTGAGCCCTCGACGAGTGCACGCGGATCGAGCACTGTCACAGAAGAAACGTGACAAAATCCGGCACTTACTCCTTATCTGCAGGTCCCGCGCGAGGAGCGACAGCGAAAATTTTAAAGCTGAAGTGAACAATTTGTTAGTAACAAGAACCAGTCAAGTATGTGTGAAAATAACTATGTGAGGAAATGGTATACTGTGAATGATCAGTAGAACAACTGTGGAAGATGAATATAGATGATAAGAGTTTAAAGAATACTCATTGCACAATGGGTTTTTCCCATCGTTTTCCAAATTCATATAACCAAAAACACCCCCATCTGAGTGAATCAAAATGGACAAGACAAGACAAACTGGTGCTTGTGATTCACAGCTGGAAAGATTTTTCATCACGAATACGATTTCCTCACATCATAAAATTTTAAATCTCTCTACTAACAAACAGAATGGCTCCAAAGATACAACAAACCAAAGCCGCCAAGGCCGCTGCTGCCTTGGCCGGTGGTAAGAAGGGTAAGAAGAAGTGGAACAAGGGAAAGGTTAAGGACAAGGCTCAACACGTCATCACCTTGGACCAAGAGAAGTACGACAGAATCATGAAGGAAGTTCCAGGATTCAAGTTCGTTTCCGTCTCCGTGTTGGTGGACAGATTAAAGATTGGTGGTTCCATGGCCAGAGTTGCCTTGAAGCACTTGGAGGCTGAGGGTATCATTGTCCCAGTTCTTAAGCACTCTAAGCAAGCCATCTACACTCGTGCCCAATAAGCAGCTCATGCCACCTGACTACTTGTAGTCCTTGATAAGTGTATCTAATCAATAAATCAAGCTAAAGTAACTTACTAAGTAGCAACATTATTCTCGTTAGGTTTCTTTGGCAACTCGCGACAAAAAATTATTATTCTTACATATGAAAATGATAAGGCAGATGGGCATGGAAATACCCTCCATACGACGGGGTTCTCTTCGTATTGCATCGAACAAATTGACCTTGCAGAGATCATTTTTCAAGTTACCAACTCCATTTGGAACTTTTGACAATGGCCTTCAAGAGTACCAAGTGAAAAAAGTTGTGAACGTATCACCGTCCAAAATGTTTGAGATAGTATCAGATGTCTCAAGATATAAAGAGTTTGTTCCTTTTGTTGAGAACTCCTACATTAGCAGTAAAGATGCCCTGGGGCTTCCTACGGCTGCTGGTTTACGAGTTGGGTGGAAACAATTTGATGAAGAGTTTCAATGTAAACTTCGTTGCCAACAGGATGTCCTGGTTATTGCTGAATCTATGAGTATACTGGTATTCGACCTGCTTTACACCAAGTGGAACCTAAAAGAGGTGAAGAACGTGGGCACCACTTCAAGTTGCGAGGTGACATTAGACTTGAAGTACAGTTTTAAAAATCCACTTTACAACACGGTCAGCTCTCTATTCTCAGACCAGGTGAGTAAGATTATGATCAATGCATTCGAGGAAAGGGCAGTGGCTACAAAAATAAAGGAACGGCTAAAATTTTAAGCTGTCAATAGTCTTCATCTATCATTCTTGTACATATTACTTGATGATCAAGCGATTTTATGCTATAATAGTTCGTGAATCAAAGTTCCTTGGCCATTAATCCAGTTGTTCCAACCGTAAACTCCTTCACAAAGTGGTTAGGTATTTTTGATAAACCTCCATCAGAATAGTACATAAAGCTATCTTTGAAGGAAAAGCTTTTCTTTCTACTTTTCTGAGCGTTACTTTGTATGAGCAGTGAAGCGGAAAATGATGAGCTCAAACTTGCCAAGCTTGCACTGCTGCTGTGCGTCGTCGATGTGGCGTACTTCACATGTTTCAAGAAGGACAAATTGAGAGGTGAAAGGGACGATGGCTTCACCATAGGCTTATTCACCCACAGTTCATCCATGTTGAGAGGCTTGATACACCTCAAGCAATTCCTGTAGAACTTTCTCTCCGAGACGATGTTGTCTGGGTCTGGGGCCCATTTAGCGGCTGCGGAAGACCCATTACTACATGAAAAGGCTACAACATCATCGTCGTAGTCTTCATCTTCATCATCAGAACCTTGGAGATCACTCATATTTTGGACATCAATCAGTTCATTGTCATCACGGTCCACACTAGATGTCCTCACAAACCCTCTATTGGTAGGGTATATAGGCTCGGGCGTGTTATCTGCGCCCACATTGAAGACAGTGGTTCTTCCACCTTTGATAATATCATTGGACGGGGGAGGAGCTGGAGTGTTATTGGACCGGAACTTGGATCTGATATTTGATAACCTTGCCTTCATTGCTGAAGACTCTATACTCTTTTGAGAGTTTGATCTGGCTCTTCCTCGTGATACAGGATCTTCATAGAATTGTCCAATACTGTCTTGCCTTGATAATTGCAGAGGAGTGGAGGATGCTATAAAAGCCAATGTTGACTCCAGTATAGGAGTATTTCTGTTTCTGCGTCTAGGGACTGTGCGGTAGCGAGGAATATGTCTATCCTCAAGGTCCAACGATATGTCACGACCCATCGATAATGCGAAATGCCACTCAACCAACTCCTTAGTAGAGCCAAAATGAAGTAGTATTTGCTCGCTTTCCACTCTAATTCTTAAAACGTTAGGTTTCTTGAGGTAGTCAGCAGCTAGTCCGAGTTGAGCATGCTGCAACGAATAAGAACGTATCAATCTAGCTCCTTTCTTTGATGATTTGTAGCGAACGGGGCTTTGTTCTTCTTCAAAAAGTGATGATGCAGATGATGGTAAATGTGCTCTCAGAGGATCGAAGATGCCAAGGCGCTGACAGCCTTTGTAGAAATGCAAGTCCGAATTCGAAGTAAAGCGAGAACTGATGACCAGCACATCCAGCTCCTCCACAGAATTTAAAGCGGCACCAGTCAGTGACGAGGTACTTTGTATAGTGGATAAATGTGCTTCCAAATTACTGGGGACGAAGTAAAAGTTGAGCTGAGTGGAGTTGAGCTCGAGGATTATCAGCTTCCACAGTCTAGAAGGTGAGGGTTCGAAAGGAGAGAGCCATTCAATCTTGCGGGAAACCATGCCGATCTTATATATTGATGGCAGGTATTCAGGTAAAGGTTCATTAGGGGCAGTGGCCGGCACTTCGATGGGGAACCTTGGACAACCTCCAGGAGCAAGCAGAGAGTAAGGAGGAGCCTGCACTGGAAATGGTTCTAGAAATTGCAAGTAATCATCTTGCTCATTGGAAAACTGACTCTCGGTCTCCATGCACTTGCAATCTGGGTCTACCTCCAGGTCGCTAAATATAGGGGAAGGAGGTGTTCTGTATTTTTCGAGTCTGGTAGGAGACAAGTTGACTGAGCAGTCCATGGCTCCCAAAGAGCAACAGCTAGAAGATGTCGAGATGGAACTCTGAAGTTCACATTCACTTTCCGGTGACTCTGCTCTTGGTTGAGTATTATGCTGCAACAGAAATTCTCCAGCTACTGACATGATTTCAGTTTTGATGTAAATAATGCCGATTAAAAGCGCGTATTATACCTTGAAATGGTTGAAAGATGAAATGAAGATAAAGATTTTTCTCTTCTAATAGTGTATACGGGTTCCACGGTTCCGTGAAATAGACTCGGAACAACGATCCGATGGAAAATTGCGCTTCCGGGTAGACAAGAAGTATGGACGTGTCTCGAGGTAGATTGGTTCAGAAGTTGAATCTAAGCTGAAATGATGATGTCCAGTAACAATAATGTCAAAAAGGAGCAACTAAAGTTCGTGAATCAAAACCCGATCAATGGAAATCGTTCCCGATAAGAACCCGGCGCAGCATTGGGTGCAAAGATGTTTGCACCTGTATATCACCTCTCGGAAGTGCGGATATGCCCCTATCGTATGCACATGCTCTAAAAGTCACGTGAAGAACGTTGAGGTTTTCTTCGATCTATGCCACAGAAGAGACTATATCGTGTGAGTTACGAAAGGTGCATAGAGGTATCGAAGTCGGGACGGAAAAGAGACAATCGACGGCATTAAGAATCATTTACTTCTAAATATAAAGTTCTGCTCATTGGTGGAGTATATGCATAAATCGGGATTTAGGCTTACGGTGAGATTGCCTTGCAGCCTTCTGTTGCCTGGTGTTGGATGTACTGAGCAAACTTTCTTAATTCCGTTCCATCGCAGCGGCATGTGAGTTCCGGTGCCCAGCATCGAGCACGTTCAGCTATATTGTGAGCGGGGCATATCAACTGTTTGTAGTTATTATGGCTGAATAAATCATGAAGAGAAATTTGTGGCAGCTTGATTTGATCTGCAAGCAAGCCCATGATAGCAAACAATCCGGGCTCAGGGGAAGAAATTTGACGTGCGGCTGCAGCTTTCGCAGTGGAGATGCCTGCAGGTCCCATATTCGAAGTCATTGCATCTCCACTTCGATAGTAATAAGATCGACGCATTATATCACAAACTGTGGCTATCAAGTCGTAAAGGTATTCTGAGGAAGACTTTACAATGGTTGGATTGAGATAGAACTGAATTTGGCGGTTTAATCCGACAAACTCAAACATCCGTTCTTTCGTATCTTGACATGAGTTGCAAAGACATGAATCTGTCTTTGCTGTGGCCATACGCCATATATGAACAGATTCGAAGTAGTCGACGTAATCCAAGCACTCGCAGGAATTTTTTAGAACCCCATAAAGCTCTGAATTTTGAACATTGAAGATTTCAACCATCTCTCGAAATCTCTTGTCTGCGACCATATTGTGATAAGGATATAAAGCTGAGTTGGTGTCAATTGTGATATTTTTTAGTCTGGGGATACGTTGTAGAAACAGTATGAGCACCTTCTTGAAGTGATAAATGCTGTAAGGATTTGCAACAACCAGGTGGCCCATCTTTGAAATCGAAATACTTTTGAGAGAACGAAAACGATCCATATTTGATGCAAGCTCTTTGAAAAAACGATTCAAGCATCCACAATATTCGTTCTCTTCTATTTCAGCAAGGTGAGGTAGCATACCATCTCGCGAACAGTAGATATGATTGCAACCGACACTCAATTCCAATTTTTCCAACCTATCCACGTTAACTATTCGCAATATGTCCTGTAAAGAAAGCTCCATTTCCATGGACAAGTCATATAGGGAATTGAAATTGAACCGGTCTGTACCAGTCGTCTGGCCGTGGATGTGATTAAGAGACAAGGTTCGAAGTGATGGAAATAGCTCATCTCCAAATACCTTGCGAAGGTTCCGCAAAAACAGAAGACCAAGATTGTGAACACTGAAAACACGGAGATGAGAAACGTGGGTGAGGAAGTGAGGGAATTGAGTCGGGTCTCGCTTTTCCAAATTTGCCAATGTTATGCCACCAATGTCAGTTATATGAAAGTTAAGTGTTAGGTTATGGAACCGCAGTACGTCTACGCCAGCCAAAAGCTGATGAAGTTCAGGAATATTGCGCATTTGTAGGTTAGTGAGATTGCAAACCCAATCTTCTATCGACATGTAATATCGGAACACATCGTCATAACCTATACTGAAATGGTTCGTTGCAACATTCCCAAAATACACGGTTCTTGGACCTTTAGTTTGAAATAAGCGTTTTTGCCAGAATTTGAGCTTGAAAAGCACGAACGAAATGTCATCGGTTATTAATTTATCGACTAGAGCCGCTCTACTGGGATGGCTCAAGGACAGTTCTAGTTGTTTGAACGGGCAGTCGGATTCGCTAAATGAAAAGGTTACAATAGACCATTTGCTCAACTCATATTCAGATGTGGAGTCTTTGATGTCCCGGAAACGTTCGGTCGAGAATTTGCTGCTTGTAATAAAGAGGTTGGCATACAAAAGTGGAGTCACTAGGGCATTAAATCTGCGACACACACGGCCGATATTTACTTTATTTCCTTGGTCGAGTCTTGAAAACACATTCTGGAGCAAATCTTCGGGCAAATCTATCAAAGACAACGCCCGAGACACGTTGGATGCCATTACACCACAATTGTATACCAGTTTAGATCAAACTGTGTGCTCCTGCAGATATAACTAGCGTTTTATATGAAATCACACCCAATGCACCAGGCTACGGGGTAGTGTCGGTGGGTCGCAACAACGAACACGGAACCTTACAACATACCATGGCAGACAAATTTCCCGCCCTCGACGTCGACGCCGAAGTAGGTGACAACATCGACTCCGACTTTTTATCTCGTGAAAAGGAATTGCTTGGTGATGAATTCAAAACAGAAAACGACAAAGAAGCATTGAACAGTGACGACGAATTCACTGAATTCAACGAGCAATTTCCCGAGGTAGATCAAACCGAAGCAGCTCAGCACCAGCAGCCAGAAGCTTACGAGGAACCAGCATACGAAGCACCAAAAGATTTAGGAGACTCGAAGGCTTTGAAAGATTGGAAGGAAAGACGTGATTTGGAGATCGCCGAAAGAGAGAAAGCCAATGCTAAAACCAAGGAAGAAATTGTCAAGAAGGCACAGCAGACAATAGACGATTTCTACGATAATTACAACACCAAAAAGGAACAGAGTTCGCAGCAAGTGTTGAAGGACGAGGAACAGTTCTTGGAGAAGCGTGACAAATTTTTGTCGAAAGGAACGTTGTGGGATAGAGTTAATGAGTTGACGACAGAAGTAGGCGAGGTATCGCTGGGTGACAGAGACAAGAGCCGATTCAGTAAGATATTGAAGAATTTAAAGGGAAAGGAGAAGGTTCCTGGTGCTGGTGGTTACTAGAGTAGGTTAAGAACTATATTACAACAAAAGTGCTATCTTTCAATTCATAATGTGCCCCACAGCATTTACCAATGGGTCACTTTTGACATCGTCATCACTGGTGCACTCATTCAAACTCATGAGCTTATATACGCCAACACTCATTACGGCGGCTTCAATTCGTGACCAATTGACACCTCTAAATAGACGATGATTCTCCTTCAAAATCCGCCATTTGGAAAGTATGAGTATTTGGAAGATGTAGTCGTTGACTTTGTCAATGCTTTGTTTGGATAAATGACGTATGTTCTCTCCACCTTTTGTGATACCCCAGTCGGGTATAAAGTCCATCGAATTAGCTATAAGCGTCACAAACGCTGCAGTGAACCCTATGGATTTCATGTAAGTCTTGAGCAGCAACTTCAGTTTAGACGGTTTCATCAATGGTGCCGATAAGGAAATTAGCAACATTGAGATAAGATTGGGAAAATACATAAAGTTGGTCCAGGAATTGGCCATGTGCGCTGCATGAAGGAGATACTGTTTGGTGATGTGAGAAACCAGCTCCTCAGACATGTCATACTTGACTTTGTAGTAGAGATCAAGAAACTTGGTCTTGAATGTGGTGAGGAGGAAGAAAGCAGCAAGAATAGCATTGTGCATCAAATACCTGTGCAATAGCCCGCCCCAGTTGACGTAGTGGAAACGTACACCCAATGAAAAGTTACTCCAGATAGGGTCCAATATTCTGGATCTGATAAGTTGCGACTGGTACTTTCTATTGAGCCCAAGACGAGTAGGCGTGAGGTAGTTTGAAAGCAATTGACCGAACAAGGCGGGAAAGATAATAAGCTCTTTGTTCTCGTACAACTTCTTGAGGGTTGGACTATCGTAGTGGCTCAACTTTCTGTACTTTGAGAACCTGGAAACATAAATTTCCGTCGATGGTGAGTTTCTTTCAACATATGTCAGAAGTAGATAGATCAGCATGTAATCCTTAGCTATCCGAGCATTGTTTACACTTGCCCGATACAAGAATGCACAAGTGATAGCATTGCTTAGAGAAGAAATTGTTGCTGCTGGGTTACACCATTTCGCAATGAAGTCACCGTCTGCGTATTTTCTCAAGATACGCCGTATGGCAGGATTCAATGTCAAAAATGACGACCAAGAAAAGGGTCTTGGAACTTGGCATATGAGAAGTACAAGCACGTACTTGGCCCATTTTTGAATGGCAGGATCAACGTCTGCTAACATAACTGGAATGGAATAAATCAATGGCTTCGAATAAATAATAGCAATGTGTGCTTCAAGTCAGGCTCAGATTACACAATTGTACTTTCTGAGGTTCCTACAATTGTTGTCTGTTTCGTCTTTTTGAACTTGTTATCACAACCGAGGACAACGACCACCGCGTAGAAAGTCGCCAAGGAAAAGCTGAAAGTGGAAAAAATGCACACCCAAGCCTTGATATAGGATATACAACACAACAACAGAAAATAATGTGCCTTGTTTTCTTGTTCGGGCTGGATCGTGAAATCTACCAAATAGGTTGTGAGTATGGTAGTTTGGTTAACTTCTGATTTTCGCGCACTGATAACTGGATCATATTTACAAAAGAAGTAACTAGCACTTACACCATTTATAAGAAAAACCAATTAGACCCTGATCTCGCCATATTCTGAGCTTCCCACCTATACAATAATCTAAAGAAGGCATAACTATGGACCTTACACCATCACCCCGAAAACATCGGCTGGTATCTCACTCCCAGTCATCAGACTCTGGTCCCCCATCCTCAACTAAATCAAATTCTGGGGTTCCAGCAGGCTCCAATCGCAAGGGATTCAACATAAACATCGCGGTATCGCCCATTTCTGTCTCCAGCCCTCCAGTCTCACACAAACATACGCTCACAAGATCTCATTCACACTCACTGAAACACCGCCGAGGCAGCTCTGCTTCCACCAATAATCCGCTCCCACAACTCCTAGAAGACGCAGACGGACCTCAGCTACCCGAATGGCCTCAACCAGCAAACGAATCCCAGGGTCTCAGGTATAACCTTGAACTTCCTTCCGATGAACATCTAGCTTCGCTTGACATAGACGACCAACTCAAGTTTTTGGCTCTCAAGGAAATGGGGATAGTGGAGCTCAAAGACAAGATCAGCCAGCTCAATCTGATCCTTCACAAAGGCGAAAAGGATCTTCACCGACTTCGAGAATTGGTCCAAAGATCACTTTACAAAGAGATGAGTGCTGGGTATACAGGCTCGTCCAAACATGTTCGACAAAGCAGCAATCCTCGTGATGAAGCAATTGCAAGTACCAAAAACAGAACTAGAAGGCGTACGCTCTCGTCGTCATCGTCTCCGTCAAAATACCTACCAGTACCAGAACAATCCGAGCCGGACTCGAAATCTCGACTCTGGTCTAACCTTTCCAAACCTCTTGGTTTCATACAGCAGTTTGACTCTATGCTTCAAAATGAGTTTGAGAGGTCGTTGATACCACAAGTGCTGAATTCAGCCAATCCACAACCACGTACTTCTGAGGAATCATACCAGTCTCCATTACGCTCACGCTCAAAAAACAATGATGTAGACCTTCCAACAGAGTGGACATCCCTGCGATCTCTGCTGCCCCAAAGAGCATCTAGAAACCCAGAAGAGATGTTTCAAGCGGTTTCGTCATCTATTTGGTCGTTTGTTAATGACGTGAGGGAAAATATGCTTCCTCCTCGCGAAGAAGAAGAGAAAGACAAGGAGCTATACAATCTCGACAACGGTTCTACTGTCAGCGTTGAGAACATGAACAATAGCGATTACGATGAGACTACTACGGAAACGCTTCCAAGAAGACGCCTGCGTCAGAATAGTAACGCCATAGATAAATAGAAGTATATTGCATTTTTCATAAGCTTTACAATCCCTGAAGACCCTTTACCAATTCAGCTTGCTTTGTATCGTCGACACGTCCACCTATGCTGCGTAAATCTTTAACGATTATATCCTTCAATTTGTCAAAGTACACCTCTTGAAGCAAGTTACGAATGTTGTATTCGGCCTTCTCAACCAATTGACCAAGATTTATGAGATGGGACGTTTCCAAGTTTACACCGCCCTCAACAGAAAGTGACTGTGAAGACTCCACCTGGCGTGTCAAGGAACCTGAAAGTGAAAGGGACGAAGCTGTGGATGCAAGGTCTAGAATGACAGATGTAGTGATGTTGTAAGTTGCCGTAGACGAGGTTTCGGGAATAATCTCAAACACATGGATAGAGTCCCACTTTCCCAGCTTGTCGTCTGTTTCTTTACTCAATAAAACAACTCCTGCAAATCCATTTTCCAACAGAGTAGGCTCTCCTTCATCCTCTGCAGTGTCCCACAAGTACACAGAAGATACACCTGAGCCTTCGTAGTATAGATCTCTGTAAATATCGAAACTTTCATTGGCTTTGATCTCCAAATCACGGAGAATAGCAGAAGGATAAGGTGGAGGAGCGTCGTCGTCTTCGACGGTAACTGGGGGATAATACTTGTTTGACCATGGGGATCTATATGAGTCACCATCTCTATTGTAGTCACAGCAGAGATATTCCTTGCCCGATTCCGAGCATTTTCTGCTTTCAAGGGGAACATCAATTGAGGAAAGAAGCTCCAGTGTCAACTGATCAGTGTCGCCCGAACCATTTTGTACTAACGTGCAGACATTGTCAAGGTTTTGTTTGACATATTTTGGATCAAGCCTACGGAAAAGATTGAGACCTGAATCTAATTTTTCGTCAAATGACATTCTTTACCGAAATTACACGAAACAGATTATTTGTGGAGGAGTCGTTGCGTGCGGGTGGGTGGATGTGTTGATGATAGGTACTCTTACATAATACGGCTGCAAAAGTCAACCAACTTCCATAACGCTACAAGCTCTTTTACTAAAGCACATTTATTAAGTTTCCATTGTAATCCCTCTATTGCATTTGATAGTTTCCTCCCAAGTGAGGGGCGTTGAGAATGATACCATTGATGATTCCGGCAATAATACCAGCCATTGGCAAGGTAAAGATCCATCCCAAGTAACACCAAATAACCATACGCCAGTTGACGGCTTTCAAGTCTCTGTTACACAATCCAATAAATACGGTGGCACCAACAGCACTTTGAGTTGTGGAGACTGGAATCGAAAGCTGAGTAGCCATCACAGTGGTAATAGCGGCACCAAGCTCGATGGAAAATCCTCTGGATGGTGATTGAAGAATCAACTTGTTACCCAAGTTAGCCATGATTCTGTAACCATAAGTCCAGCATCCAATGACTAAAGCAGCAGCAGCGTAACACAAAACCCAAACAGGAACATCGGCTTTTGAGGCAACAGTGTTGCTCTTCCAAACCAAGTAGACAGTTGCGAGAGGACCAGTAGCATTGGCAATATCGTTAGCACCGTGGGTAAAAGACATGGTACCAGCGGTGATGGCCTGAAGCAAAGAGTACAAGAATTCAATACGGTTGTCGTAAATCTTTGACTTTCCGTGAACGGCACGGAGATCACCTGCCAAGGCACCACCATTCATTTGAGTAGAAATGACATCCTTGGTAAATCCATGGGAGACAACCAACCACAATAAATAAGGCCACTTTTTGGGACCTTGCTTCAAAAGCAGGAACCAGAGTTGTCTGGTAGTTTGTTGAGGAACTGAGTGATCGGTGGTTACTGATACCAGCTCAATATCCACGGAATCCGCCTTAGTATCTTGTTGAGGTTTTGGTTCTTCTGGACGACGGCCCTTATAGTAGTCGATGGTCAATTGATGGTTTTCAGGCATGGGTGGAATGTTGTCAGTTGACATAAAGTAGAAAGTTGGTCCTCTGTAGACGTCAAACCATCTGAGAGTCCAGTCATTGTGTACTAATTTCCGACGGTAAAATGGGTAGAAGAAGATCATGTACAAAAGGGTTGCAACAGCACCAACTCCGATAATGGAACCGGCGAGAGCACCATCTGAAAGCTCATCCAAATTAAGAGATGGAGCACCTTTCCACACGATCAACATAGTCAAGATACTGAAAGTGATGAACACCAAGCAAGGAACCAACAAAAGGGCATTATTAAGCGAGGTTGAAAAGTTCTTACGCTCAAGAACGAAAAATTTGGAGATCAAGAAGATGATGGTGGCAAAACATCCGGCAATAACAGGAGCGATAAACCAAGATGCAATGATTTGTGAAACACCATCCCAACCCCACACAATATTTTTAGCACCCTTAGCCGCAATTGAGGATCCAATAACAGCACCCACAATCGAGTGAGTGGTGGAGACAGGCATACCAACAGAAGTGGCTATGGTCAACCAAAGAGAAGAACCAATCAAGGCGCAGGCCATGGTTAACATGAGAACGGCAGGGTCTGCTTCGAACACCTTGACATCAATAATTTTGTTTCTGATGGTATCACTCACACGATTACCAACAAGCACGGCTCCTAAAAACTCACAAATAGCCGCAAGGATCATAGCTTGCCAATATCTGAGGGAACGAGACGAAACCGAAGAAGCGAACGAGTTGGCTACATCGTTAGCACCAATGTTCCAAGCGTCAAGAAACGCAAAGATCATGGCGATCGCAAAGATATAATCGAACTGATGAAGGGCCATTGTTGCTAGTTCTCTCTTTTGCTGATCCTAAACGTTCATCATGGGTCTTTTTATAATGTCTGTCATTTGGGTGCAAACTGGACTCAGCAGCACGTCCTGCACCTGTGACGTGAAAAGTCTTGGAATCCTCGGCGTCTTGGCAAAACGTGGGCCGTCAATTAATGGTCTTTCGAGGGTAATTTGTTCATTAGAACCACCATCTGACCGTGCTTAACACCCCAGATTGCTCAAAAACCTCATAAATGTCTTCAAAAATGATATATCCGCATCGACCGTTTTTACGATAAAGCCCCGGATGCAAAATCCTAATATGGCTTGTCGTGCGACCCTACCTCCACGTGGTGGATTAAAGTGACTAACGCCGCTTGTCGCGAATAATTTGCGGCAAATAGGTTAGCACTTAAATTTCCCTCGTGGGCAAATTACGCCCTGCACTGCGCCCTCGGTTCGTAATTGACAATCAAGCGATCTAAATCATGCCGTGCCCACGCGGTTGGCACATCCAGATCAATCCAATCCACATAAAAGTTATGCATCGTATGCGGCTGTGTCAAAGCAGCCAACGGGTCGCTTGAGCGCCGCAACTCATCCTGCACTAACCTAGGTTATTGCACCCAATGATTGACACCCGCACACCACTATGTCTTTGCTTTGTTACCGCACGAGATCGAAACCCTAATCTTTAAACATGTCACTTTTCCGCGGGGTTCGAGGTTTTCCTCGTAATTTGCATATTCAGAGCCGGAATCTGAACAAGTATACCTTCTATGACCTAGTATGTGCCACACCGTCGCATCCTAAACAACCGCTTGAAGCGGCGCTTATGACCGAAGACGAACTAGACTCCCTCAAAAAGACCACTTCGAATCGATACGAGGGCAATTACTCGGTGGGTGAGCTAACCGCAGAGCAGAAAATGGCCCGGGTCTTTGGAGGCCGGATCAAGGGAGAGTCACCGCGATCTTCCAGTCGACTTTCGCGAGGAGAACCTCGAGTAATTGCGGGGATTTCGGTTCCAGACCGTCCGCCAGAGCCTGATAATTGTTGTATGAGTGGATGCATCAATTGTGTATGGGAGCTCTTTCGAGACGATGTCAAAGATTGGAACAGTAAAAGAAAATTGGCGGCAAAGAAGCTCCGCGAGAGAGGTGGCCGATGGCCCGAGAATTTCTACCCTCCGGTTCGTCACCTAGCAGACGAGAATCTTCCGCTATCCATGGCAAAGAATGCCAAGACAGTTCGTGAGAAGACGGAAAAGAAAAACGAAGAAGCCGAGTCGTGGGCCAATGTACCGGTTAGTATTCGAGTCTTTGCGGAGTTTGAAAAGAAAAAGAGTCAAAGGCGAAAGAACCAGGCTGAACACAACCAGGGTGAAAACCAAGCACAGTCAGCGTGAGAGAAACCAAGAAGCATAGCAAACATTGCAAAACACAGGGTAACTGTTCATATCAATAGACCGTTTATTTATACATGCATCAATCCAACTGCAAGCCCTTAGATTTGTAAAATGACTTGGCTTCGTCTATTTGTTTCAACAACTCCTCATACTTTGCCTCTTTGTCCTTAAATGTCAATACACCCCATCCCAAGGTTGCCAACGAGTATGAGCCAAAAGTAACCAAACACCAATAAGGGATATAAGGAAGAATTTCTGAGTGGAACTTTTCAGGTGAAGGTAATGTGCGCGTATACAAAGCAAAGTATATAGCAGAAAGGGCCAATAACACCACAAATGTCTCTGTAGCTTTAGTCATAATAGCTATAGAGCTGTACGTGTTCGCGTTGATAAATTGAGCTACAGGGTATATGCAGGACAACAATTAGAGCTAACATTATTGAGCTAAATGTCCAGAACTGAAAGCATTAATTCTGAGTTATTCTAGAAAGATTGAGACCTTTCTACGCCTGTAAGTCATCTTGGTTCACGTAGCCGGCCAACTGGCGTATAGGATGCGATTTGTCCAATTGAGCAATACGTTCTTTCAAGTCTTCCGACTCTTCTTCTTCCATCGATTCATTTTCGCTTTCGATATCGCTTGCTTCTTCTTGGTCACTTTCTTCTCTTTCCACGTACTCTGTGTGAACGATTTTTTCAATTTTGGATATTTCAATTGGCTCTTCCTTGACCATTCGACTGAGTTTATACCGGATAATCCTACGAACGGTCTCTATACTTTGTCGATTTATCCAACCATCTTGAAAGTCTGGAGCTTCACGAAAGAAGCCAGCACTCAGAGTTTGCAAAAACTGAACAACATCTGGATCGGTAACGTCTCCTACTTGATAGGTGACTGTATGTGGTAGCCTTGTACCAGTGAACAAGAGGTGGTGAGATATGGCAAAGTCACTGACACTCACCAATGAGTTATTGTTGGTCAAACTTGGAGGAAGTATTCGTTCGCTGACCTCTCCTACGCCAAAATGAAGACCGGGAATCCGAAAATATTCACTTTGAAATAACCAGTATTTCTTGTCGGACTTGGGATCAACGCCAAACTTAACATTGCAAAAACGCCAGGGTCCACTTTTGAAAATATAAGTGACATAGGGAAGAGCCTGTTTCAATACTCGACGAAGGTCAGCGGGAGCAACATCTTCCAAATGTTTTCGAAGCCATATGGGTTTGACTTCAAGTGCCTTATGGAGCCATTCTATGCAAGACAAAAGGGCAGCATCCAAACTTCCAGGTTGTGGAGGTGATTTCTTGAGGTTTTCGTAATTTTGGCGCAACGCTTCGGCGGGCTCTTCAGGGACATGCTGAGATGAGAAATCTATTATTATGGTGTGCAACTTTAAAGTAGTTTTTCGGGATACCACTCGCACAGTGCCCTCAGCATCAGTAACGGTGGTGGTCAATGGGTTTCTATTGTACTTGTAGTCGAAGGGAAACGATATAGGACTGAACAACGGGGGTGGAGGAAGATGGTGGTCAGTGTTGGCAAACCCAGAAGGATCTTTATAGTCTTCAATGCCCTGGAAATTGGATCGTTTTGTGAGTATATCGGTAATTGGTTGCAAACTATTGGCATTGATGAGTTGTTGGTATTCTTGGGCAACTGGGTTGTGCTTGGTGATGGCCTGGAAATCAGCCATTCTTTTGAACGAATAAGTTTTATTGATAATTGCAACCGGTTGCACCTTGTACTGTGCTCCAGAATTGGCGCATTCCATTAAAGCTTTATGAGCTGATACATTTTTGTCTAGTTTTGACATGACGCGCTTAGGCACCGACACTTTTAGTAGTATGCGTTCTTGGTTCGTTAACAGTGATTGAATTGGATGATGGAAAGGATCCTCACGGAGTCGGAGTTCTAGTGGAATTACCGTACCTGCAGCAGTGGTGGGGGCAGCACCGGCCCCATTGCCCGGAACTGGATGAGGTGCCCCCGGATTTGCCTCACTGATCGCGCGAGCAATCCGTTCTTTTCCGCCAAGCATGGCAATTGCGCGGTCGGTATCACGCACGTTCAACGGCAACTCCACCGCAGCCACGCGTGGCACGTCCATGGCATGTTTCTCCGCCGACATCACCTTTGAATAAACACAATCGCCATCCGTACACCAAGAGCCAAATTCACATTGCAACAATCCGGCATATAAGCAGCCGATCAGTCCTCGGAACTGTGGACGAGTTCCGTCGGGACATGTGATCCGCGATGTGAGAGCGAATGAACACCATCAACAAAATGAGCCACGGAAACGAGAAAATTTGCTAAAACTCATGGAAACCCACATTAAACGGTTGTAGCTACACCATCCTTTGCAATTGACCACATGGGCCTCGGGAACCCCCCATTCACCACACCCCTTTATCCACCCGGTACACCGGCGGTTTCCGGTGCCCCCGACGCTGATTGGTCCTCTGGTCCGGAATATAAAAGTGCGAAAAGTTTCTGGGGTTGAAATATCGCAAATATGTTCACCAAGATCGCCACAAGATCGTTCTCAAGCACTTCTGCTTCTGCCTACAAAGTCGCCGTGTTGGGTGCTAATGGAGGAATTGGCCAGCCTCTTTCTTTGTTGTTGAAATTAAACCACAAGGTCACCGACTTGTCGTTGTACGATTTGAAGGGTGCCCCCGGTGTTGCTGCCGATGTTAGCCACATTCCAACCCACTCCACCGTGAGAGGTTACAACCCTGAAAACTTGAAGGAGGCATTGACCGGAGCTGATGTCATTGTCATTCCTGCCGGTGTTCCAAGAAAGCCCGGTATGACCAGAGATGATTTGTTCAACACCAACGCTTCCATTGTTCGTGACTTGGCCAAGGCTGCTGCTGACCATGCCCCCAATGCTGCTGTGTGTATCATTTCCAACCCAGTCAACTCCACCGTGCCAATTGTCGCCGAGGTGTTCAAGTCCAAGGGTACCTACAACCCTAAGAAATTGTTCGGTGTCACCACTTTAGATGTGTTGAGAGCCTCCAGATTCGTCGCTGAAGTTGCCAACACCAACCCAGTTCACGAAAAAGTGACTGTTGTCGGTGGACACTCTGGTGTTACCATTGTGCCATTGTTGTCTCAAACCAACCACAAGTCTTTGGACGCCGAGACCAGAGATGCTTTGATCCACCGTATCCAATTCGGAGGTGACGAGGTTGTCCAAGCCAAGAATGGAGCTGGTTCCGCTACTTTGTCTATGGCCCAAGCTGGTGCTAGATTCACCGGAGCTGTCTTGGACGGTTTGGCTGGTGAGAACGATGTTGTCGAGCCATCTTTCGTCGACTCTCCATTGTTCAAGGACGAGGGTGTTGACTTCTTCGCTTCCAAGGTGACTTTGGGAACTGAGGGTGTCAAGAAGGTTCACTCATTGGGTGAGTTGTCTGGTCACGAAGAAGAATTGATCAAGACTGCCAAGGAGACTTTGATCAAGAACATCCAAAAGGGTGTTGAGTTTGTCAAGCAAAACCCTTAAATAGAGAAATCTACTAAATTATTGTAAATCGGAGCTAAAAGTCTTCTGGAAGCCCCAGACATCCATACACCGCATACGTCATTATGCAACCGCCATGCATATTCACCGGCGACTACGCATACAGACTTTACTCTCACGACCGTTGCAATAAACACACCCAATGCAACATGCAGCTACAACTTTTTTTTTGGAAAATTGCGTTTGCAGCGTGCGCAATTCTTGGCTTCCTTCCTGGAACAAGCATATGCTTCATGCAATATTCTCCACTGTCCTGCATGGAAACTTTCTAAGCGAATAGACTCTATTGTTCGCAGCCTCACTGTCCACGCCATAATTGGCAACGCAACTCATCCGCACAGTTGCGGAGCGTAACGTTTCGTAACTGTTGCTATTCAAGGTTAAATCGAGCACGCAATGGACCGGGCTCATACCGACTCAAAACCGAACTATCATCAAATGAATCACAAGATAACCGCAAACTGAATTAGAGTTTTCAACACTCAACTGTCCAAGCCTTGCTAGAATCGGTTCTTTCTCCTAAAACGGCGGCTCAGAACGAGGCGCGACACGGATATAATTCGGGGGAGCAATGGTGCTGGGATGCGTTTTATGCAACTTTTAACCGGGATACCGGGGAGGCAGTGGCACATTCCGACCTCAGAAGTTACGTAGTTCGAGTTATCTGCAGTCCCGACCATGATTGGCTAGACGACAATAATCATTATAAAGTATCCACAAATACTCTTGGTAGCTCCCGCAAATATGTAGTAACCAACATAAATTATATACGCGTCATTTCATTGTCTCATGGTTTTTCGCCGTGGCACCACTCATCGGCCGTTGCTTCGTTTGCCCTCGGAACTCGGCCCCAAAGACGCGCGGCTCTCGTCTCACATTGCCCTCGGAAATCGGGGATATTGAATAACGCCGGCACTTAATCCTGGAACTAGCATCCACGTACTACTAACATAAAAATATTCAGGCTCCACTGAATAGTCGAGTAGGTTCGTGAGTGCTTGTAGATACTGTCGTTACCTCACTCTACCGTCGACAGTTCCAGAATCCTATTGGGTAGATTGTGGTGTTCTGTTGAAATAATTTTCAGGACTTTTTTATTGGGCGGAGACAGGTTGAAAAGGTGGTTTTGAAACATCTGCGGGTTTGATATCACCATTAGGGAGTTCTTAGCATTCCCCGGTTACGCGTTCGCTAAAGTAACCCCTTTGAACCTATTCAATATCGACAATCACCACTAAAATCGCCCGATCCTGCCATTAAAGATACGCTATTAATAACTGAAAATCACGTTGAAAATCTTCCTTTCGTTTAGTGCTCCGCACAACATACCACTTAGCACAACACATTTCAATTGCATTACAAACCAGTCGAAACCAGTCGAAACATGGATAAATTCCTCATGAGTTCACCGTCACTGCGACATGATTACGACCACGAGAGTATGTTGGAACTCGCTCCCGCTCAAGCATTGTTTCCCGATAATGACGACGAAGTGATTCCTGCTTCAGATAACTCGATGCTGAATATAGTCAACGTCAACTTCCCCAACTTTCGACCTCATTCTCGAACCATATCTCTCGACGATCATATCAACCAACGGTATCTGCACCAGCATTCCACCTCAATGGCTTCTCTCAACCAGGATCCTCCGTTCGCAGGTGCTCATACCCAGGTGCCTCAGCCTATACCTACACAGCCACCGCAGCTGCGAGGGCTTCATTACGTACCGCAGCTGCTTCTCCCACAGTCTCATTCACAAAATACCTTGGCTAGCAGTGACTCGGTACCACAACTATCCAACTCCCTATCCAACCATTCGCTTCTGGATTCGCCGTCTTCTGGCGTGAAAAATACCCCCAGCCGTCACAAATCATTGTCAGTATCTGCTGGTTCTGCCTCTGCCATATACCAAACACCGCTTCGAGGACAGGGTGGTTCCAGTCTATCTCCCGCCAATCTCACGGCAGCTGCCAACTCCAAAATCAAGAAAAAGGGCCATTCAAGGTCCCGTTCTCGTCTCTCGTTTGATGCCAATAATCCTCATGGCATTAATTTGTTAAAACAACCACTGAATCCCTTTGTTGCTCCAAATAGCCAAGAGGAACTTGATACCCCATTAACGACACCGCAACAAATGCCACCCGGTTCAGAACGACAGTTCTTGAGTCCCGGATTGAACATGAAATCCGCTGGCAGCAGTGTACGTACAAACGTATTTTCTACGCCTTTCCCGTTGCATAGAAATGACACCCTAGAGTCGATCAAGATAGATGAACAGGATGATGATGCCTTCAAACAGGTCCAGAAGGCTAGATCATATGTGAATCTTGCATCTATCGGAAAACCTGATTTGTCACTTCTGCTCCAAGATTCTGGCTCCAGACTGAACTTTGAAAGCGAGGGAATTGCCTCGTCAAACTCGACTCCTGGAGGATTATATTCTCACTACTCTCCAAGTGGAATACCTTCCGCGGCGGGACCTTCATCTTACTCGGTTCCTGCAACTGCTGGTGCCTCAGTTATGGACTTTTCTGCACAATTTAACCAAGACTTACTGTCGGAAATGTTATACCCACCAGATATGAACGAACAGCACCAGATGGAGAATCTTGATTACGATCTACTTCAACACCAGTTTGTGCCCAAGACAGACTCTTTTATGCGTTCATTTCCAGCCTCCAATGATTTGGCAGGTATCTTTGGTGGACACCATGGTGGACAAACAATCAGCCAAACAACCCATGGTAGCCAGCAACTACAACATACTGATCATGGATACCCTATGGACCACTCAATGGAGAAAAATCTTGCGTTAAATCTGCTGGTGCCCATGCCACAATCACAACAACAGTCTCCTCTGTACCACGATCATCGAGGCAACTCGCTTCTACCACCTATGGCTACGTTCACAAAAGATGAAAAGCCAGCATCTTCACCGGGAGAGAAGAAAAACAGTAATGACAAGAAGAACAATAATGATAAAAAGAAGCGCGAGAAAACACATGAATGCCATTTATGCCACCTGAAGTTTCATCGGCCAGAACATGTGAAGCGTCATTTGAAGAGCCATTCCTCGGAGAAACCGTTCCAATGTGACGAAGTGAATTGTGGAAAACGATTCAATCGTAAGGATAATCTTCGAGCTCACTTGAAGAAGGTTCATCATATTTTTGAATTTAAATCACATCAATAATATTGCATTTTTTATTTCGATGTAGTTCTAACCACTTGGTCTATCGACCGACAAAAGTAATCGATATTGCTAGAATTTAACCCAGTGACATTCACTCTACCATTAAGAGTCATGTACACATGATAATCATCAATCAACATGCGGACTTGATTTTGTGATAATCCAGAATACCAAAACATGCCCTTTTGTTTGACAACATGGTCCCATTTTCCAGGAGTTTCAAGCTTCACAAGTTTGTCCATAATAATATGCCTGATTTTTTTAATTCTTGCAGACATCTGGAAAACTTCTTCAAGCCATTGTGATCTCAATTTCTCATCGTTGGTTATTTGAGCCACCAACCGAGCTCCAAAAGCAGGTGCAAACGAGCATTCCAAGCGGAAGAGAGATACCAATTGAGACTGAACATTCTGAACATGTACCGAATCACGCCCGACAACATGCAAGCATCCTGCTCGTTCACTGTAGAGACCCAAGTTTTTGGAAAACGATTGACACACCATAAATTCCATTTTTTGGTCCATAAAGTAGCGAACAGGCCAAGCATCTTCATCAAGACTACCACTTGCTAATCCCTGATAAGCAATATCAAACAATGTAAAGTGATTGTACTTGGAAATGGCAGACGCAATTTGTTCCCACTGTTCTCTAGAGTAATCAGCACCGGTAGGATTGTGACAACAGGCTTGCAAAATAAAAACTGATCCAGCAGGTACCTCTCTAATTGCGGTGAGCAAAGCATCAAAATCAACTCTTCCCGTTTGTGGATCGTAGTGCCTATATGTCTGAACTTCACCTCCCATATGCTTGACCATGGGTATATAATTATCCCATGCTGGAACTCCAATAACGTACTTGGTTCTCTGGATTTTATTGAGAAATGCCATGCCCATGTGTATGGCACCAGTACCAGATATTGTCTGCACAGATGCAATTGTTGTCGAGGTTGCAGGTCCAAAAATCACTTTTCTAGCTCCTTCAATGTACTCAGGAATTCCCCTCATATTGGTATAGCTATGACCAGGATCATTGGCAGCAAGTCGTCTTTTCGCCTCCTTAATAGAGGGCAATGTAAAGACAGAACCATCTTCCGATTTGTACACTCCAACAGATACATCGATTTTCTTCTGATAGGTGTCCCGGGAGTATTTATCCATGATATCCATAACTGGATCCACAGGACACGCCTCCACATTAGCAAATGCCGTTTCCACTGTCATTATTTTTGATCCTCTGAAAACCACCCACTTTATAATTTTTCATTACTCCGGGCCGGCCCGTGTAAAACCGCCATCTACCGCTAATTGCCGTTCAGCCCCGCAATGATTTTCCGGCATATAGCCTCGAGATCGCCTAGTTCCTCTTTGGAATTGCCCGTTTCCAACGTTTTTGCAGCCACAAACTTTAAATTGTTAGCCACCACTGAATTGCCCAGAAAGTCACGATTTGCGAAAGATGACAAAAGCTTTGCATAGTCGTCATAATTGAGTTTGTCAATTCCAATTTTGACAAGAAATATACCCAAACATTTAACTTTTTCATCGTAGTATATAGCAGGTGCTTCGGGTAAAAATGACATCAAATGCTTCATAAGTGTATTGTGAAAATGCGACGAGTCAAAGCGACCATTCAGGTACTCAGTCAGCCCTATCAAGGCAAATAATATTCCAACATCAATTGGGGAATCACAGCGTTCCACATCAAACCAGAGATCTTGATATGACGCTAGTTGTAAAGACAGAGATCGAACAAGTTTGGTAAGAAACTTCAAGTAGATGGCCAACACCTCACGATAGTATTGTGCGTTGTCAATGATGACTTTGCTGATACGTAATAAGGCCTGGTAATGGTCTTCCAATATAATCTTGGACATCGATTCTGTCATCAGATTGTTGAGGACATGCAAAGCTTGAAATTGTATCACGTCATTGAATAGTATGGAGAAAAACTTGTCAAGGAAATCTTTGAGGTCAACACTCTCCAAAAAGTTAGATTTTGTTTCAGCTCCATTGATTGTGTTGCCCAAGTTTACGGCACAAGCACCCGCACTGTATGGATCCTCTGAATCCAAGAACAAAGTAATCATTGTTCTTAGTGTTTTTTTATTGTCGTACCCATTCATGGACGAGATGTTGCCACACGCACCAAATAAGCGTCTTCGTATCATTGTTTCGTTCTCTATTGCAGGCACCTTGGGTAGAAGCTTTAAAATATCCGTGGAAATGTTCGTATTGTTGAATCCCGGATCCGACTCAAATTTCGTCAAGTTGTATAACAACGAAGAAACACTTTCAAGTATCATGCTATCATCACCGGCTTGGAGTTGTGTTTGGTAGATTTCCACTAGTTTCTGAGTCCACTCAATTGCTTTCCGTTGCCAATTGGAGTCTACAATAATTTTATCAATGGCAGATGAAACTATGGCTGCTTCTATCTCCAATTGAATATCCAAAAGCTGTGAATCTTGGTCCAAGGCATCGAATAATGCATCTGCAATACCAAAATCATAAAAGGTGTTCATAAAAGTTGCCTGAAGTTCGGTGTTGCGGATAAATTGACTCAAAAGAATGGCATACCTCAATCTCAAGTTGAAAGGGCTACCACCACCCAAGTTTGACTCGATGATACTCATCAATTGTTCATTCTCAGTTACAACCAATCGGTTTTGATCGCTATCGGCAGTAAAATTGACCAAAATTCTGACCGTTTCCATCGCCACTTCTTCACTTTTCATGAATCTACAACATTGTTCTATGAAAAATGTTGGCTCTTGGCCAAGCTGCTCTCGAACTTGTTCTGATCGCAACTCATCTCCCAAGGTCTTGAGGTGCGTTAAAAGATCTGGTGAATCCTCGTCGAGTCTCGAGATATTGTGCAAGATGTTCATGATCCACTGTGACTAGCGGTGCTGAAAAATAGAGCCGGTGTAATGGAGGTACTTTGCAGCAATGAGATCAAGAAGTGAAAGTTACTTTAAGTGAAAATTACTTCAAGTGAAAGTTACTGGTGGGTGTCATATGTATGTCTAGTCGTCTATTCATGTACTCATCTTTCAAATAACTTTTCTCCACTTCTCATTCCCAAAATGTATCGTACATCGATGCATAAGCTTAAGCTGCGAAGCACCGGCAACAAATTGAGCAAGTCTCGATCTCGTTGATCATTAATCCACCCCTCGATCATCACAGCATTGTCATCGTGAAGGGCGTAGCTCACGGGTGAGTTGTCTAGAATAACCACGTTTTTCAAATCATCTTCCTTTGTGAAAAACTTGGAAAGATCTTTGATGTATCCGACTCCAGGACGGTAAGTACAGTCTTGGCGGTAGTAGCGTCTTGTGAACACTTTCTGTGGTGTACTATGTGGATCATGAGGATTTATGCGAGCACTTATATCGCCTTCGAGCCAATCTATGATTGGATCTGCATACTCACGGACCGAGGCGGTGAAGATTTGTAGTTCATACCATTTGGCGATTTCACGAAGAAAGAAATCGCAATATGGACGCTTGTGTACATAGTATAACGTGGCAACGTTGTTGATTTTCACCTCGATCATATGGACCAGTGAAGATGAGCCCGAGAAAGATCGAGGAGACCCTCTACTCAAGGAGTGAATTAGTGTCTCGTCCAAGTCTAAGATGAGTGTTTTCCGCTTTTTTTTCTTTCCAGGATTTCTGGATAATGGGAAGAGCCGTTGAGGGGGAGGAATGATGTATTTGGAAGACGCTGTGGGAGATTTGATAGTGTTGGAAAGAATATTTTCTTGCTTCAAAAGTTCGGTTTTTTCGTCAAGGCTCTGTCTGTTCACCTCTAGCTTGGGTGGTACCAACAAATCGTATAGGTAGCCAAACGGGAAGCTGATTATCCACCACAAAAACATCAATGGTTTGACAACCAACAAATGAGGAATAACATACAAGATCGACCAACAGCTCCGGGCTCTAGTACTTTTCTCCATCTCTTCCACATTTTCAGACTCCTGGTTGTCTTCGGATATGGTGTATATAGAATATTCTTCCGGTCGAGTATCATCGGAGTCTTGGAGGGTGTCTCGTTCCGGTGTTTCTGGATCATTTTTTTCGTTTTTTTCGGATCCCGAGGCCCCGCCACCGGGATAGTAATGGTCAAGTGAACCGACCAATATTTTAACACTATTCATGGATGCATACTTGTTGTTTTAAGGGCAAAGCAGGGAACCACAATACCGATGCTATAAGGAAAATGAAATAAACAACCAGATCTCGATTCTCGAGTAATACCGATTTGATGCTAAATTAGTTATTAGGGTAGATTTTTAGCAATTGACCCGCTCTACAGTTGTTTTAAACCTCTCTAAATATACCCCACTAATGACCACGGTCGGATATTTATATATCGCAATCCTGCAGATGGTGTGCAGATGGGCCCAACTTTTGGGCCAAAAAAAATACCTGGGATGCCAAAACTTGGGTATCGAGGTCAAAGGATGCTGATTGTGAGTATTCCAGTACAATTTGAATATGGTCACTGTATATGAACTAAATAGTGATGGACCACGTTTTCAGTGCACGTTGCCGTTCGGTTCGGTATCAATTGAATTATCGAACAAAGTATGGGTGTGAGGATGTCACCGGATTCCCGTTCGGGATTATGCTGCATATCGAGCCGTTTGGCTGCGACATGATTTATTCTCTGGTTGCACTATTTACGAATCCTTGTAGAATCGAGGTTATGGATGATATGTTTCTTTGAACTGGTACAGGTGGAGGGGACCAGTCTACCAAACTTCGCAAATTGACAATGTTTTGCGTATCGTCTTCCTCGTCCTCATCTTCGTCCCCTTCACTAGTAACATCAGGTCCACCTTCGGTTCCACTTTCAAAACGAAAATTGCTCTCAAGATTGGTATGCGATAATAACATAGGCACGGAGGTGGTTTCCTCTTGCTCTTCTTCCTCTTGTTCCTCTTCAGGTTTGATCAATTTGACTTTGTTGGTATTATAACTTTTGCAGTATTTGCACTTGAGTCCCAAAATATGATACGGCACATTGGATTTACCTTTGCAATCATTACAGTTGATGATACAACGCCAGTTGCTATAGGGAGCAGGAAGAGGCAGCTGGCTGATTTCTTGGTCCAAAATACGAAACTGAGTGTCCATATTGACCACTGTTTTCTTGCACACTGGGCACTTGTAAGAATGCTTACTCAACTCGTCATAACATGCTTGGTGGATCAGATGGCCGCATTTCATGAACACAACCTTACTGACTGATGTAAATAGGTACTCGTTGCATACTGGGCAGTTACAATGAGTATTGTTGGACAAGCATTTGTGTCGCTCTTTGAGATCTATGCTTAGACATATGTTACACTCGTCGCAATGGAAGTAATCTTTGTCTAATCCTAGTCCCAAACGACAAATGCCACACTTGTCACAATGATATATGTCTTTTGTAGCGTCGTTATCGTAAAGCACACATATGGAGCAAAAATACCGAGCAAGTTCTTGGCCACAATCGACACAGCAATTCTCGTCGGGAACTTGAGGTGTTCCACAATGCATGCAGAGAACATGTTTAACTTCGGAGCGAATTAATTTGTGGTTTGATTCTTCATCATGGCAAAAACGACAAACGTACCATTTTTGGCACGTTGGACACTCAATCTTACAGTTTCGCTGGTAGTGCTGGCATCCTAGTATGGAGTTTACTGGAGCGTCGTGATATGATGGTTTGGTGTCTTCTGGAGTGAGCTGAACAAAATCGTCTTCATCCATGGCATCAGCGTCATTGCTGTCCAAAGGAGTGTCTTCAGGTACGACAAGCTCCTGTTGTTTCAAACCCTTTAAGAGTGCACGGTCTTCGCTTTTAAGTTTTTCATTAACGATTTTGTAATAATTCCCCAACATTAATTGAGTTACTAACTTATTTTTCAGCTTTTGTGACAATTCTTTATGGTCGGTAATCGTCTGGATTCGTTGCCGAAGGATCTTTTCGTCACGAAACTCATCCAATGTATCAAGATGGGTCAACGCACGGGCCTCTTCCGAGGTGAGTTCCTCCACATCCAAGTCACTAGCATAAGCAGAACTATCAGTGTCGGACAAAACATGGCGTGCTGACTTTATGCGGTGGCGTCCACGAGTGTGGCGGTGGCCCTCTTCGTTTTCTGGGATCACCAAATCATGCAAAACAGGGTGGTTTTTTGTGACAACTGCGTCCACTCCTCCGGGTTCAGTTTCTTTGTCGTCATCATCTATATCCGAGGATTCGTCCTCAGCTGGTAGTACTATTGTTTCGTGTATGATATTGGTCAATGGCTGTAATCTTTCAATGGCTGCACTCAACGAAAGACCATTCTTTAAATCAGACAAAAACTCATTCATTTGAAGCCGACTCGTCACCGCCGTTCGGATGGAACTAGCAAACTCCTGCTTTTCAGGATCTTTCTTGTAGGTCGATATGTATCTGGAAATCTCATTAGACAAGTCTTGAAGCTTGGGTAGGTTGGGTAAGGTGGGTAAATCAAAGGTCGGAAGTGACAAATTATCGCGATTAAGATATGATGATAAGTTGAGGTTGGGCATATTTGGAAGCGAGATATTAAGATGGAGCCTTCCGATCTGGTCTAGTTCATCAGCTAGAGAGTCCACGTCGGAATCAGACGACACAGGATCATTTTTGGTGTATCGGTACATATAGCTAGTCACTCCGATCGCACTGGAAAGTTGGCCCTCGGTGCACCCAACCGCATCGCGGTACACGCACCGAAGTAAGTGAAACAACCTGAAATAACTCATAAATTTAATAATGTTCGACCCCCAAGTTTTGTCCACGATAGAAAAGACAGTGGGGTACATACGAAAAAACGGACCGTCGTTTGAAGAGAGACTACGAAATAGTGGTAATCCAAAATTCAGTTTCCTCAATCCAGACGATGCTCATCACAATGAGTATTTGCAAAGACTCAATAGTGCCACTACTCCGACTCAGACTGGTGACATAGAAGTGAAAGAGACGGTTGAGGAAGCACGTAAAATACTTTTCAAGATCGATATCCCACCGATTTCCGAATATGATCTCGATATTTTAAAACTTGCAGCCCTCTTCGTTGCTAGAAACGGTCCAGAATATGGGTCAAAGTTACTTTCACATCAACGTGGGCGCAATGGTGGCGCTCAGTTTGGATTTCTTGATAGTAGGCATTCCTTGAATGGAGTTTTTCAGGCTTATGTGTACCAGTACAGACTAGCCATCTGCTCATTGCGTGCACAACTCCAAGACGAATTGTCTTTGAATGATGAGAAATTTAAGGCTGATCTACAACTTGTAGACCTGCTGCTTTCACCCGACTACTCAATAATACTGGATGCTTATAAAAGAGCGTTTCATCGCAAACAAAATCGAATGCGATCAAGAAATGAAAAGGTGGCTCAACAAGAACGTCAGACTCGATTTGCATCCATTGACTGGCAGGATTTCTCCCTTGTGGGCAAGCTTGAATTTGATGTCATTGACGAGGTGAGTGAATTGCCGCCTCCTCTTACTAGAAACGAGGTGATCTACCGATCATTAGAAACTCGCCAGGACGATGTATTGAGCTCTCGCAAACGCCCTGCTGAAAATGACCTAGATGAAAAAGAAAAGGAGACTTCAACAGATAAAGCAGCCGCGAAAATACCAGGTATGAAGATCAAAGCTGCTGGTGAGTCTAGACTTCGAAAGCACCAAAAAACTGAACCAACTATCAAGTGTCCCATCAGTGGTATTATGGTACCAGAACTGCAATTTGATTCACACCTAAAAAGTCTCCTAAGAGACCCAAGATACCAGGAACAACAAGACAACTATATCAAAAAGAATTTCAAATATGCATCCAATTTGACTACAGATCAAGTCTACGATAATATCAAAAGAATTGCCAAACGACAGTGATACCAAAGTACGTACAATTTATTAATACATATACCCGAGTGTATACGTTTAAGCCTTCAAGGAAGAGGCTCTTCTCTTTCTAATCTCAGCTCTCTCGGCCTTACGTTCGTGCAAACGTTGAGCCAACAATTGGGCGTATTCAGCAGCAGCGTCTCTTTGTTGTTGAGCGTTCTTGATCTTCTTAGCTTTCAAAGCTCTCTTTCTTTGCAAGGTTTGAGGAGTAACCAAACGTTGAATCTTTGGAGCCTTGGTGTATTTCTTGTCACCCTTGACAACCTCACGTCTGACAACAAATTGTCTAACGTCATCCTCCTTGGACAAACCAAAGAACTTTCTAATGTGGTTGGCTCTCTTTGGTCCCAATCTCTTGGCAGTGGTGGTGTCAGTCAATCCCTCAATGTCAGCTTCACCTTGCTTAACAATGGACAAAGACAAAACAGCCAAGTCTTGACCAACAATGCATCCTCTAACGGACTTTCTCTTGCGCTCACCGGTTCTTCTTGGTCTGTAACAAGAGTGTCCCTTGGCCAACAACAACTTAACTCTGGTTGGGTGCATAACACCTTGTTTCATTGGGAAACCTTGCTTGTCGTTACCACCAGTGATTCTGAAGATGTAACCCTTGAACTCGTCACCGACAGAGTCACCTTCGACTTCTTGGCCCATACGCTTCTCGTAGAAGACTCTCAATTTGTGTTCATCGTCAATGTCGATACTCTTTTGGGTACCGTTAGCGGGATAAGAGATGTTTAACTGAGTTAGTATCAAAGATAAAAATCCTATCGATCATTTAGACTTGGCTATAGCACGGGCTGGTATATCTTTCGAGTTATATGGACCATAATGTGGAAACTTACCTTCATGCTGGTGATTCCTATTCCTGAGACTTCAACAAGTGAACTGAAAATTTTCGTGCTAGTCTTTTTTTCTGAGAACTGTATACAGGACGGCGGGTCGCGGGGATCTGTGGTAGTGGTCCCGTGCCAGGGCAGAGCCCTAACGAGGAAGATAAGCAAATGCAGGATATCAAGTAGAACTGTACGACTTACTACTACCTTGTATTGTTACACGAGTTTATAATGTTACATGTTCAACCCTTAGCTTCTCTCTCTAGTTTACATCTCATTCCTTTTTTTTATCGTAGACTTCATACATCAGCGACGGCAGTGGTTCCAGCTTTCCCTGCTGTGGTGTAGGTCGGCCTTGCCATGGACCACCAGATGGCATCATATTAAAGTACTGAGGCATACCATTGGTCATGGGGGTCATACCTGGTTGGGGCCAGTCTTGAGGAGGATAAAAATTTGATGGAGATGGAAAAAGGTCAACGTAACGAGATGGTAGTCCCGATTGTGGAGTCTGATCTCCGCCCGAATTGTTATTTATTGCCCCCATTACAGGAGCCCCGGAAGGCTGATGCACAGAAACAGGATACTGTTGGCCATGAAGAGGTCGTAATTTGTTGTAATTATTGAATGGTGGATTGGGCATTTTGGGAAGATTTTGTGTAGACGGCGAATGCTGAGCTGATGGTGGACCTCCAGGAACCTGCCATTGGTACGGCTGTCCCGAAGTAGGACCACCTACGGGCAGAGGCTGTGGAAGTGGACCATAGAAACCAGGAGCCATGGCACTTGCTGGTAATCCAGGTGCCGTTGCACTAGACGGACTGAGTTGATTCTTACTCTGGACTGGCAACGGCAATGTAGGTTTATGGCTATCATTTGGCTTGAACGAGTCCAAATACTTGGTTCTGATACTGGGAGTTGTATTACCATTGGCATTGCGATCACTATTGTCGCTGACTGCCAGATTGGAATTATCTGGAGTTTCTTGTCGAGTAACATCAATGGCAGTAATGGTCTTTGCGCTATCATCGATCTTACCCTTGACATCAGAAGGAATTTGCACTCTCAATACAGGCCTTTGGTGGGCCACATGGTCCACATGAACCTGGGGAGGCGCAGGCGGGGCGACTGAGCTTTGGTCAGACTCGCCATATGGACGACCTATTCGGATAGGAATGCTGGGTTCCAGCTCCCGCTTCCGTTTCTTACGTCTAGGAGGAGTGGATGAGTCGTAGTCAGCCTCCGAATCTTCGTCTTCATCGTTGGCATAATCACCAATATTGCCCATAAGTGGAGCACCTCCAACATGCTTTTTTTTCTTGTAGCCACCATAATCTTCCGGCGACTTGGCCTCGTACTTGATGTCAATATGCTTGTATGTCTTCAAAAGCTCGTCTGTATCAACGCTGCTGTATTCGTACACTTTGGAGTTGTTTCCAAGGATGATGACCGCGAGATCAACCTGGCACAAAACCGCCAATTCATGAGCTTTTTTGAAGAGACCTGCCTTTCTCTTGACAAACGTCACTGTCCGGTTTCGCTCGTCCGTAATTGGCTCGATTTCAATCTTTCTCCGTCCCATTTTTCAAACAAATTAGGGGAACTGAAGAATCACTAGTGAGGTAAAAATGACAAAGAAACACACTTTGAGCTCTGATGGTTGAAGTATGACAGTAATATATGAAGCTTGATAGCAATTCTGAGCTTTAAAATGCTTTAGATGTTGTCGAAGTGATGGTGTGTTTGTCCCTAGATCCGTTCGATGAGGCTGTATCGAAACAAAAGTCGCGCAGATGATTAAAATTCCAATGAGTGCACCGGCACATAAACCTGGTTACCAAAGAAAGTTATCACTATATTATAGTGAAGGTAGAGGTTGCAATTGAACAATAAACTTGTGTAATTGTTCGTAAAAAACACTAATTTTTAGCGTTTTTTTTCGTCCCTGACATCATGCCCCCACCTACAGCGGGGCGCAGTCACAGTCAGCCTACATGGCTGTGATCTTAGGTAATTACGGGCAGGGGAAATCTACCACCTTTATAAGTACTTTTAGATGTTTCCACTGGATCTATTAATGGAGCATGGAGAGGGCATCTAATCTCGGGGTTCTGCATTGTTGTCCGCTTCTATTTATATCGGAATGTCAGAACTATTTTTAGATTACTTGGCAGACGTTGAACATGGCGATCGGAGATGCAGGTGCTAATTGAATATTATAATGCGAAATTACGAGGTCTTTGTGTAGATGAGATAAGACATAGAAAGGGATGATTGTATCAATTGATAGCATTAATAAATTAATCTTTGAAAATGGTTTATAGACGAATCCAGTCACCCAATACAAATCTAGTCTCATATTACGTTAATTGACATTTGCAACTCACTTACTCTCTAGTAGTGTTGCGAAATACTGAATTACTGCAAAAAGCTGAAAAATTACCAAAAATAAAAAATTTCCAAATTTCGAAAATCAAAATTCAAATCTCTTAAAATCAAAACCAACTATAACGAACAACCACATTAGTCCACCCTGTCTCCACCTGTCTACCTGTCTTTCATTCTCATCCACCTTGATCTTGCCTGATCCTCACATCCATACACCGACAATGGGAACACGCTGCGCGCTTTGGCCACACCATAAAGGCTGTCGTTACAACCATGGAAAGTGACGCCGGTGCCCAGCAGCCTCCCGAAGCGTCAGAAAACTCAAATATGTACGGGGGATACCAAACTGAAACCGAAAGTGATCCCTTGGTTTATAAAAGTGATAATAATCACAATCCTGGTTCAACGAATTTGGACGGCCCAAATTCCATTGTTGCTCAAACCGAACCCAATGCCGTTTCCGAGAGAAGAACAAGTGTTCTTCAGCAAGCAGACGATGTGCTCCCTCGTCATCTGTCCATAGATGATGCAATTGCTTCGGTAGCTCGTCAACTGGCGGGATTTAGTGAAGACTTTCTTCGCCGTGACCTGCGAGTGTCGGCTTCTCATAGTTCACACAATGAAGCCGGCCATCATGCTGATTCTGAACAGCTTGAAACCCGTCTTCCAGTGCCAGAGAATGTCCAGGAACACAACAATGTGTCCAATACTGAGAACCATGAAAGTACAGGAGCTCCAGCAGATGATTCGTTTTTTTCTGAACTAGCATCCAGACCCGAGACTTCGGAGCAGTTTTTCAGCACTCATGCGCAAGAAGAGATAACCCCCTTAGTAGATCCATTACAAGAGGTGGACGAGCGTCGTGAGTCATTCCCATGGGAAGAGCTGAAGGAAGGAGCCGATTTCTTTTCGAGCCTAGGAAACTCTGAACACAACCAGACCCCTGCCTCGGGTACGGAAGAGCATGAACAGTCTCATGTCTCTACTCTGTTTAATGAAGAAGAAACAGCGATTACTCATGGCAACGAGGAAAGTATCCCATGGCCCTCTTACGACGAAAATAGTCACGAAGCTCATGCTCAGCATACCTCTGAGGGTGCGCAAGAAACTGACTCAGTTGCTCCTCTGGCTCACACTGTCCACGAATCAGATTCAACGCCTACTCCAAAACCAGACTCGACCAATGAGCTTGATGAGCTCTTTGCTGGAGACGACGACGATTTCTTGCAAGAGATTGTGAAAGACCAGGAACCTGTAACAAGCAATGGAAATCAGGATACGAAGACACCCAGCTCGCAGGAACCAGAGCCAGCCGAAGAAAGCCAAGTTAAAAAGAAAGATTCCTTTGCATTCTTGGAATTAGACGATGACCTTCTTTTGGATGATGATTTATTACCAGATGAGGAGGACGAAGGAGAGATTAACAGCAACGCAACAGTAGTCCAGCCACAGACTACAACTACATCTCGTTACAGCAGACCACTGCAGCCAACGTCAACTTCATCGTCTTTTTCCAAGCCAGTTGCTGCTCAAGAGTTTAACAAAAAGCTTGAAGAAGCTAAAAAGAAACATGATGCGTATGATTTCCCATCAAATTTACTACACCTGTCAATTAAACCAGCCCCAAGAACGAACAACAAGTATGCTGCACCATCGGGCTCAGCTGGCTCTCCAAATTCGGCATCAGCTTCAGCTCCACCACCCCTGCTGACTACGTCGCTACCATTGCACCCTCAAGCAGCTCCAGGTGTAGCACAAGAGAATCGTCCACCTCTTCAGTCGCACAGTTCTGCACCAAATCAGGCTCCTTCCAAGTCTCCAGCCAAAAAGTCATTCTTTGAGGAACTCCCCATTCCTACTCCAAGAGCTGCAGTGAGACCCGCAAGAAGTGGGCCATCGAAGCCATCTCCTGTGACCGCAAAACCGGCAGTTGGACAGGCTCAAAAGAAACCAACACAGCCTCCTGTCAACCCATATGCCATGCAAAACCTCAAGACTCCCTCCGCAGCATCCAGTCCAGCAAGTGCTGTCCCACAAGTTACATTGCCCAACGCACCTGTTGGTCCAGTTCCTCCCGTGGCCCCCATTGGTGGTGTGGTAGCTCCAGGTCCATTTTCTGATATGGCATCGGTAGCTCCACTTCCACAATCGGCACCCCAAAACTCGTTGCTGGCAACTCCCAATACGACATCACAACCTCGAAAGTTGTCAAATGCAGGTTCTAGCCCATATGTTCCCAAAGTGGGTCCTTACGGACCATCTGGCCACACCAGACATCATTCCAGAGCGAGCTCTTTGGTAGGAGCAAAAGGTAAGGAGGTCAATCCCTATGCCCCTGCTCTTTCTCCCGTGAATGCAAGTGGTGGGCAAATGCTGCCTCAAAATCAAGCTTCGAGTTTGTCCGCTGTAGCACCACCGACAGCTCATCTGTCCGCCACGGCTAGTAGGTTACGTCGGATTTCGAATCCTCGCTCCATTTATGGAAATGCAGTTGCGCAACAATTGAAGCCAGTGGACCCTAATATTAGGTTTCAAAAACAATTTCCAATCTTCAACTGGGGTCTCAATAACAATGTTTCTATGATTCCTAAGAACATGCAGAGGAACATAAACATCAAGCAACTCACGGGCGGTGCGTTTACGGAAATCTTGAAATCTTTCCCGGGACCTTTGAGTAAGAAACTGAAAGCAAAGGACGTTGAAAAGTGGCTTAAGACCAAAGTGACCCATTTGGACAGCTCTACGCCTAATGTGGCCACAAATGAAGCGAAGCTTAGCGATGAGGTCGGTGAAATCCTAGCAGCTTTGGTGGCCTCGAATGGAGACGTTAGGTCGCAAGAATTCATCTCTACTGCGTGCTCCGTCTTAAACCCACACCATTATTCACAAGTGGAGGCGATGGCAACACCACAAGGCTCGAATCATTCTGCAACGGCATACAAGCTCGACAACAGTGGTCTGAATCAATTACTCACTTATTGCCAGGCGGGCCAGACTGATCGTGCGCTAGAGCTCTGTGTGGCAGCGGGAGATTGGGCGTTAGCTTTGATCATTAGTCATAGCATGGGACCCCAGGCATTCGGAAAAACCGCTAGCGACTTTGCTCGTACCTCGTATCCATTCCAAAAATCTCAAAGCAAGTTGAATCACCTTATGCCTATTATTTTGAAGGTTTTCTCTGGAAATGTGAAAAGCATTATTGAGGATTTCCAAAACGTTGCGACTGAACTCGAATGGGTATTGTTGCATTGGAGGGACGTGGTGACTCTGATAGCTGCAAATGCCATACAAAATGGAAAGGTGAACGAATTTCTCAATGAATTTGGTCAACTCTTAGCATCGCACGGCAACTTTATAGGGCGAGACGTTTGTTTTATTTTGACTGGGGCACCTCTTTCCCCTTCATTTTCAGTTGTTGGAGGAGACAGCCAAATGGGACTTTTCTATACTGAGATTTACGAGTATGCTCTCAGCCAACGTTCAGCAGCAACTGCAAACACTTTGTTGCCAACACTTCTGGTCAAACTCCATCATGCCCAGCTTTTAGCAGATTATGGGCTCAATGTTGATAGTCAACGGTACTGCGATCAAATCGGTGCATCTTTGAAAACAACCAAGCAACAGGTGCCGCCGGCAATAATTCACGAATTCCAAAGACTTTTGGTACGGGTTTCTGACACCGGAGCAAACGATCAAAGTTGGTATGGGGGTATTGGAAAGATCAATAAGATGTGGGGTCAACTCGATAAGTTGATCAGCGGTGACGAAAACACTGAAAAGAAGGGAGAAACTGGGTTGTTTTCCAAGTTTAGTCCTTCAGTTTCGAGAAATGCTTCAACAACTGACATACATGCGTTGGATCGCCCAGAATTTCACAGTATGGTCAGCTCCATGTCTGCTCCCATAACCCCTGGTGAACAATATGGAAGAACACCCTCTTCTGTGGCACCTGTCACATCGCTACTGGGAGTGAGCTCATCTCAAACGAGCAACCCTTTGACTTCCGTACCTCGTTATGCTCCGCCAGCCAAGAATAGTCGTCCACAGCAATCTCCACAGCAACCAACTAGAAGTCACGACATGGCCCCACACAGCGGACTGCGCTATGCGCCATCAAACGCTTCGCTGCTGAATTTGGGGAACCCTGAAGAAGCCATTCAATCACGAAAACCACCTTCCAAGTACTCTAGACCTGCTCAAGTTGGAGCAGCTTTCTCTTACAATAATCCAGTTGCTGAAGCCTCCAGTCTGTCAATTGGCCTGTACGGGTCGCACGCTGTTCCAAATCCACCACCAGCTACTCAGGGCCACACCAAGCAACCCTCGTTCAATAGCATTGTGTCCAATGATTACTCGGTCATTAGAGATCACAACAGATCTCCTCTGGTTCAAAGTGACATCAGCTTGGATTATCCCGTTGATTTTAGAGAAAGAATCGCAGAGCTGAAGCAGGAGTCAGAAGAGAATGCAGATATAAAGCAACTAAACGAAATACCTACCAACGGAAACGGCAACGAGAATACTCAAGCTCAGTCTTCGAAAGACCAATCTTCTCCATTACCCTACGCTAACCAATCTGGTACAACCATGGACTCAACAGAGGTAGCTTCTCAACAATCACAGCAGCCACCACCACCACCTCCCAAACTTACACAGACACCAACGCAACTGCCATCAAGAGGTCCACCACCAGCTGTATCAAGATCGCCATCCCAACCACCAAAGGCCAATCCTTATGCCCCTGGAGCCCGTACGAATAAACCTCGTGGAAGAAATCGGTATGGTCCTCCCAGCGCATTAGGATCGAATGCGCCTAGCGTTCCTGAGGTCAATGGTAATAGAGCACTGGAAGAGCCCAAGAACGTCAATCCAAAAGTACATGAAGAAAAGACTTCAAATATAGACGACAGCTTTACTAGCAGTTACCAGGAAGATACACAAATGAGTCTGCCTCTGCTCATGCTCAACCACAACCAAGGCGCAATCAACCAAACAGAAAGACCAAATAGTAAATTTGGTTTGGGAGACGAGTTCCCAATTCCTGGATCGCCTGAAGTAACTACAAGAGCAAATCTGGTCTATGGTGGCCATGGGGGATTTTTCCTGTCTAGATTGTCCCAGTCACAGCAGTCGACAATGTATCAACAGTATGAGGTGACGGATGATACTGTACAAGACTATGTGCCTGTAGTGGAAGAAGAAGACGAGGAAGAAGATGCACCCAAATCGCAATCTAGCCAGCCAGCACAGAATGGAAGCAAATCAGCTGCCAATGCAAAGGGACAAACAGGGCTATTCAGCATTTTTGGAATGAGAAAGAACGACGGAAAGCCAAAGCCTATACGTGCCAAGATGGGAGAGCCTATGAAGCTAGTTTATGATGAGGAGATGAAGGCATGGATCGACCCTTCAATTCCTCGCGATCAGCAACTCAAAAAGGCAGCACCACCACCTCCACCGAAAATGAAGACCAGTGCTAAACCTAGTAACGTACCAAGTGTCGGAGAAGCACCCTCGCAACAGCACACACCTCAAACGGGACCAGTGCTTCCACCAGGCAACCTGAGTGGACCCACCCCAAAGCCGATTGGCAGTGGACCCAAACCGCCAGCGCCTAGAGCAGGCACGAAACCACAATTGGCAAATGCTAATTTGGACGACCTTTTGTCGCTCAGCTCTCAACCAGGAGCAGCAGGACGGAAACCCAAGCGTGGAGCTCGCCGTGGCTACGTGAACGTCATGGAGCAATGATTATCGTTTCAATATATAGTACTCGGGAACCACGGTATGATTCCTCAATTTGCGGTCGGTTGGCGAGTCGTCTGCGAGGATATAGCCGAGTTTCAAGTACCATTGGAGTGCGTGGGTATTGTCTGTGAACACGGTTAACATGGTAGCCTCGCAGTGTAAAAGTGGAGGTGTTTCTGGAGATTTGAGAGTTTCTGCCAACCGGTGGAAATCCAGAAGAAGACGAGACCCAACCCGAAGGTGCTGGTAAGCGGGATCTACGTGGATTTCGTATAGATAAAGTACCGGTTCATCGTCTCCACGAGTAAGCATATAGGAAAGAAACGCTACTAATTTATCATCGCAGACATACAGTATATATACGAGCCCTGGTGTGACCATTTCCTCTTTCTTTTGTTTGTGCCATTGTCGACCTTGGGTCCGTATGTAATGCTGTCGCAAATTAGTATCTATTAATGAAAGAAGATTTGGGATCTTTACAGTACGAAAGTCTGAACAAATTCTTTTGGCCGACAATTCCCCAACTTCCAAGACATCAGGAAAGATAGTGCATGACACAGAGGACAAGGCAGTGGCCGCAGCAGCAACCAATTGAGGGTTATCCTCGTCCAATTCTTGATTCAATGCGATGCTCATCAAGGTATAATTATGCAATAATTTCACGCGCGAGCAATACCGCGAAATAAAATAGGTAACGCTATTCTTCCTCTCTATATTCACCAAAAGGTATCAGAACGCAAGATAAGGTGACTATCAAAATACTACATTGCCACAAGTCACAGCCACCCACACTTGGTCACCAAATAAGTTGTTCAAGCTCAATTGCAATTTTACCATGAACTCATCTCCGTCCCAAATAGCTCACCAAAGAGCCACAACCCATCGTCGACCCGTCCAAAACGACCACCGCAAGCGTGGGCGACGAGAGGCTCAAGAAGCACGACACCGCACCCAAATGGCGCGCATAGATTTGGTCCGAGAGAAGCAAGCTGAGCTTCAAGCTACTGGTGATATTCACCAGCGCGCGGCACGTGACGCCAATTGGGAAAACGATTTGGATGCACTTCTCGAGGAAGAGCAGCAAATCCTCGAAGAAATGCAACAATTGGAACTAGAAGCATTGGAATTGGACGAAACTCTGGCCGATCCCTCGTTTCAACCCAGTTGGCAAACGTCAAAATGCGAGCAAGCGGCCGACGGCGCGCGGGCTCAAAACCACACAGCGCCAAATTCAAGTCAGAATTACGACGACGACGATGACTGGGACATTGGCAACGAAACGATCGAGTGTATTCTCGCGGCGGAGGCGAAGCTGGCTCAACCACATGATTGGAATTAGCCGAAGTACATTTTTCGCTTTCACGATGGTTTCGGACCCTGATCGTGTTTCACACATCTTTTTTAATCAGATCCATCGCGCAAAATAATCTCGGCACGAAATTAAGAATTGGGGTTACAATAAGCGGTCAAAAGCCCTGGACTAGAACCCACTTCATCCTGCAATCGCTGATTGTCACACATGAGGCGTACGGACATATACCCGAGCTTATTAATGATTACCGGCTAGTTGTTATGCATGCGGGCTATTCAGCACCAACACATGCATGGGCAAGGTTAGACGCAGGAATTGTGACTGTTACGGGCGTGCGAGCCCCATCAAGCGCATTGTTTATGGTTTGGATGCAGTCCTGATTTATCTGATTATTCCAGTTTCTGCACTGGTTGACGCATGGTGTGCGGCCCGCGTGCATTGACATGCATATCGGATAACAACTCGAGCAATAGCCATGTGTGCTTCTACCAACTACAGCCAATCAGTGCATACGGTAATTACCTTATTCTGTCGGGCAAAAAATTTTCGTTCTTTCTTTCTTGCGGTATAAATTGTCGACGATAGTATCAGGGGTTGAGCCATAGGGAAACTATAAGGGCATCGAATAAATTTCTATAAGCTTCATCAGCCTCACCAATCTTTTCACAAACTATGCTATTGATAAGATATTTGGCACTTAGTTTGCTAAGCTTGTTCACTGCAGTTGCGGCAGAGGGTGGTTTACATATCTATTCCAGAGATGAGTGTGCATACCTAGCTTGTTCAACGCTTATTGGCAAGCAAGCTCTCTACTTTTCTGAAGAAGAAGAGGATTTTGGATACTGTGACAATAATCGTCAACAAGCATTTGGTACAATGGCTTACTGTTTGATGACAAGTCCTCGAAGCGGGGCATTGGATTATTTCATCAACTACTGTCACGATTACGGATTCGATTTGACTCATTCTGACCTCATCAAATCAGCTAAGAACGCTTCGGTTTACGCCACGAACACTATCACTGATCCTGATTTCAGCGAAACCGCTTTATACTACAAGCCTGCTCTTTTGAAGCCAAAGAAGATCGCATCTGCTTACTATTCAGCTTGGGGAAGATTTGGAAATTACAACTATGGAACATGGTTCGGAGTAGCATTGATCGGATACTGGTTTTTTGTGTTCCTCATTGCCGGTCTTTGCAACTTGACCTATTTTTTGTTCCCATCTTTTGTCAAGTCCCTTAACGGTCGCATCTCCAAGACATTCAGGGCCTACATTTCCCTTCCATCTTTTGGACGTAAGACTCACGCCCATCACAAATCGTTCTTGTATGCATTTGAGTGGTTGGTTCCCACTCGTCTCGAGTCTATCTTGGTTATTGCTTACTGGATCATGTTGCTTTGTTTCAATGTTACCGTCTACTCTCATCAAAGTCCCAACTTGTATTGGCCAAAATCCAAGCTGGCAGAAATGGGTCGCAAGATTGCAGACAGAACTGGGTTCATGAGTATGTATATGATGCCTCTCTTGGTATTATTTGCCGGACGGAACAATTTTTTGCAATGGTTGACCGGATGGTCTTACTCAAGATTCATGATTTTCCACAGATGGATTGCCAGAAGTGTCACCTTGTTGGTGTTGCTCCATGCTGTTGGAATGACATACAATGCCAAAGGTATTGGAAAGGGAAAGTATGAGACGAGAAATGCCCAGCCATATGTCAGATGGGGTTACGTGAGTTTCGTGGCTATGTGTCTTATGTGCTTCCACTCGCTTTTGTGGTTCCGTAGACACCATTACGAACTCTTTGTTCTTTCCCATATTCTCTTGGCTGTATTCTTCATTGTTGGCGGGTGGATTCATGTTGCTGACGACCAACTTGAACAATTCTTTATTGCGTGCACTGCCATCTGGGTATTTGATAGAGTGGTGAGAATTGGTCGCTTGTTGAGTTTTGGTGTCCAAGAAGCCACCTTACAGTTGAGAGCCAACGAAACCATCAAGGTCACCATTCATCGTCCGGCTTACTGGAAACCTTTCCCTGGATGCTATGCCTTTATTCATATTTTGAGACCTACCCACTTTTGGCAAGCCCACCCATTTACCATTGTTGAATCTGCCATCGAAAACAATACCATCACCTTTTACTTGAAGGTTAAGGGAGGCATTACACATGGCTTGTACCGTTTCTTATCCAACCAACCAAATCAAACTGCTAAAGTTAAGGCTCTCGTTGAAGGTCCCTATGGCCAGCGCAGTGCAGTTGACAGATTTGATAACACTGTGTTTTTAGCTGGAGGTAATGGTGTTCCAGGGTTGTATTACGAGGCAATGGACATTGCCAAGCGTGAAAATAATGCTCACAGGGTGAGATTTTACTGGGTTATCCGTCACTACCGTTCTATTGAATGGTTCTATGAAGAACTCTTGAAGATGAAAAATGTCAACATTGAGCCTGTGATCTATGTCACGCAGCCTGATGTGGGACTCATCGATCCGTTCTTCAGAGACTCGGAATCTGTTTCGGAGGAAGAACTCGAAAAGAGAGAGGAGAACAAGGAAGATGTCCTTGAAATAGAATCGCAAGATTACGTCCAGGGCTTGAAGGACAAACTTTCCTTTATAGAATTCAGAGAAGGTCGTCCGGAATTGGAAGCCTTGATCGACCAGGAGATCAAAGATGCCGACGCTCCTATTGCTTTCGTGACTTGTGCTCATACCTCCATGGTAGACGACACCAGAAAGTATATTTCACAACAAGTTCCCGGGTCCAAGCATCGTATAGAACTCTTTGAACAGATTCAAGGATGGTAATTAGATTCTATAGGAAACTCGACATTGAGCAAACTATTCACATACCAAATCTGTCAATATCAAGCGACGCCGCAGCCAAGCCTCCGGCACACAACGACTTCCATTACACAAAACGCGACTCCAATCGCGCTCCAACTCTTTCAACAAAAACAGATCAGGAATTTTTTTTTACCGAAATATCCCTCAAACAGTCATTCTTTTCCTAAGGCGAAAGGCACCAGTATCTTTCCCACCTTAGCCACCTAAAACTCACTTTCCTGTGTTGCTTCAGTCAGTTCTGATAAATTTCGGATTTTTCTCGAGCCATAGGACAGGGGTAATAACCATCGTTTGATTCCAGCTCTGGCTACTACACTCGCTTAACATCGTACCAGATACTATAGAATGGATCCTGCTAACATCTGGCCTTTGCTTTTCCCCCGTAAGTCCGATGACGACGGATGCAGTGGGAGCAATAAAAACTCAGCCAAATGCGAAAAACCCGTCAACAACGACGATTCTTTGACCATCGGATTGGGAGTGGGTATTCCCGTGTTTGTGATTCTTTGTGTGTTGGGAGTAATTTTGTTCAGAACTATGCGTCGGAACAAGAAAGAAGCTATGGAACGTGATCCCGATTTTGACGAGACTGGCGAGGCTACCGCGTTGCCCGATTTTCCAAATACTCAACAAACCTATCAAATGGAGAACCCCTTCCATAACCGAAACTCATTGAGGTATCCACAGAGCATGGGAGCTCATAACAAGTCTACAAGTTCTTTGAATAAGAGTGAAAGTAATGATCCATACTTGGATGCCATAGTGTTGCCATACCATCACGATACAGGTTCCAAAGCATCACTCGATATGTTTGCTCGACAATTGAGTGAGCTCAACACCACGCCGAGAGCGTCGGGAATCATTACTAGGACAAGAAATTCTAGTTTCACTAACGCCAGCAATTTTCAAATGCCCCACTCTAATAGTGTCTCTCCTCAAAAATCTAATTTGAAAGAGGCCAGAGCTCCTCAGGGCCGTAGTCCAACTAAAAAAGTCGGTGGTACAACGTATGCCAATGTCCCAAGTGGTGCTGAAGCTGCTGTATCTGATGCTGCTTCATTGGAGCTGGTCTCGGATTCGGAAACATCTGGATCTGACTCTTTGACTACAGGAACTAGAGGGGACAAATTCGCTCTCAATTACGAAAACGAGTCTACTGCTAGCTTTCCTAATCAAAGCAAGGAGTATGCTGGTCAGGGCTTTTCTTCCAACACTACTACCGACCACTCTTATACATGGGATGAAAAGGAACACGCCGTACCTCAGTTTACTATAAACAGCCCAGAAACTGAACTGAAGGAGCGAGAACCAGAGGCCAAGAATATAGAGCCACCTAGCATGACTGAGCGTGAAGAGGAAACTGAACATTCTCCATTCAATGACTCACAGGTTGCCGAGACTCTGAGCAATTTTTTGCTCGGAGAAGAGCCATCTGACCGCCAGGAAGAGTTGAGCACGAACTTCTTCAAGGCAGGTGAGCAAAAGGGACTTGCTGTTGAAGAAAAACCGGCTCGCAGCAAATCTCCTAGAATTTCTGCTTTCAATTTACTCCAAAACGATAGTGATGACGAGGGAGCGGACGAAAAAGTACTATCAGCTGAGCAGGAAGAGGAGTTGCAACGTATGAAGTCGGTCTATAAAGTGTATTTCGATCGTGAAAACTCTGTTAAGCATACGGGTGAGGGAGAAAACAGAGAATTCAAGTATGACCAGACTCAAGCGCTTCCTCAGATCAATGCTGAAGAAATGGACCGATTGAAGATCAACAACGAGTTGCACACTGATACAAATTATGACAAGAGGTTGACGACTACTTCTTCGATTTATGAGAACCCCGATATTTCTTCAGCTGAGCAGTCATATATGTACCAACAGCAGCAATATGCTCAGGGTCAGTATAACCCCAACTACTACGGACAAGAATATGGATACGGAGGACAATATCAGGGTCCTCCTCCAGAACTCCCACAGTTGCAACAGTTACCCCCACCTTCCGATATCCGTAAGTCTACTATTCAGACATATACCGATTTCCAACCGAAGAACAAGAATCCAGTGAATTCTCCAAAACAACCATTTGTGCCCATCGAAAATGAGGGAGTGTGGTCCAGCCCGGTGGCTTCGTCGCCACTGTTACAGTCCATAGGTACGTTTGGACCTCAGCTGACAGCTTCGATGCCCACCTATCACGAAGGTCTTGGAAACCCAGGAGTCATCCCCTCTGCTACCCAAATGTCGCGGTCATCGGTGGTAATGTTGAACCCAGTGACAGAGATTACCAAACAGAGGACTTTCCGTCCTGCTGGTTCGCTTCCTGGTAACAATTCACCCTACATACCAAGTGGTTTCAACCAGTCGGAAAACGACTTGATCCCTAACAACCGTAAGAGTGATGTTAGGAGAATGATGAATACCAACTTTTAGCTACTATACATTTCATTTATTTCATGCTAATTCGTAATCGTCGATCTTGTTCTTGTACTTGAGAACATTCCTCTTGATCTTGGAAGTGTCAACCCAAGTCAAGTAGTCCTCCAACAGACGAGTGATTAAATATGCTGGATCGGTAATCACATTGGGTCCGACTCTCACATGTCCTTGTTCTATAAATGTGACTGCGTCCTTCAATGTCTCTGCCATCTTGAGACGGCACATCACCACTCCTATTCTTCGGCGACAAAATGCACTCACAGAAACCTTATTTTCCAAGTCAGAAATCTTGGACTTACTTGCCAAGACCCCCATATTGTAGAGCTTCTCTAATAAGAGCTGCTCGTGCTTGATTCTATAGGGATCCGTGGGTTTTAAAAGAGAAAGTTTGTGTGCCAACTTGCGAATCTCACCGCAGATTTTATTGTACTTGTGGTAGTCTTCACGGTTCTGGATATGGTATGTACGCATCACCTGCGTATCGCGGTGGTTCTGGTCCTGCTTCCAGTCGAGGAAGTCGACTTTTTTGAGCAACTTCAGCTCATGATGCTTCAAGTGTCTAACCATTATTGAACTGTTTCCGCGATGAGGTTGAAATATATCGCTGCTTACGTCAGCGGTGGATACAGTGAAATACTAAAACAAGGTATAGAATTAAAAGTGTTTTGTAGTTGTGATGAAATATTAGCTGAATCTTGTGCCCACATGTAGTAGGAGTCTTTTCGTTGACAAATGAAATTATGACAGATTTCAGGCTTTTGAAAAATCTTAAACTTTCGAATCAAAGACAATAGATTGTCTTTTTTACCCTAGCTCCTATGACAATTAGCCGTGCTCCATGACTCAGTAGCACTTCCTGCAAAAGAATACCAATCACTATTTTTATTCTATCAATTCTTTAACCACCTCCAGTATCCTGCACACAACTCGTTATACGCAATTTTTCACCAACTGTCGATTTTGTAACCACGAATGTTGCAATCGATCCGACTTTCGGCGGTCCGGTCCTTCTCGTCCACGACTGCAAGGCTTTCCAATGTGGGCAAGCAACCCATAAAACTAGGAGAAGGCGTAGAATGTTACACGGAAGGCATTCCATACGAGTTTTGCAAGTCGTTCACGAAAGGTAAAAACACCATTAAATTGAATAAACAAGTCATTGTAAAGGGACCAAAAGGAGTACTCAAGGTGGCAGTTCCCGAGTTTGTCAAGGTGGAACTGGGAGATGGCTTGGTCAAGGTTAGCGTGAATGATGCTAACGACAAAATTCAACGTACGATGTGGGGAACTTCTAGAGCGTTGATACAAAACCATATAATAGGAACATCCGAGGGTCATTTGGCGATTGTTAAGTTTGTTGGTACGGGATACAGAGCCACTATTGAGCAGAAGAGCGATGGTACCTATATCGCCTTGAAAATAGGATTTCCATACAACCCTGAGTTGAAGGTTCCAGAAGGCTTGCTGGTGAGTTCTCCAGCACCTACTAGACTTTTAATTGAAGGTAAAGACAAGCAGCAAGTGAAACTCTTTGCTGCACGCATCAGAGAGCACAAAAAGCCCGAACCATATAAAGGTAAGGGAATTTATGTGGATAACGAAACGATAAAGTTGAAAGAAAAGAAGGTGAAGTAAGCTGAATGGACCGAAAAATTCTTAGGACAACCGATCTCTAGTGTTTCCGTCATTTCCAAATGTTTAGAGCATCTTGTACATATACATAGTAAAAGTGACACAAAAGTGCCGTGCGATAGTTTCAAAATCTCGAAATTTTCATTCTACAGTAATGATCAGGAAGACATTAACTACGCACCTAGCGCCGTTGAGGCCGCTAGTGATAGCGAGAAATGTAGCACAGATCACACTGATCCATTCTGTGCCTTCGATGAAGACAAAAGTCCCCACTAAACAACATTCGTTGGAATTGTCAAACTTGCGAAAACAGCTATTGGACAGACCCGGCCTTCTAGGCATCAAAAGAGGCATGATCACCTGGTATACGGAAGACGGCAACCAGTTTGCTGCTACGGTATTGGAAGTAGACTCATGTGAAGTCATGGCCAACAAAACTAAGGAGACTGATGGGTACACTGCTGTAATGGTTGGACTGGGAACAAAGTTGAAAAATCTCACACCAGACCAATTAAGGTTAGCACAACAAGCTGGAGTTTCTCCTAAACGGTCTATAAGAGAATTCAGAGTGAGAGATGAGTCTGGATTGATTCCCGTAGGCACTGAATTGAGGGCAGATTATTTCGCAGTCGGCCAGTTGGTGGATGTGTCGGGAGTGTCAAAGGGTAAGGGATTTGCTGGTGTGATAAAGAGACATGGATTTGCTGGACTTCAAGCGTCGCACGGTGTGTCCAAGGCTCACAGATCCGCTGGTTCTACTGGTGCTACACAAGATCCAGGACGAGTATTGCCCGGTAAAAAGATGGCAGGACACATGGGAGCTGTCAACCGCACAGTGTTCAACAACGAAGTGTTGCATGCCGACGGAGATGCCGGCATTTTGGTGGTCAAGGGCGTTGTTCCTGGCCCCAACAAGTCGGTGATCAAGATCAGAGACGCCAAGAAATTATACGGCCGGTCGCTCTTGAGCATGAAAAATGTAAATAGAACGTGAATACACGCTGACGAACTACAAATTTTTAGCTAATTCCTAGTTGCTCACTCTTTCAACGTCATCCTGACCTCAGGATAATGTCCAAAGCTGTAAAACAACTGATGCAAAGCATCATGAGAAGGTTCCAAAAAATAGCGAGCACCATATAAAGACAATACCCGGATGGTTCTGGTAAAAGGCAAGAACCATGTACGATAGATATTGATCTTCTGGCGCCAGAGAAATGGAGAGCGCGATGGCCTTTTATATTGTGTTGCCGGCGTGCGTGTACCAAGATGTCGTTCCCGATTGGGTTAATCCAAAAATTGCAGCCAAATCTATATCTATGTACAATTACTTCGTTCTAGTCAAGATTGAGTTCGTCAAAAGCTCGAGAGCACTACGAGCGTCCGACTCAGGCAACACTCGTAAATTACCAAGGGCCTTCATGCAATATTCTTGCGCCATCTTCCGAGTTTGTTCCACTCCATTACACTGATCTACTGCCAGACGAGCCAACTCCACATCTCCAGGTTCTTTGAATTTGCGTGAAATCAACTCACCGAGTTCGGGTCTCTCTTTCCAAGCAAAGAGAATAGGTGCCGTGGCAAGCCCGAGCTTCAAGTCTGCCTGGCTGGGTTTTCCAATGGCATTGTCACTCGAGGTGTAGTCGAGCATGTCATCGACGATTTGGAAACACAAGCCCAAATTTCGGCCGAAATCGTAGCAATTTTGCACCACGTCATCCTGAGCACCACTCAACACTGCCGCTGCCCGAGCCAGTTTGGACATTAAGGACGCTGTCTTCAAATAAGTTTTGTGAAGGTAGTACTCAAAAGCAGCATTGACATTGGTTTCATGATCTACATCGGCAGGTGTTTGCACCGAGTATTCATGCTGCTTGGTGGGAACCTTACCCGTGGGTGTAGGCACGGGCTTCAGTTCTCCTCCGTTATTGATATCTGAACTTTGGTTGAGAACGGTGTTTTTGAGCTGCATAAATTCACCCTCCACCAAATTGGCAATGGTGGTGGATAACAACTCAATGACCTCAGGATTACGGAGTCTGGCAATGGCTACCGATGCTCTGCCCAAGAGGAAGTCTCCAGCTAATACTGCCATTTTATTGGTAAAAGCAACATTCCCGCTGGGTCTACCTCGGCGAGCATCGGACATGTCTATAACGTCGTCATGGAGTAAAGATGCGGTATGGATCATTTCTACGATTTCTGCAAGCCTCCTTTGTTTCGGCAAAATCCCATTGGATGCATCGAACTCGGGCAACGCATCCATGGGCTTCGAAAGTGGGTCTAGAATCACCTTGGGGTTGATACCATGAAGAATAGCCAACGGCGAAATAGAATCATCTACCGATTTCCCGGCAACCACGGTATGCGAAGTTGGGGTTCCCTTGAACGGCTGCTGGTCTACAACGTCCAAGTCGTCAATTGCCGTTCGGTTTCGTTGTTCCACAGGAATTTTCAGCAATGCCTTCGACAAAAGCAACACAATTAATGGTCGTACGTTTTTTCCCTCGGCCTCAAAATAGTACGAACTCACCCTATTGAGGGTGGGATGGCCCGAGCCGATCATGCTGGCAATGGATTTTGCCAAATTGGACATTTCATGGCTAACAAGCAGAAAAGGGTCGTTGAACGACGCTCGGCTCGAAGGCAGAACCAATTTTTCAGCGGTTTCCACCGCAGTCTTAAATGTCAGTGTATGCCTAAGGGCCATAATACCCATGCTGGGGCGGATGACTACCCGCAGAAAGCCATACATTCCAACGTTGCTTTGGGTTTGCCTGAAACGAAAATGTCAAACTTGTTACAAATCTACCGGGCGCACGACTGTCGTGAGGATTTCGAGGCTTTCATGACATCACTCGGTGACGTAATTCTACAGTTTGCGGCCAGAAAATTGTTGTATAATACTCTATTATTGGAAAAGCTCACGCTGTTTGGGATGCATGTTGCGCAAAAACACCTCGGGGGGTGTCAAGGTGCCCAAACATCTCTTAGCATGTAGATTGAGGAAAGTAAGTCCCAAAAGATACGATGTATTGACCCACCCAAAACCTTCCGTGGCAACACCTTTGAAATCAAGTCCTTGATTACCATACTCGGCATCCACTTTGTGAGGAACAGCACCCTTGCAGACATTGTACTTTTCAACGATAACACCATTGTAGTCAACAAATGCTTTGGTGATTAAGTAGAGCCATCTATAAGCCAACCGGTTAGCAGCACCACCATAGCCATAGTTTGCCAAACCAATCCACGCCAAGATTTGCTGAGGTGCCCATCCGTATGGGTAATCCCATTGACGAGATGGTCTGCTAATACTGATCTCACCTCTGGATCGAAGAGTTCCTGCTGCCAATCCACCAAACTCCTCGAATTTGGACAAGGAATTTTTCACCAACTTGTCTGCCTGATGCTGCGATGCCACCTTGGACCAAAGAGGCCAGAAGGCAGTGGCTGACTCATATTTTGCCTGTTTCTTTTCTTTGACATGATAGTCGTAGTAAATAGAATCTTCTTCGTTCCACAAATACTTGGCGACATTTTCCTTTCTCTTTCTTGCTCGCTCTTCCCATACCCCTGGAGTATGTTTCTCGTTGGTATATGGATTAACAAGCTCACCATCAAAGAAAGCCTCAATAATAAACTGGATATCAACCTCATACTTGTATAATAACGAATTGAGGTCCACTGTGGCAAGGTATGCTGCCTTTCCTTCAAGTCTGTAACTGGTGTCATGTCCCAGCTCTCTCACGGCACGATCGTGTAAGAAGTATTCATCCAAGTCTGGCTCAATGATTTCTCCATTGTTGTACTTTTCAATGAATTCATCATGGGAAACGGAGTGTTTCTCAGTATATTTCTTCAAGATTGCGTTGAAATGAGATGATTCAGTTTCTGGGGGAATTCCCTTACCTTCAGGATGATAACAGGACAATCCAGTCAGCTCATCAAGACGAGGCGGAGCACACCAAATTGTCTCGTACTCCTTGATAGCCGCAAGAGTTGCCCGACGTAAAAAGTCTATCAGGTCCTCCAATCTCTCTGGGGCTACCTCCATGGTCTTGTTAAATACTCGCAAAGTCATATCCGTGAGAAATGGCGGTTGCGACCGTCCCAAATAATAGGAACGATTTGCGTTCAAAATCTTGCCGTAATGATGAATCTCGTAGATGAAATTTTCGGTCATTCCTCTAGATAAACGGAGATGCTCCTGCTTCTGAGGGGTAACATCAGTTAAGAGACCAAGAACCATCATGTACGAATCCCAACCGTACAACTCATTGAATCTTCCACCAGGGACGACGTAGGGTTCGTTCAACAAGTTTTTCGGATCGTTAGGATCAGGCTTAGAGCTCAACACCAAGAGACCTGGCTTCTTGTTGATCGACTTGATATAATCCGCATCGATCACTTCAGGAAGCATTTGCACGTCAAAATGCACATTTGGGTCATTTGTCTTGGCCAGCTTGAAATATTCGTATTGGTCTGGACGATTATGAGGAATATATATCCGGTTGGTCTGCCGGTTGACAACCTTGTTACCATTTTCGTCGATGTATTCCTCTTTGATTTTGGTGTCTTTCGACATTTCCACCACATTTTCCCGGGTGAGTTCACGAGTCAAACCCTTCCAGAACTGGGTAGTAATGACCCTTTGAATTCTCGCCACAGGGTTCTCGTTAAGACGGCCCTCGTCCAAAATCATCTGCTTGCGGCCGTATCTTTTGGCGATGGTGAGTTCTTGAAGCAAGTTGGACAACATGTATGTGCCTCTCACATCAATCTGGTTGTAACCGTTCGAGTTTGCAGTTCCCAACTTGAGAACCTTGGGTCCTGAGTCCTCGATGGTAATTTGGCAGTTATGGTCGGTGTCTTCATTTTCCAAAAGTTGTCTCAAAGTTGCATCGATGTCACTGATGTAAAACTTTTGCAGTTTGAATGCAGAGTCGTCGAGAGATGCCCTTCTCATTTGAAGCGATGACTTGGGCACAGACACCGAGTCTGGCAGTTGAGAAGGTACCCGTGGAGGAGGCAGCAGTAAACTGCCGGTACTCTCTGCTTGGACATCACAAGGATAAATAGATGGTCGTTTTTGTTGCGGAACCTCGTTCACCGTATCAGTTGAGTCCCGTGGGTCCGGACTGGATTCGTCGGAAACTGGGGCAGAACCTTCGACGGGATCCAAAGGACCATCATCGTCAAAAAATCGCAGTTTTGTCTTGGGCTCAAACACAGAAAATGTCCTCACCCTTCCCAATTTCGATTTAGCCGACAAATGCGAAGGGTTGGTTTTTCGTCCGTAATAGTTTTCCGCGGTATCAAACATGTCTTCTTCGCTTGATACCAGCAGTTGCCGCCGTGGCCAGAACGAACTCATTTGTACCAATTATAATATGAATGAAAAGTGAGAGTTTTAAAAATCAAAAAAATTAGAAACGGTTCGGCCGGTATTTATTATCTGTTTCAACGGTAATCTCAGATCAGCGCTGGTAAACCTTCGAAACGTGACCCCGCAAATGTGTTGTCCGTCCCGATAAACCCTCCATGACATAATTGTGCGCGGGGCGATCCCCACAGATCCTGCACATAGGGTATTGGATGCAGGTAAGCACCCTGGTACCGGTTGCAGAAGGGAATAATTTTTGCGAGCATTTGCAGGTACTGGGGGGCTTTGGAAGCGTGTCGGTTAATGGGAAAAATTTACTTATGATTGGATAAGCTGGGTTAGTTCCAGTAGACATTTTTCTTCCATATTTACTTTTGCGCGTAATTTACATTTGCACATCAGGTTCTTAGAAATTCGGTAAAATTCGATTCATGTCAACTTTGGACCCCCCTATTATAGAAAAGGTCGATATTGCCCTTAAAAAGGAATGGGATGGAGGGAGACGGCTTCTGGTGGCGCAAATGACCAGTGCTGGAAGGTCGGCAGAACTTCCAAATCAAGTGATTAGTCCTGCTGATGCAAATTCAATTGTGTCTAGTATTCAGGAGCAAGAACAACCGGGTCCAAAACAGCTCCCGCCCATGACGAGCCGCAATCCGCCTCGGAACTTGTGGAGAATTGTGTCTGTTTGCTTGTTGAACTTTGGGAACGGGTACCTGGATGCCGCTCCTGGTGCATTAATTCCTTTCATTGAGAAGTATTATGATATCAGTTACTCAATTGTATCGTTGATTTGGATGTCGAATGCTGCTGGGTTTATAGCAGTGGCTTGCCTATCACACAAAATCCGACCATTGCTTGGAAGACAGAAATCTTTAACCTTGGGGTGTTTCTTCTTGTGTGCAATGTACTCCATAGTTCTGTCCGGAACTCGTTTCCCGGTCATAGTGTTGGCATTTTTCTTTGGCGGAATAGGAATGGCTATCACGTTGGCCCAAGCAAATGTGTTTCTTGCTGGTCTAGATAAAGGGTCGAAATACTTGAGTTTCTGTCATGGTTCTTATGGAGTAGGTGCTACTATTTCTCCTCTCCTAGCCACATTAATGGTGACCCATGGAGTTCCATGGCATTACGCATACATCATCAACCTTACACTTGCTCTATCCACCGGCACAATTGTTTGGTTTTCTTTCCGTGGTGCAGACGAGGATTTGCAGCCTTGGGACGACGAACATGAACCTTTGATCTCAGACGAAATGACACCCTCGCAAACGGCCGACGAAGGTATTCAGCTTGGTGACATGTCGCAAACGCCTCGAAGAATGTCAACGGCAGCTCCTCCAAAGGGAATGAGCCATTGGGATCTCATGCAATTGGCATTGAAAAATTACTTGACATGGACCATGGCACTTTGTGTTCTCTTCTATCAAGGTTCTGAGGTATCCATGGCAGGATGGATCGTGACGTATTTGACCGAGTACCGTCATGGCAACCCTAATTCCGTGGGTTATGTTGCTTCTGGTTTCTGGGGTGGTTTGACAATTGGCCGGCTTGTAGTCGCACGTCCTGCTCATGTCTACCTTGGAGTAAGAAGAAGCGTATTGATATTTTCTGCTATCACAGTTGCATTGGTAATCATGACATGGGTCTTGCCCAACGCCATAGCAGCTGGTGTTTGCGTATCACTAGCTGGTGTGATGATTGGCCCATCGTACATTTTGATAATTACAATGGCTGCGAAAATCATTCCTCGCAAAATTCAAATTGTCTCTATAACTATCATGACTGCCTTTGGGTCGTCTGGAGGAGCAATTTTCCCTTTTTTGGTTGGTTTGCTTTCTCAGAGTGCTGGAACGTATGTGGTGCTTCCCGTCTTTATTGCCTTGTATACAACCATGATGATTTTGTGGGGTTGCTTACCCAATGCCGAACGTATGGATAAAGGCGGTATCCATTCGATATGGGAACGGATTTGGTAAGATGGAAGATTGCAATAGATTGAAATAGATTGTGATAATAGATTTTGATATGATATGGAATGCAATGGTTGACTTTCTCAGTATTCTCTACTGCTACCTTCGCGGCAATAGAGTGCGCCGCTTGCGTAAAGTAACTTTGTTCCCGGTTTGGTGAAATGTAATTCTCGTAATTGCCATCAACGGGCGGGCGTTTCCTTGCGCTTAAACTTAAAACTGTACTATAATCGCATATGGGGTAAAGAGCAAGAGCCAAAGTTTTGCATGTGGAGCAGAATTGCATTAGTTGTGTAGCAGCAAATTGTAGTCTTACTTCGTTTATTCCATTTTAACCACATACTCCAAAAGTTTTGTCTTTTTCACCATATTTTGTGAGATGCAAAACAAGTTCCATAATTAGCAATCGAAAATGACTAAGAATAAATCTCATAGATACTCTTAAACAAGAACATCCTGATTAATGTATTTGCACTCTCTTATAGTTTAAAAGCAACAATAGGCCATAATAGAAGAGCGTAGCATTCAATTTGGCATGACCGAAGGTATTTCGCTGGACGATGCCATACCAACCCAAATCGATTGAATCCACAAAAATTCCCATATCTCAGCCATGAACTTATCGCTCGATTGTTTCAAACTTGTGTCATCAGATAAGCATGTGGTGGCGATAGGTGGCCATTGGTGACAATTGGTGGCAATTTCGTTCGGCTCCGTATTATGGCCGCATAATGAGTCATTGGCGGAATTATCAACGGAGTAGTCTGCAAATTTCATGATCGCTTATCGACGTACGGCGTCATTCTGGAATCTAGAACACACAAATCTATTTGCAATTACCCAAGCCAAGCCATGGAAGAATTGTGCTGATTATTTAGGGGACCCGAAGTTGACCATTTGTCGATCATCTCAGTCAGTCAAGCCGTTGAGATTACTAAAGCAGCCTTGCACCGTTCTTCTCAACGCAGATCCTATTGTATTTTGCATTCGTGAGGCGCCGAAAGTAAATGTGCCGCTCATAACCTGTGACGGCAAATCGGATTCGCAGCCACTTTCGGAGCTGTGGCCATTACGGCAAAATAAAATAGTGAAAAGCAACGAAGAGCAGGCGCAATCTCTTCAATGGAAAACAAATTACAACATAGAGTCAAGCAATCATGGATTTCAAATGCACGTATATTGATAGGCTGTAGCCGGAGACTCGGCTCTATCTAATTCCGCTTTTGTCGTTTACGAAACCTGCGCCCCACGCGCGGCTGTACACCCAATTAGGCATGTAGCCCCGTTTACATCCGTTAACTCCTCGAATTTGTTAGCCGCTTATCTAATCGTGCGTGTGTCATGGCGCCTCATGAAGCGATGGCATAGAATATAAGCGCAAAGTTGCCCCCAAGATCAGAATTGCCATCGTATTTGAGACTCTTGAAGTGGAATTTTTATATTTCGATCACTGGCTATTTTATTAGCTTGGTATCATTTCGTGAATTTAAATCTATACTATCAACAAGAGAGCATACTTGCATTTGTCATTATCTTGGTTGTTAAACGATTACAAAATCACCGTGCAACACAGCTTTTGATTTTCATAAAAACTTGGAACATTGCTATCCAAGGAAAAGTTCGTTCATTATAATCACATCAAAACCAATATTAGTGTATCATGAGTAACGCTGAAGGGCGGCTCGAAGCTGATGTTCGGCCTCAGAAACGTCTCTTATCACGAGTACTTTCGAAAAAGGTTCCACCTATACCGCTTGATGATGAACGTAAACCATACCCACATAAATCAGCCAACATTATCTCCCAGATATTTTTCTGGTGGCTCTTTCCTGTTATGAATGCTGGTTATAAAAGAACATTGACCAGTCAGGATTTGTTCACTCTTCCTGATGATGTCAAGGTGGAGACTATGGCCAACAAATTCTATAAATCGTTTGAGATTCGTTCCAGTAAAGCTCGTGTCAAACATATACAAAAGAAATGCAAAGCCAGAGGTGAAAATTTGGGTAATTCGTCGGTGGATGCAGAAGACGATCTTGCTGATTACCAACTTCCCAAGACAGTTCCCATTTTTGCACTTTTGGACACTTTTTGGTGGCAGTACTTGACTGCCTCGATATTCTTGGTGTTGGCAAATGGTGGTATGACATGTAACCCATTGCTAAGCAAACATTTGATCAAGTATGTTGAATTAAAGGCCTATGGACACGAAACAGGAGTTGGAAAGGGAGTTGGTTATGCCTTGGGATCTGCTGGCGTCATCTTGGTTACGGGTCTTTGCATTAATCACTTCTTCTACAGATCAATGCTTACTGGCGCTCAGGCAAAGGCTGTTCTCACAAAGGCACTCCTTGATAAGTCATTCAGACTTAATGCAGAAGCCAGACATAAGTACCCCACAAGTAAGATCACCTCCATGATGGGTACTGACTTGGCTCGTATTGATTTTGCCCTTGGTTTTCAACCATTCTTGTTTGTTTTTCCAATCCCAGTTGCTATCGCCATCGCCATCTTAATCATCAACGTTGGAGCTGTTTCCTTGATTGGTGTTGCTTTGTTGTTCATTTTTATGATCGCTATTACGTTGAGTACCGTAAAGCTTTTCAAATACCGTGCAAAAGCCAATGCTTTCACAGACAGAAGAGTTGATTACATCAAAGAGGTGTTGAATAACCTTAAAATCATAAAGTTTTATTCCTGGGAACCTCCATACCACGACGGTATTACAGAAGTGAGAAGAAAAGAAATGAAAATCATCTACAGCATGCAAGTCTTGCGTAACATTGTGACAGCTTTTGCTATGTCATTGACCTTATTTGCATCCATGGTGTGTTTCTTGGTACTTTACGCAGTGAAGAGTAAGAGCAGAGACCCCGCAGCAATTTTCTCCTCTGTATCATTGTTCAATGTCTTGACTCAACAAGTTATCATGCTTCCAATGGCTTTAAATAGTGGTGTTGATGCTTACATCGGAATCACTCGTGTCGGAGCGTTCATGGATGCGGGTGAGATTGACCACAAAGATACTAAAATTGAAGCCGAGGGTGACAATTTGAATCATATGATTGAAGCCAACGATGCAATCCGCGTTCAAAATGGTCATTTTGAGTGGGAAACTTTTGAACAGGATAATGAGGAAGAGGACAAAAAGAAAGACAAAGCTGGCGAAGCCAGTAAAGAGGATTCAACTCAAGAAAAAATCAAGGGTGACGATAAATCCGAAGGTAAGACGTCCGATGATGATTCTAGCACCTTGGAGGAGAAGTCCTTTGTGGGACTCAAGAATATAAACTTGACGGTCAAGAAGGGAGAGTTCGTGGTTATTACAGGTCTCATTGGTTCTGGTAAATCTTCCTTGTTGAGCGCTTTGGCTGGATTCATGAAGAAGTCAGAGGGTACGCTCGCCGTCAACGGGTCGCTTTTACTTTGTGGATATCCTTGGGTTCAAAATGCGACAGTCAAGGAGAATATCTTGTTTGGTAATGAATTCAACGAAGAGAGGTACAAAGACGTTGTGTATTCATGTTCTTTAGAGAGCGACTTGGATATTCTTCCTGCTGGAGACAGAACTGAAATTGGAGAAAGAGGTATTACCCTTTCTGGTGGTCAAAAAGCCAGAATCAATCTTGCCAGAGCCGTCTATGCGAACAAAGACATCATTTTAATGGACGACGTTTTGTCTGCTGTCGACGCAAGAGTTGGTAAGCATATTATGGAAAATTGTTTTTCACGTATGCTTGGTGATAAGACCAGAATTTTGGCAACTCACCAGTTATCTTTGATTGGTAATGCCGATAGGGTCGTGTTCTTGAATGGTGATGGCTCCATTGAGATTGGAACATTTGAAGAATTGAGCTCGAGTAATGCCGGTTTTCAAAAGTTAATGGCTTTTAACAGCGATTCACAATCTAGCAAGGATGATTCCAGTGAATTGATCGAAGACGCAGACGACAATGAAGTGAGAAGTTTGGCGTACGAGAAATACGAAGAAGATGAAGAACGCGAATTGGAAAGAGAGATGATCCAGCGTCAAATTTCGAAACGTTCATCGATCAAAACAAATGAAATTGACGAGGAAGCACTTCACAGAGATTATAACAAGGATAAGACTGGTGATGGAAAGCTTTTCATGGACGAAGAAAAAGCCGAAAATCAAATTTCCTTCGAAGTATACAAGAATTATGCCAAATATGGCAGTGGTGTTTTCAAGAACTATGGTATTGTTCCGATTGTCTTTTTGACATGTGTGTTAGCGACTTTCTGTCAGATTTTCACCAATACGTGGCTTTCATTTTGGACTGAACATCGTTTCGATGGAAGAAATGACGCTTTCTACATTGGATTATACATTATGTTCACTTTCCTTTCCTTCGTGATGCTTACCACTGAATTTGTTTTCTTGGTTTATATGACCAATACGGCTTCTGTGAAATTGAACATAATGGCAGTCAAAAGGATATTACATGCACCCATGTCATTTATGGACACCACTCCTATGGGACGTATATTGAACAGATTTACAAAGGACACAGATGTGTTGGACAATGAAATTGGTGACCAAATGAGATTCTTGCTCTTCACTTTTGCTAACATTGTCGGTGTCATCATTCTTTGTATTTGTTATTTGCCTTGGTTCGCAATTGCCGTACCTTTCTTGGGTTTCATTTTTGTGGCTATGGCAAACTATTATCAGGCATCTGCTCGTGAAATCAAGCGTCTAGAAGCTGTCAAACGGTCATTTGTTTACAACAATTTCAACGAAACATTGAGTGGAATGGCGACAATCAAGGCTTTCAAAGCTGCAAACCGGTTTTTGAACAAGAATAACACTTTCTTGAATAACACAAATGAAGCGTACTTCATCAATATTGCGAACCAGCGTTGGCTTGCTATTCATTTGGACATTTTGGCATGTGTCTTTGCGTTGATCATTGCATTGTTGTGTGTATTCAGGGTCTTCAGTATCAGCGCAGCATCTGTTGGTTTGTTGACCTCTTACGTTTTCCAGATTGCTGGCCAATTATCGATGTTGATTCGTACTTATACTCAAGTTGAAAACGAAATGAACGGAGTGGAACGTTTGTGTGAGTACGCATTCAAAATTCCAGAGGAAGCTCCATATTTAATTACTGAGAACACTCCGCCAAAGGAATGGCCACAACAAGGTGTTGTTTCATTTGACAAGGTCAACCTTTCATATCGTCCTGAGCTCCCATTGGTTTTAAGAGATGTTAGTTTTGATGTCAAGCCTATGGAGAAAATAGGTATTTGTGGTAGAACAGGTGCTGGAAAGTCTAGTATCATGACTGCTTTGTACCGTCTCTCTGAGCTCCAAAGCGGTAAGATCATTATTGACGGTATTGATATATCGACATTGGGCTTGCAGGATTTGAGATCAAAGTTATCTATCATTCCTCAAGACCCTGTTTTATTCAGAGGCACAATCAGGAAGAACCTCGATCCATTCGGAGATTATGACGATAACAAGCTTTGGGATGCTCTCAGAAGATCTGGATTGATCGAGGGTTCCAAATTGGAAGCTGTCAAGGAACAGGACAAGGATCTGCCTACATTGCACAAATTTCATCTTGACCAGGGAGTGGAAGATGAAGGTTCCAACTTCTCGTTAGGAGAAAGGCAGTTGATTGCCTTTGGCCGTGCTCTCGTGAGAGACTCAAAAATCTTAATTCTTGATGAGGCTACCTCATCAGTTGATTACGAGACGGACAGCAAAATTCAAGCTACGATTGTTAGAGAGTTTTCTCAGTGCACCATTTTGTGTATTGCTCACAGACTCAAAACAATCATTGATTATGATAAGATCCTTGTGTTGGATAAGGGAGAGGTCAGAGAGTTCGACACTCCATGGAACTTGTTCAACCTGGAAGATAGTATCTTCCAACAAATGTGCAAGCGGTCTAACATCACGGAGCAAGACTTTACCAGAAAGGAAAGCAATTAATACAAGTAATTAGTAACATATAATCTAAGGTATGGTTTGATTATTTTGGTCCGCTTCAGCTATCGATTATGGTGTTGCTATATGATGTCGCAATTGAAATGTCACAACCCTTAATGTTCAAGTAGTCAAGATGAGAAAGAGCGCCAGCATCAAGCATGGTAACCTTGTTATATGACAAGTTTAGCGATTTTACGCTCGTAGGGAGATTCCTGAAAATTGAATTGTCTAGGTGATTAAAACTCAAATCGCAAGTTTCAAGTTCTGGACTTAAGCCTGATATGGCTGTAAGTGCATTGTGTGAAAGATCAAGTATTTTTAGACTCTGAGGGAACTGAATGTTTTCTGTGCTTCTAAGTCTGTTGTTTGATAAATTGAGCTTTCGCGTAGTCCATGGTATCACCAATTCATCAATATCACTCAATTGTAGGTGTGTAAGTACAAGTTCGGAGACATTCAAATTTGATAAATAGTCGAAATTTATTCGTTGGGAGTCATTAAAGAAAATGCCACTGGATACATGCAAAGTTACCATTCTTCTTAGTTCAGTAAAATGGCCGAGAATGAAGTTGATAAATATAGTGTTCAATTTTTGAAGGTCCAGATATTCTTCAATAAGTGTCATTTGTGGCAGTGGGTCAAGGAAAAGATACATCTTGCTTGATACCTCACATAAACCACACAACCCGCCTTTAATGATTTTACACAACTTCCTGATGCTCTTATGAATAGGTTCTCGCTCTCCTTGTGAATCAAGAATATAGTATATTCGTCTAGGAACAAGTGTTTCCTTATTATTGGTTTCCATGAATAATGACTCAAACTCAAGGGTGGATAGTATAGTCGAATAGTCAAGAATATTGTTCAAGTCGGGTTCTTTCAAGTTCCGTAATTGATGTTTCAGCATGTTGCAAACTATGATCGTTGAGTACCTTGCGGCCCGTAAGCGTCTCCAAATCTCATTCTTGATTTCATAGTCGAACAATAGAAGTAAATTGTCTATTTCATCCACTGTCAACCTCAGGAAAACATTATCTAGTATATCGGTTGGTAGTCTCCAAAATTCCATAATTTCGCACTTGGTGCGAGACTTTAAATAAGCGATCGATTTTCGGATATCTAGCTACCTAACTATTTCATTTTCTTTTTGTAATCTGCAAAAGAAAGCTTCTTCACCTTGGGTGCTGGTCGCTCTTCTTGTATTGCCTTGGGAGCTTCCTCGGCTAAAGGTATGACAGGCTCTTCAGCTTTAGTAGCAAGTGGAACCTCTGCGATAATCTCCTGCTTGGCAGCAGGTTGGGGTCTAGCACTAGAGATCTCAGCCCCTTCTGTTTTCTTAGTGATGGTTTCAGCAACCTTGGCCTTAAGATTTTGCGAAACAGGTATAGGAAGCTGGGAAATATCTACTTTTTCCACATCAGTTTTGGATTGCTTCACTTCTGCCAGTTTAGGTGCTGTTCTCGCTTTTTTCATGAGCTGCTGCTTGTATGATAGCTCCGACACGTTATCGTCATTCGACTGACTGGTAATGCTGTCGTCATAATCTTTTGGATCCAGAGTGTCTTCAGCAGTCAAACTTCCATCTTTAGTTGTTATACGCAACTCCATTCTTATACCCTTTTCTCTCTCTATCAATTTTTGTTCCCACGAAACGAACTCTCGAGGCTGTCTTGGAATGAGCTCATCCTTCGACTTTGTAATGTTAACATTGCTAATACCAGATGCCTTTCTCGTTGAACGAAGGAGATATGAAGTTGCTTTTTTAACTTTGAAAATGGCACAATCATTATTAGCATTATGATGTTCATTGACCAAAGAGCTTGAACAGCCACATTCAACAAAGTTTAAAATGTTGTCGACACCAGATATCAATACCGATTTTTCAACGTCACTAAACTGATCAAATTTCACTCCCGTGTTAGAATGCAATGCATCACCATACATTTTCCGGATAGGGTGAGTCTCGTCCCACTCCCAATCCAAACGTAACTCTTCGTCTGGCGATTCCAGGTTTAATTGAATGGGTTTCGTTGTAACCACAATGAACCTAAACGTGTTGGAGTCCTTCACATACATAGGAACAACTTTGCAATTACTTGTGGTAGGACATGATTTCCGTATAAATCTTGCTTCATTTCCCACAAACCTAGCATCAAGAACAAGATCCAAGGGACTCTCATTATCATTTTGAATTTTGACTCTAATCACATTTGGCTTCGGTGAGCCCCATAATGCATACTGGTTCACCAGGTCTTTTTTGTAATTATCAAACTTGTCAATTTCGCCAAGATATTCAATGACTGGAGTCCCTTCAGGGATTTCAATGCTCATTACATCTTTTGATTCTGTGGCATCAGTACTGACACTATCTTCGTCGTGCAGCATAAAGTCAGAATGAGATATGTAGAGACCCATTCTTGTAATTCCATTGAATTTTTGCTTTGCATTCTCGGAATAACACTTAACTTGAACCACATATTCAGGATTTCCAATAACAGGTTCACGGTTATTCTTGGTTCCAAGGATTCTAGCCAACTTCAAATTTTTGAACTCTTGAAGTGATACAATGCGAGGACTATCAGTCTGCAGTTTTTCACTTAAACCTGTACCAAAAGAGCTAAGCAATTCCTTGATGTGTGGGGTTTTGAAATCATTAGCCTTCAACTTATAATAGACAGATTGATAAGGTTCAGCATGATTGCCTTCACTTACTTGGTCATTGTCCTCGCTAACGAAAACCGGCTTTGGTTCAGGTTTTACAACGTAGAGTGATGACGAGCTGTTTTCTCGAGATTGCTTTCTTCTATCAGCTGATTTGAGGCCATCGACCTTCCCCTTTTCTGTTTTCCGTCGTTTAGAAGTATCGGCACTATCTGACGATTGTTTACGCTTGGGCTTCTCGCCATCTTTCACGTTTTCGTCATCTTGTTCTGCTTCTAAGCGCCTTATGGTCTCCTCGCGACAAGTAGCTGGATCCATTTTGCCCCACTTGGAGGTGTCACAGAAATAGCACTTGTACTCATCTTCTGGGATCTCGTCACTGGAATAAAAGCCCATACAAATGCAATGCTGCCATCTGAAGCATATATCACATTGCACGGTAAACCCATCGTCGTCCTCTATACCACAAATGCATCCTATGACGCCAGCGTCTGGATCCACTCGGTATTGATCTAATGGAGGCACAGTAAATGAGAACAGGGCTTTTCCTGGTGCCTCATTTGACTTTTTAGATTCTGTGGGGTCTTTGGGAGGAATCAGTGCTCTGGACAGTTCATCTTCTGTCTTTTCCGAGTCTTCTTCCGTTTCTAAAGCTGGTTTGAGGTGAGTCTGCGTCGGTGATTCTTCTGAATTCTCCTTTTTCAAAGAATCCCTACGCAAAGGAAGTGGCATATCTGCAGCAGCCGCAAGTGCAGCAGCGGCCAAGTGTGCGTTGTCGTTGTTTCTCTCCCCAGAAGCCAAGTTGATTCCCCTCGCTAAAGCAACACTAGCCGGTCCAGGAGACTTTCCTGGAGACTTGGCAACGCCTGGGGATTTGACAGCCCCAGGAGACTTAATCGGTCCAACGCTAGCAAGTGGAGATGGAGATTTACGTGGTACCGATGGAATCAGCTGGCTTTCAGAATAGCGCTGAAACTGGACAGAAGGCAGTAAAGGCGGTTTGGGCTCTATGTTTGCATATGGCAGCCTTGTGGGCCTTTCTTTTTCAGGGTGTTGTGTTGGGCCCGATGAAGGCTGTGCATGGCTGTGTGGTTGATGATGAGAATGAATTTGATGAGCTGGCGGCTGGCCCATGATGGAAGGAGCCGCCATCCGGGTAAGTGGGGCGGCTTGTGGACCGTTATACTGAGTACCAAGCTGGGGAATCTGTGACGTAGCTGACAGTCGAGGCGGCATGGAACCGACAAGAGGAGGCAGCCTGAGTGGTCCTGAGCCATAGATTGCCCCATTTTGTTGATACGGTGGATGCTGTGGTCCGGTTGGGTTCATGAGGTCTTTTATATGGGGAAGATTTGGTTTTTGGTGAAATTGAGGCGGTTGCTGGGTTGGAGCACCATGACCGTGCAGTTGTTTGGCCGCTACATTTGCAAACATAAGAAGCGTCGATGCATCCTGGAGTAGCTGTTCATCTTCTTTGCCTTGCTCAGACATGCTAGAAAACGAAAAATAGCCAGAAAAAAACACACCGGAAGAAACTGTGTTGTTTTATGTTTAAAAATGAAGGTAAAAACTGGAACCAAAAAGTAGCCGCGGGTGCATGGGTTTTTCGGACAGTATACGAGAATACGACGGCAGGAAAAAGGGCTGACGCCAAATAGAGTGAGAAGCAAATCAAGAACACTAACAGCTTGATGTCTGTACTATTGCTATATACATTCGTAGATATGTGACTGCGACCATTAGATGGACCACAATATAGTGCGGTGTACTGGATGCGAAATGAACCGTAGGTGACCGCAGGCGGTGATGATGAGGTGGCGAACGAAGCCAAGAATCTGATCAAATCAACAAGAAAAAGTTGGAGCAACTATGTCTCTGTCGGTCCATGGTCTCCCTCTTTTGCAGCTTTGAGTTTTTCTAAGTATTCTAGTTCTTTGCGTAGTGTGTCCATGGCATAATACACTTTGGATTGAAGGTAAAAGGAATTTCCTTTCTCCTTGGAGTTGACTTCAAACAAATAATTATACTTTTCGTCGACCTTATCGAGAGAAAGATCCTTTTTATCCAAATCAAGAATCTTGAATGCTTCATCGACCGGAATTCCTCCAACAGACCGAGCCTTAGCAGCACCTCCGGCAGCCGGAGCAGCAGCTGATGCTTTTGCGGCCTGCTTGTAGGCTTCCGTGAACGCTTTTCCAAACACGGAGGCACCTGTGAAGATGACGTTGACAAGTAAGCGATGAGCCATGACTGTGGTGACAGTTGAGGAAAAGAAAATATATGTGCGCCTCCGTACACCCGATCGAGAAGATTCGTGGTCAGCTTTTGGGTGTACGGGTGTTTGGCTTGGCCCGTAACAAAATTTCAGTTGACAGCTTACTCTACAGAATTTCTACAAAAATGTAGCATCGTGTGCTAATCTGCGGCAATTGCCAGTTGGCGCGCCACAGAACTTAACCAGCACACATATGCCAAAGCGGATCTAAAAGACCGAAACGGAGTGATAACTGTGGCCAATCTGTTAAAATGGTCAGTTAAGACTTAGCTGAACGTAAATTCCCAGTCACACGATCACTAATGTGGTGTAGTCGAGAAAATACTAGGGTCTCTATGTAGCTGCATTCCGAAAAATGCAAGTTATATATCTTATTAAAGAGATAGTATAACCACTACTGATGATGAAGAAGTTCGCAGTGGTGGACACCGCTTTTATAGGCGGCCGGCTGGCGCACGACCCACCGATGCGATGAGCTGGTGTTGTGGGTGCGAGCACCAAGTTGCAGCACAGTGAACGGTAAACAGAAAGCAGTTCTTTGTCAGCTGCTGACCTCAATTCTTCTCGTTTGAATTCCTTGGCACCCTTTCATGCCTGAAGCTGCTTCATATCCGGTCATTCAATGGCTCCGAGAAAATGGTTACTGGAACAGTGAGTTGGTAGATCTTCATAAATCCAGCTACGGAGGAATTGGAGTATTTTTGAGACCAGATGCAGCTGAAAAAGTCAATTTGGAGACTTACAGCGTGGATGAAAGTCCGGAAATCATACTTCGTGTCCCCAAATCAAATATTCTTTCGGCCAAAAATAGCTTTCTTTACAGTCTTTTAGAGGACTACGAACAAAACAGAGAAAAGTCTGAAACAGATTTGGAGGTTGATTCGGAGGTTGATTTGCGTAGTGGAATGCATGCAATGGTTCTCACATACATATACGAGTCAGCAGCTGGTCCAGAGTCACCATGGTACCAATATCTACAAAGCATCGACATAGGTAACAAGAGCACTTCTGATCTCGAAAATGTCCCTATTTGCCTTTGGCCCGAGAATATTAAGCTGAGTATGCGTAATACGGAGTGTGATATACTCAACATGCTTGATAATCGAGAACTCATACAATTTTTCATAGAATGTGTTCTATTCGCAAAGTCGTCGGCTGCACTTGTTCCAATTCCAAGTGTATTAAAGTTGCCAGAAACTCATCTCAGTGTTGATAATTTGCTTTCTAAACACTACGAAGCAATCGTGTATTTCGGAAGGCATGTTCAAACAGTCATTTCCAGAGCATTCGAGGTGGACGATTACCATGGTCTTTCGCTTGTTCCTGGAGCAGATTTATTCAATCATGCATTTCCCATTGAAAGAGACTCTCATACTATAGGGCAGGAAAATGTGCATTTTGTGAGCAGCAATGAAGTGTGTCATTTTTGTGGAGAAGTTGAATGTGACCATGAAGAAAATAGCGACGACGAAAGCGATGATGAAAATAGCAATGATGACAATGACGACGAGAATGACGATGAAGAAGGCATTGAACTGGATGAAGAACTTGGCGTTCACTCGCTGGAAGCAGAACTGGAACAACAAGAGGACGAGGAATCCACAGATATGTCAGACGCAGAGCAGGAAACCCTTCCCGCAGATGACGATTTACGAAAGGACCTTGAGTCGGGAGAAACATGCTGCGATATTGTGTTGACGAACCCTATAACTGATGGTGAGCTTCTCAATACCTATGGTAACGACCTTCCTAATGCTTATCTTTTGCAGCGATATGGATTTGCCAATCCTCCAGAATACCCAAATCCCAACGATTCATGCTTATTGTCGGTTCAGATGTTTGCATACCTCAAAAACTACAAACAAAAGTTGAGTACAAAGGAAAAGGCTGCTTTGGAGAACAGATTAATGTGGTTCGAAGAGGTGGGTTATGGAGCTGTCAATGAAATTATTCAGCTGGAACAAGAGGAACATGAACAAGATTGCGAAGAGAGAGATGGATGCGAGCACAACCATACTGAATTCCTGGATACTTGGCAACTCTCCCTCAAAATTGAGTATAATGGGAAGCCTTCTCCTCAAACGCATGCATTTCTCAATCTTGTTAAAATGAAAGAACGGGAATTTAAAGCTTTGGTAAAGTCCGTTGAACTGAATGATTTGACCAGGTTCACAACACTCTTGCTCAGTGAGTCCAATACTAACCTTGACATTATAAATGAATGGCGTCACCAACGACTCAAGAGATACGGTGAGTCACCTACTGGTGATAGTATTCAAGAAAAGTTTATCCGAGGTATTATTACTCAAGAAAAGAACATCCTAAACAAGATGATATGAACAAGAGTACTAGAATATACATACATTAGACTCTGGTGGAAATCTTAAAAAAATTTAAGTATTTTGCACCCATGTAACCCACGGTTCCAATATGCGGCTCCGCGCGACATAACATTTTTTGGTTATTAAGGCAAGTTCAGTATAACATTTGTCCACAAAAGCAACCATATAAACCAAGCGCCTGGATCCACCTTTGCTTCTAGACAATACCAGTGTCCACAGATCTCACCATATCGTAACAAGCGGTTTAAATACAAATTTCTTATTTTCTGACTCATCGCCACCATCAATGCTGGATCTGGATCAGGATTATGGCTTCGATGATACCGAGTCTGAGTTTTCCTTCGACCACGAGGAGCCTTTTGGCTCAGACACCGAATCAGAAGACTCTCTGAACCAAACTTATCCATCTACACATCCTGTTTTTGGAACTGATGTGGAGCTCGAGTCCAATAATTCGGTGACATATTGCCCATGGACCCTCAACAGTTACGTGGAAAAAGCCTTTATGAACCGTGCAATGAACCTTAATCGCCAGCAACTTCCACGGTGCTCAGTGGACGATATACTTATCATGCTTCACTTCTACAACTGGGAATCCGACACCGTGATAAATGAGTATTACGATAACGGCACGAAGCTCAAAGAGCTTTGCGGGTTAGTCACAGACGCTAACAATCGATTGGAGATTGTAAGCGAATTCGACTGTCCTATTTGCTGCGAAAGCTATTCAAGTACGAAAACCTACTCTCTATCCTGCGATCACCATTACTGTTTAAACTGTTACGGCGCCTATATCACAAACTCCCTCTACCAGGGTAAGCTCATCAGATGCATGCATCCAGATTGCAACTTGACCATTCCCCACCGTCAAGTAGATACAATAATAGCCGAGCTGGGCAGCTCGATACTTCAAACACCTTTCCTCAATTTGGTGGCACGTTCTTACGTTGACACAAACAAACAAACGATGAAATGGTGTCCAGCTCCTGGGTGTGACAGTTTTGTTGAACTCATTCGAGTTTCTGCTGGTTCCAACAACTGCGATCTATTCAAGATACCCATTGCGACTTGTAAGAATAGCCATGAATTCTGTTGCGAATGCTCTTACGAGAACCACCTTCCATGTACATGCCAAATCGTCAAGATGTGGATCAAAAAATGCCACGATGACTCGGAAACCGTCAATTGGATCCAAGCTAATACCCAGTCCTGTCCCCACTGCAACTCTCTGATCGAGAAGAATGGAGGATGCAATCATATCACCTGCTCCACTTGTCGCTTTGAGTTCTGTTGGATCTGTTTAGGTCCATGGAAGGAGCATGGAACTGAGTACTACCAATGTAATCGTTTCGATCCTGAAGTTACCTCACTGATAAAGAAGAACCAGACTCAGAAACGCAAGTCCCTCCAACGGTATCTCCACTATTATAGACGATTCACTGTACACGAGTCTTCGATGTTGGGAGACAAGAAGACCATTGCCACAGTTGATGCGCAGATGACGGCTTATATGAACGAACAAGTCCGTAAGCAAGTTAAGAATTTATCTTGGATAGATATTCAATTCCTTCACGATGCGATACGAGTGCTCATTCAAGGAAGAAAAACCCTCAAGTGGACATATTGCTTTGCCTACTATGCACAACTGTCCAACTACTCGGAGATCTTCGAGGGAATGCAAGATTATCTCAGTAAAACGGTTGAAGATCTCTCACGCATTTTTGAAGATATCAACTCAAAGAAAAATCATAGCGTGAGCACCACACTTATAACTAACAAAAAGCAAGAGATCATCAACTTGAGCAATTTGGTACTGAAACGCCAACGCTTGCTTGTTGAGTGTGCCCGGACTGGGTTGGTGCAAGATATGCTTCGCTTCGATACTGATTGATGTTGACCCTATGACGTCATGATCAACATGCTTATCGCTGGTGTACTGATGCCATAGATAAGGTCGACATCGAAGAAGCTACTGTATGAAGCAATTATGAAAGAATCTCATGGACGACGAACGCCAGAAAACGGCAGTTTCCATGGTTCTCGCAGCAGACAACGGAGCCGAAGTCGGGGCCGTGGCTGGGTTCCTACGCATTTAGAAGGACAACCTAGTGAAAGACACCATTCTGCTCTGTCCGTTCATAGCCATGAGGGCCCGAGAAACAAAAATATACCAATGGTGTGGGAACAACCAGGGCCCTATACTAAAGGAGGAAGTGACGTATCGCCTTTAATGATGATTCGAGATCAGTACAATATCAAGCGCCCACCATTCGGATCAGGTATAGAACGAAACATTGAGCCATTAGCAGGGCCAGGTGCGGCACATCTGACTGCTCCTAGTAAAACTGTTGGATCTACTCCTGCTTCCAAAAAGCTTGAATCTTCTCTCTCGCTGAAATACCATAGTGAACCTGACGATGATTCGGACGATAATCACGATCAACAAACTGAGGTGTGGGAAGGTGTCGAAGGGTTTGTGGATAACAACTTTTTAAATGTCCCTCCTCCAGAGAAGCAGAATATTAACGAGATCTTGCTGGAGATCGACAATTTTCAAAGCAAATTTGTCCAAAAATATAACGCGTACGCCCCAAATGGGTACGAAAAGACTAGAACGCCCACAAGTCGGGTACAGCAAAAGGTATTGGACTACAAAGACTTGATGAGTACTGATAATGACGACTTTAATAGCTCGCATTCATACTTGAGCTTGACTAGCATCAACAACGATGCGAGTAGTTCTTTCGCATATGCCATCAAAAAACAGCACGAGATGATCAGTTCCCATTATACCCTCATTCGGCTACGTTTTCCTTCGCTGCGTAAATCCGGAGTTCTAGGCTACATTTCTCGCCAGGTGAAGCCGGTTGCAAATCTGGAGCCGAGAGTAGACGTTGTGAAGTTGCAACAGGCTCGAGCCTTTTTACAGTCAACATGGGACGAAGAATTGCAAACGTTGGAAATTACCAAACGTTGACACTTCTCGAGAATCATAAGCTGATATTGCATAGACTCTGTATATATAATGTAAATCTACCGGTCACTCACATGCAGTCCCTTTCTTCAATTTTGCGAGTTGGCTAATTTACAACACTACAACATGAACAAAAGATCCAATCTTCCATACTCCACCCAGGATCTCTTCCCACGAGTAGAACACGATCCCGTGAGTCTCGTTGACAATTCTCGTTCTATGAGGTCATCACTGCTTGTTACAGCTAATTCAGACCCCATAGCACCATCGCATAGACATGGCTTCACACCAAGAAAGAACATTCAACGGCTAAAAAAGATGCTTAGGCGATTGTTTAAGCCGAACTCCCTAGATTTTGAAACTGCCATCTGGGAAATCTTCAATTTGATCTTCAATCCTAGAAAATTGTACCGCTCGCATTACTACTATAAACAACAACTGACGGGGAATAAAGTGAGTTATACTCGAGATGATCCGTCTTTTCTTATCCTACTTACCGGATTCTTGTCTATCAGTGCAATTGCATGGGGTCTCGCTTATAGTCCAAGTGCCTGGGAGATAATCAAGCTCATTGTCTACATGGTGATGGTTGATTTTTACTTGACGGGAGTGGTCATAGCCAGTATATTTTGGCTCGTAATGAACTGGACTTACAATAACACTTTTGCAATGATGGGAGATGCCAGTCGCTTCAATGTCAACTACATCGAATGGGGGTTCTGTTTCGATATCCATTGTAATTCCTTTATTGTAATCTGGTTGTCGTTGTATCTCCTCCAGTTCATTCTATTGCCGGTACTCACCATAGAAAAATCGTTCACCTCACTACTCGTTGGTAATTCTCTCTACTTTGGTGCAGTGGGACATTATTTCATTGTCACTATGTATGGGTTCACTTCGATTCCATTTGTTGGGAATCTGTACACCGGTGCTAATGAAGAATCAAGCCATGAAAAATTGTTACAACGAGGACTTCTCTTTGGTATCTTGCCGTTATTAGCCATAGGCTGGCTCCTCACTGTGGTTCTAGGAATAAACGTGGCAACAGTGATGGTAAAAACTTACTTTAGTTGAAACATGCACAAATAATGTATATACTAATCCAAAACATCATGCATCATAAATACTGATTTCGAAGCTTAGTAACACGATCAAGTGACGCCTTGATATTCATGCTGGTTCGACTGCTCATCTCGTAGTCTCCGATGTCACTGACAATTTCAGCCTTCTTCAATAAAGTCTCACAGTCTGTGATGCTTTTGCGAACATCAAAATCTGGCGCAGAAGTACGTAAATTCCACACAAACCTTGACTTTTCGTACAATGCTGTTGGGTATAAGAACGGACTGTAAGTCATTTTGGTGAACTTGAAATTTGCCAAAGGAGAATCCTGGGTGACATACTTGGAAATAACGTGAGAATCAAGCAACGCTAATCCTTCACTGTGTCTACCAAGCAGCCTCAATGCCATTGCTTGGAAGAAGTACCGCAACATGGCTTCATCCATAGTTTCCTTGATATAAGAGTAATTATTCAGGGACGTGTTGGCTGAAAACTCGCTGTCTGGAGCACCACTATACCCAAGAAGCTTAATACTTAATTCCAAGTCCTTGGTGGGCATTCTGTTGTATCCGTTCCAGAAATATATGATTTCATGGTAAGGAGATGTTCCAACACAGTCAATAAATGCCAATTTGGGGTTCTGCTTCTGTACTTCTTCAAGGTGGGCCATTTTACGAAGAAGATATTTATCGAATGGAAGTTGCTTCTTGTTGCCTCCAATTCCACCCTTTTTATTCGCAGCGTTGACTCCATGACCTGGAACATAAGTTGGACCAAGTTTCATAAAATGCTCGGCTTTTTCTGCTAGCTCTTTTAGGGTTTCTTGTTCATTTTCCACTTGAAGTAAACCAAGTTTGATCATTCTGTACTTCTCGAGATAACTGCAGCCTGCAAAAAATAAGTATAATCCTTGAGACCACGAATTTTTATCCACAAGTTTAACGAAATCACGAGCACACTCGTCAAAACTGTGCCTGAAGGCATATAGCATGGATCTGTCGAATAAGAAAAGACCTTCGATTTGGCGCATGTTGATCTTGTTATCGGGGTCATCTGTAAATCCTTGCATCAAGCTAATAGCTTCATCCAATTGTCCCTGAGCTGCAAGCATTCTTCCTTGTTGAAGTATCCAAAGTGCATTGTGTTTGAAATGTGTCCTAGCTCTTTCCAACAATTGAGGTGTATAAGAAGATGGATTCTCAGTGATAGCTTTCAACTCTTCGTCACTAACTGTCGACCTATTATCAATGGCAAATACTTCTCGTGCAATCTTGGAGTCCTTATTGGGTACCTGGTACCCATTGTCAATGAATTCAATTGGGCCATCGTAAAATACCAAGAGGCACAAAAGAGCTAACTCTCCATGTATATTCCGACTGGTGATGGCAGTGCGCCAAAGCATTTTCATTCCAGCTTCAAAATCTCCTTTGAACCCAACGATAGACAAAACTTTACCTATGGTTGGAGGGATAAGCGATAATACTACCTGGAGGATACCAAAACACAATTGGACTCCAGAATGAATAAATTCGTCGATGGTAGATACATGTAGATGGTTGCTGTTGAGATCGGATGAGGTGCTTGCCGAGTAATCTGTGCTGAATGAAATGATAGACTCCGTCCCCGAAGCTATTCTATTTCCTCCATTGGATTTCATGTAGATAGGCATTGGTGCCAGTATGGGAATATCTTCCTGGAGTGTTTCCAATGCATCTGTGAATTCATCGTCGTCTTCATCTGAATCATAATCTGTACCGATGGGTTTATTCAGGAACACCAGGTTCTGTAGAGCCACATTGGGAGACACTGCCCTTGGAGAAGGATTGGCTTGTAGATCTCTCAAGCTGCTCATTCGAGGAATATGATCACTGCTTGCATCTTTAAAGAGATTCACACGGTCTGGGTTGACGTCACGTCCTAGATTTGTTCCTTCAACTCGAGACTTTCTCATTTGAAATATTTGTTCAAGCGAATTCATAAGCTTAACGTCCTCAGGCAACGAAGAAGACGAAGCATTCGAAGAACCAAGATTATCAGTGCTTTCGAAGCCAGGTAAATCGACCGTACTAACATTCTTTGAGGAAGTACCGCGCTTAAGTTTGGCCAAATTCCGATTGAATACAGGCTCCAGTTCCTTTATACGCTTGTACAAGCTATCAAGAGTTTGGTATGCTTTACGTAGCTTCAACAATGCCTTTGCCGCTTCCAAAAAGCTATTGTTTTCGGTCAAAAGCATCACCAACGCATTTAATAACGTCAGCTCGGCCAAGGTTACCTGAAATTCTGTTCCTGGAGGATATATCATAGATGTATTGAGCTGGTGCTTCGTATTGTATTTGGAGTTTGTGAGCGAGGCAGCTTCGGCATTGGAAAGGGTTTCGTGGGCCCTTGCCATAACCTCAGGTTCAAAGCCTAAAGTGGCTTCGATAAAGTCCATTACTCCCATTGCCAAAGGAAAGATACCTGCTGGCTGGTCACTATGCATTTCTGAATGTTTCTTGCTCTCTGTTTCAAGAAGTTTCATACCTTCTTCGGCACGGTCGTCCAACAAAAAGTCCATTGCTCGAAGTGCAATCTCAAAATCGCGCACTTGTTTGAGTATTTTGGAGTATTGAGGATGGTTCAGCCCGCCTAAACTGGCCAGGCTACTGGTTGGTGTCAACAGAAGAGCCAGAGCTTTCTTCCGGAGTCCTTTAAACATTTTTGTACCAGGGTCTGAGGATATTTGCACCAACAGCGCTTAGATCGGATCGCGATTTTCCAATGATACCGTGGGTGTACTGGTGCCTCCTTTTAATGCGGGTGCCTACATGACATTTCGCGCGGTATTTAGCATGGCTGCGAATAAGTTGGGGAGCAGACGAGCTAAAGAAAATATGGAGAGACAATAGATATGAAATATGTTGGCAAATCGAGTGGGGTTCTCATATGCCGCCAAATTACCCGGCAGGAATTCATTGTGATTTACCGATCTATTTTTGGTATTTGGATCCAGCACATGATTTGATGTCTATTTCCTGTCAAACCAGCGCCAGGTGTCACCAAAAACCAGGCTTAGCGTGCATGGACAACTCGATCATGATTGAGCAGCACCACTTCTTTTCTGCAGGACCGCAAAAAATGGTTCCGGATTCAGGTGCAGGAGCCAGCCATTTGCTGGCTGCGAATTGGCTCCAAGCGTTTTGGGCTTGCACCCACCCCAATCAGGAATGAACCTTTTAACCTCCTTCCTAAAAGCTGGTGATTTGGGCTGGTCTTGGCTGCTGGTCCGATTTGGGCACTGCTTGCACCAAAATGGTATAAAGTACCCAGTAGTCGCTGATTGTGGTAAGGGAACACTTCTACTTCATCCATTCGTTGCAACCAACTCCATCCACTCTTTTTTGGATTTATCCTAGTCTTTCTTTAAGTTATAGTCTCCATTCGTTATGAGATTATCCCACTTTCTTACCCTTGTTGCTGCGGCACAAGCAGCACCAATTATTCGCACAATCGTTCATACTGCTGCTCCAGTCACCCAGGTAGTGACAAAAACCACAAATACAGTTGTTGACGTTAACACTGTGATTCAGACGGTAAACGGCACGCCGCCAGCCCCAACTACTGAAGCTACTACTGAAGCAGCTCCAACTACTCAAGCTAACGCAGCAACTCCAACTACCCCAACAACCGAAGCTGCTCCAACTACTCCAACAACTGAAGCTGCTCCAGCCCCTGAGACTCCAACAACCTCAACTCCAACCACTGAGGCTGCTCCAACCACCTCAACTCCAGCAGAAGTTCCAACTACACCAGCCACTTCTGCACCAGCTACTACAGCTACTACACCAGCTACTTCTACCACCCCAACAACTACATCCACCCCAGCAGCACCAACCACCTCCACTTCCCCAGCACCAACTACTCCAGTTACAACTTCTGCTCCAACTTCAACCACTCCTACAACCTCCACCACACCTGCTTCTACTTCGACTTCTGGCGGAGACCAGCCTTCCAGTGGTTTTGAGTCAGATATTTTGCAAGCCCACAACGATAAGAGAGCTCTCCATGGAGTACAGCTGCTTACGTGGGATTCAGAGTTGGCAAAGTATGCTGCAAATTATGCTGCAAACTCATTCTCGTGCAACAATGTTCAATTAATCCACTCAAATGGTCCTTATGGTGAAAATTTGGCTGCTGGATATACTGGCGGTTATAGCCCAGTTAATGCCTGGTACGATGAAATTAGCCAATACGACTACAATAATCCAGGTTTCAGTGAAGCAACCGGTCACTTTACCCAATTGGTATGGAAAGATACCTCCAAGGTCGGATGTGCTAAAGTCACCTGTAACAACGAATGGAGACAATACACCATTTGTGAGTACACCGATTCCAGAGGAAATGTTATTGGAACCGACAGCAAAACCGGAAAGAGCTACTTTGAAGAGAACGTTCTCCGACCAATCAGCTCATAAGTAAAAACTTTATGTATGTATAAGAATGTATTTTAGGAAATTGACCGCACCAGTACTAGAAATTGCCATAAATATACTCGTATCTGCCTCACTTTGCATATTACCGGTGCACCTCGCCGGGCTGGTACATGCTCGTAACCAAGACCAAGAAAATTTTGCGAATACGCCGTGCGATGGCGCTTGTATGCAGTATATATATTATTTGAGGCAGCTGTCAGCGAGATCGCTTACAATGCCCCCTTTTGGGCGTGGACGAAGCAGCCCAATTTCTACCCTGATGAGCAAAACGCCGTGCAATCGTGAGTAATCTTGTAATTTGCCGTACGGTAGCACATTCGAGCCCCGCCACTTCGTGAGGCTTGTCTTTTCCCCATGAAATTAGCTAGCCTCTGGCCAGGATCCTGCACCTGGCCATAATGTTACGGCGCCTTATCGCGGGGTCCTTCCCCACGTTATCTCTTCGCGATGTTCGAGTCATCTCGGTATAAATATGTCGAAAGAATAAAAAAATTTAGGGCATCAAATTTTACACTTTAAGTTACGCTCAAAAACATTATACTGGTATCAGGTCTCGCACTATAGACGAAACTTGGACAATACTATACTTCGATATTGTTGGCCAAGCATAGTGCCATATACTGATTCGGAGTTGCAAAAGTTATTGAAAGGTTCACAATAAACTCACAATTGACTCATTATTGACTCGATTGATTGTTATCTAACTGCTAAAAATTGCTTCTACACACTTGAAGTGCCTTATTATTCGTTTATTCAATTCTACCAGATAAAATGTTTAAAGAAAAAGATGCTTATAGGGTCTCGACGGCACCTAGTGTCAAATCAGAAGGACAGCTATCTGTCGCTGCGTCCCGTATGATCGAGGAAAATATGGCATTGTCTCCATATGGAACATTTCGTGGCCAGAAAACGTTGGAAAGAGGCTTGAAACTGAGACATGTCCAATTGATTGCCTTGGGTGGTGGTATAGGAACTGGTCTTTTCGTTGGTACCGGTTCTGCTTTGGGAGCCTGTGGTCCCGCTGCTGTGTTTCTCAGTTATATTTTCATGTCGTTTGTGATTTGGATGGTGATGAATATGATGGCAGAAATGGTTACGTTTTTGCCAGTTCCTGGTAACACAGCGCAAAACTTTGTCACCAGTTACTTTGACGAATCTTTGGGGTTTGCTATTGGTTACAATTACTGGTATGCATTTTCCATTTTGGTGGCAGCAGAAGTCACGGCGGCTGCTATTGTTATTGAATATTGGACTACAAAGGTGCACATAGCAGTTTGGATCTCCATATTCTTGGTGTTGATCTTTGTACTCAACATGAGCTCAGTGAAATATTTTGGAGAAGCTGAGTTTTGGTTTGCTTCATTAAAGTTGATAGCAATCGTTGGCTTGATAATACTTGGAGTTGTGTTATTTTTTGGAGGTGGTCCTAATCATGACCGTTTGGGGTTCCGCTACTGGAAGCATGGCAAGGCGTTCCAGCAACATCTTGTTGGTGGCTCAACTGGTAGATTTTTATCTGTTTGGACCGCCATAGTCAAGTCTGGTTTCTCTTTCATTTGTACTCCAGAATTGGTGACTGCTGCTGGTGGTGAATGTATTGCTCCAAGAAGAAACATCCCCAAGGCTGCTAACAGAATGATCTACAGATTAGCCACTTTTTACATTTTGGGTTCGTTGGTTCTTGGAGTAATCTGTGACTCGAGTAGCAAGAGATTGATGTCTGCCTCCAGTGATGCATCTGCTTCTCCGTTTGTCATTGGTATTCAGAACGCAGGTATTCCCGTCTTGAACCATATTATCAACGCCGTGATTTTGACTTCTGCTGCCTCTGCCGGTAACTCTTTCTTATACTCGGCTTCCAGAGCTTTGTACACTATGGCATTGAAAAAGAAGGCACCCAGAATTTTCACAACGGTAAACAAATTCGGTGTTCCATACTACTGTGTCTTGATCTCTTGGGCTGTGGGATGCCTTGCATACCTTAATGTGTCTAGTGGATCTTCAAGTGTGTTTGCTTGGTTCTCAAATATTTCCACAATCTCCGGCTTTGTAAGTTGGATTGCAGTTGCTTTTGCTTATCTCAGATGGAGAAAGGCAATTGTGTATCATGGACTCAGCGAACGGGTTTCGTACAGAACCGTTTTGCAACCATACGGCGCATACTTTGTCATATGCTTCATTGGTCTCTTGACAATTACAAACGGTTACGCTGTATTTTTCGATTTCGCCGCCGGCGACTTCATTGCTGCTTACATTACTTTGCCAATCGTTCTTGTCCTCTATGTGGGCCACCAAACTTACGTATACTACCGCGATGGAAGATTGACTTTTGTTAAGCCATTGCACGAAATCGACTTGATAACAAACTTGGATGCCGTCGAAGAAGAAGATGCCATGATTCCGCCCCGCGTACCCAAAAACTTTTTGGAACGGGTGTGGTTCTGGATCGCCTAGTTCAGGTCTTTATGTCTATATAACGCCAACTTAATGTTATTGCCTTTATTGTTAAATGGAACCAAAAGTAATCGCAGCCACTGAGTGACAATTTGCAGCCATTAAGTATGGGTCTGCATATAACTCGATGATCCGGCTTGCACATAAACATCATCTCTTAAATTTTTCGGCTCATCGCATCACAGTTCACAATGAGTTTGTCACAACAATTGAAGCAGATCAATGAAAAGTCTGCTTCGGTGGCTTTAGACAGAAAGTCCCGTTCTAAGCTTCACTCCAAGTCGCTCATTTTTGCTCCAAAGGTTGCCGCAACTCAGGACTATGACTACCTTCATCTGGTTGGAGTTGATGGTTTGACTGAATTATGTACCATTGACTCTCGCTTTTTGAAGTTTCAGCAGACTTTGTTTGCCGACTCCACTGTCAACTTTGATAGAAATGTCCAGACCAAAGAGATTGTAGATAACTTGGACGCTTCAATCGCAGCATTCTTGAACCTTGTGAGTCCATTCTACCCATTAAGTCCTGCTGTCAAGGCTGTGGAATGGCTTGTAAGAAGGTTCTACATCAACATTCATAATTCTGAGGCTCTCATCCTCACATGCTTGCCCCATTATCAACTGCAGATCTTTGCACGAGTCATGAATGTCATACCAAAAAGCCTGTGGCCGCCCATATTTAATTGGTTGAATGGGTATAGGGATATGTCAAAGAACCCTCCTAGTAGTTCCATATTAAAGGCATTCAGGAATGACTATCAACTATTCAAGCTTTACTCCGAATACATCACTCAACAGGTTCTGGTGGAGACTGTCTACAAAGAGCAGCTTGTATTCTATTTGACCAACACAATTCAACTCCTAGCATCGTACAGCACTGATATCGAAAAATTGAATGAGGTTTACTTGCCTGTCATTCTCGAAGTCATAGGCAAGTTTTTGCTTGCGCTGAACACCAGTCTTGATCACGATATCAAAATCGCTGCATATACTCTTATGTCTGTCGTTGTGTCTTTGGTTCCTTTGGCAGACGATGTGCATATTTCTTTAACCCGGTCCATACTACAAGTACCTGGTGCATTCGACCCTCAACTCAAGAGACAGACTATGATCATTTTAGCTCAAACCTGGCAACGTTATACTGGAGCTAAATTCGACTTTGAATTTTTCAACACAATTCCTCTCGACTCGCTACTCAAAGACAATTTGTTGGAGTCCTTGGTACACGAGGGGTTTGATTTCAATAATTTTCTCCTTGCATTAATCTCATCCACAAATGATAAAAGGACATTATCGCTTGCGAAGCTTTTCAAAATAGAGCGTGCAAATGAGGCAGTAGCCACTACCTTCATATCCCGTTTGATAGATGCTGCAAGCTTCAAACCTGACACCGAGGCTCGTGCTCTGATTGTGGCAGCTTTCGAGGCAATGCTTGCAGGTTCGAGAGATACCTTGGTTGAATATTTGGGTTCCAAGAAAGAGCCAATGTCTCTTGCTGACCTTGAAATGGTGTTACTTACTACTTTGTCTTCGAGTGACGTTGATGACTCTGAGATTAACGTTGCCCAATCTGACGAGGTCCAAGAGGCCAATGGCTCGTCAAATAGTGAGCCAGTGACTTTGGATGGAGTCAAGTCTCACACCAAGTCATTCTTGTTTCAATGTGAAGACTTTAATGATTTATCGAGGCTCCTTGTTTCTTTCCTCGCACCGTTCGAATCCAATTCGTATGCCAACCAGATTGCAAAGTTCTGTGCGGCTGTCTTTACAGGGCCCAATGCTTCCATCACCTTTACTCTTCGCTGTTCTTTGACTCCAATTATACCTTTGAAGGTACGTCTCGCCTGTTTAATTTGCTTGAAGAGAAAATTGAAAGAGCTTGCCAAGTCTGGTGACACCAAACTTCATTTGATTCTCCCAATTCTCATCTTAGGATTGTATGATGATCATCAGAGCATAAGAGCAGGTTTCGCTGAAAGCATACACTCTCTTTCCACTCCTTCAGCATCGAAGAATGCAAGCATATTTTTGGAGGACGAAATGTATGCAGATGTTGCAGCAAGCAACAAGGTTTTGATTTCGCCCAAGGATGGTGACAGCCTTATCAACTTACTCACCTCAACGGATTCACTTCTCAAGGAGACTGTGTTGGACAAAACCCGCTTGGTTTCGGTGTTGTTTGAGGTGGTTTTCAAAGCGCAACAGCCCTCCAAAAAGTTTGGTTTGGTATGTCAAACTTTCTTCATCGCCCAATGGTCTCAGCTACCATTTGCAGCCGTATTCAAGAGCCTTATTTTCAAGATCATGTCTGGAAGAAATATAACAGCAGAATGTCCTAGTCGTGAAAGCTTCATCAAGGGCGACGTTGCTGGACTTTTTAGCGGCTACGAAGCCTGGATGGCCTCGGCTCAAGAGAGCAAGCTTGATTTTGAAAGCGACATTGTTCTGCCTCTTGTAAACTTGGTGGGTGGTCAAGACGAGCTTTCTACGCCAAATTCACTGGAAATTGATGAGGTTGGTTGGCTCATAAAAGCCACTGATTTCACTAAATGCCCAGTTATTCAGGTGGCTGCGACAAAAAGAGTAACCCAAGTATTTGAGTTTCTCAAACCGGAAGATAAGGTTCGACTTTATTCAAAATTTATTGAATTACAAGCCTCAGACGACGAGCTTAATTTCGACGCACAAGAAATCTTGCAGGCCATGCCTCTTGATTTCAATTCGGCACTCACTTTACTCAAAAACTTCCAGTTAGTTGCACAAATTCCAGAGCAACAGATTCCTAAAAGAAGAAGACGGTCTTCCAACTCCAGCAAACAGACGATGGCTCATGAAGAGTTGGTTAGCATTGCTTCTGTTCATCTTCGGAAACTCACAATAGTGTTGGATCTTTTGGAGTACAACTTGCGCAAGAATTTGAAAGAGATCAAACCCGAGCTTTTGCTGTCGTTTTTCGGAATATTGACAGATCTCGAATATTTGGGTCATGATGGTGACATGCCAGTACTTTACACCCAGGAAGTTTTGGCTACATGCATGCTTTTGGCAGTTAAGCATATCAAGGCGATCAACGAGAATGGCTCCGGTCGGATTTCTATCGACTCGAATTCTGTGCGTGCCGACTTGATTGTCAACACTATTCGGTCTTCAAATTCACCACAGATCCAAAACAGACTCTTGTTAGTCATTGCAGAGTTAGCTTCTCTTGCCCCAGAGATTATTCTTCATTCTGTAATGCCGATTTTCACCTTTATGGGTGCTCACACCATTCGTCAAGACGATGAGTTTTCCAGCTTTGCACTCCAAGACACTATAGCAAAGGTAGTGCCGGCTCTTGCAAAGAGTGGAGCTTCGTCATTCAGCAATGAAATCGAGTTCCTCTTGACAAGCTTTGTGACAGCATTTCAACACATTCCTAGACATCGTCGAGTCAAATTGTTCTCGTCTCTCAGCAAGACTTTGGGAGCAGGAAATTCGATTCACACCATCCTCTTTTTATCGGGAGTACAATATGCTTCCTTGTTTGGAAAGGGGAAGCATGGAGATTGTCTTTCCTTGTTAGAGTTCACGCAAGGTTATATGAAGCAATTCCAGGCTTCCGAACAATTATCAGCTATTCACAAATTCTGTACCTTGTGGCAGCTCGTACCAACTAAACCACTTGATCCGGATTCTGACGAATTTAGAAACTTGAACTCAAGGCCAATATTCGGTGCTTCTATTTTATCATTAAATGATACTGAACTTGTCGAGTTAAAGGCAGGTTTGATCACATTTATTGACAGCTTGTTGCAGACTGACGAAGAATCGGTCGGTTACTTACAGCTCAGGGTCAACCAATTGCTTTTAGACTCGCACTCCACCGATGGTGAGAAGACGATTATCATCGATGGCTGCAAAAATGTGGCTTCGTTGCTTTTGGGTTCTCTTGATAATTTTGGTCAAGTTTCAAAAATGACAAAAGTATCCGACAACTTGTACCAATTCTTGGATGACATCTTGTCCCTTTTGCCGTTGGTATATTTCTTAGACTCTATTATTGACGTCTTGAAGAACCCAATGGGTGTTGACAGGGTCGCTATAAACTTTGCACGGTTAGCAGGCAACAAAATAGAGAATGAGTTGACAGCCTCGAATTTGGATGAACAGATTCAATTCTCGCTCTTTGAAAAGTTGGTTCCAGTTTTGATTTCTGGAATCAAGAGTAATCAAGATGCTGAAATTAGCCAAGCATATATGGATGCTACAGCTCAAGCAGTTGCCAAGCTAGGTAACTGTACTACTTGCTTCAACGAGGCTAAGAATGTCAGTGTGTTGAACGAATGTTTGAGCATCCTCACCTCAGAATCAGGATTGAAGAGCTCCAAGCCTGAGTGCATCATTTCTTCAATGAACTGTATATCTTCGATCATCAATATCATGGGAGTTAAAGCTATTGGATTTTTCCCAAAGATTTTTGAGCCCACAGTGGAGATCTGGAAGACGACAAAAACGAATGAAGAGGACATGCAACTTGTTCAAACTTCGGTATTACTTCTCTTTGCTCAATTGGTTAAGAAACTTCCCGCATTTGTTACTTCGAAACTTGACAGTATTTTCACTTGCACAATTGGAAGTTTAGCAGTCGATGCTACTGTTCGTTCATCTATTCTTTCCTCAATTGTTGAGTATGTCGATACAGCGTATGTGCTCAAGGCGTTATGCAATGTATGGGGAGAAATTTCTAAAAGTGACAATGCTGAAGTCATTGGTTTGTACTTGGGAGCCATGGAAAAGACCATTGATCAATTAGAGAAGAAATCTGCAATTTCTCAGGCTACTTTGTTCATCAAGTGGATGATCAAGGCTTTTGAGTTCAGACTGAGTGTTAGCAAGAGTAGCCAAGACTTTGACACAAATACGATCCACAGACTTGAGTCGTCGTTCCACTCCTGTGGATTGAGATACGTTATGAAACTCAATGACAAGACGTTCCGTCCTTTGTTCGCTGGATTGGTGAGATGGGCTGTTAATGGTGAAGGTAGTACTAGCGACACCGACGAAGTTAGTCGGTACATTGCATTCTTCCGGTTCTTCAACAAGGTTCAAGAGCAGTTGAAGAGTATCATAACTTCATACTATTCTTACCTCATAGATCCTGTTTCGAGTTTGTTGAAGAGAATTGACACTATGGAGGACAGCATAAATCTCAAGAGAATGGTGTTCAATTCATTGACTTCATCGTTCAAATATGACCAAGATGACTTCTGGTCGCAGCCTCTGCGATTCGAGAGTATCTGTGGTCCATTATTGCAACAGATACCTACTATCGAGAATAGTATTGGAAAGTACTTGGTTAAATGTGTCAGTGCATTTGTTGTTAATGTTTCATCTGAAGAACACAATGAAAAATTGGTTCATGGTTTGATCCATTACATCTCCAATGAGCATTCCACAACCAATAGCCATACCAAGACATGGACCATTCGCATCTTGAAGAGTGTATTCCAGAAAATGGGTGATCAATGGCTTTCCTACTTGCCAACACTCATTCCATACATTGCCGAGTTGTTGGAGGATGATGATGAAGATGTAGAATTGGAGGTAAGAAAGGGATTAGTGAAGGTGTTAGAAAACGTTCTTGGTGAGCCATTGGATCGTTACTTGAACTAGAAAGTAAGTAGAACATCTAATTGCTTTAGGTATTGGTTAATTTGCAACTTGCAACCGTTCGCTCGATGCAGGTTCGCGGTCGTGTGGTGCCTCGTGGAACATTACCGATTTTTCCATCCGGGACTATAACCAAGTTTATAAAAATGGTACGTAAACCCCCAGGTTAATTCGTAAAACATGCTAACTCAGTCGTCGCTTTTGAAATCTGCCCAATCTTTGAAGCCTTTATTTGACAGAGTTCTCGTGCAGAGACTCAAGCCTGCCACTCAAACTGCATCGGGAATTTACATTCCAGAAAAAAACCAGGAAAAGTTGAACCAAGCTACCGTCATTGCTGCTGGTCCCGGTATCACTAACACCACCACTGGACAAGTGATTCCTACTTCGGTGAAGGCTGGAGACAAGGTGTTGTTGCCATCTTTCGGAGGTAACCCAGTCAAGATTGGTGAGGATGAGTACTTGTTGTATACCGACAAGGAGATCTTGGCTAAGATCGAGGAGTAATTCTGCCAGCTAAATATGATTTATCATAGTCTTGTAAATAATATCTGACGGAAAGTTGTAGGAGCGAGCTTCAATGGCTCATATAATACCGAAGACAATTCTCGCAAGTTGAGTTAGATCAGATCTAGTCACCAAGTCTAGTCATTAAGTCTAGCATCAATTCTAGTTCATGTCTAGTCATTTCTAGATTATCCGTCTAATTTTGTTGTCTCTTACTCTTCCCCTCCTCTGCTCTTCCTATATATATCTGCCGCGCAACGTAATCGATTCGCAAATCTAGAGGGGTTCATTTATTATTTTTTGTTTAATACATCCATTATAGCACATCATGCCTCCGTCACAAAGATTTGCTCAATTCAAGTTGGTGTTGCTTGGTGAGAGTGCCGTGGGCAAGTCTTCTGTTGTTCATCGGTTCGTCAAAAACACCTTTGATAACATGAGAGAATCTACCATTGGCGCAGCATTTTTGACCCAATCCGTGACACTTCCAGAGATAAATGCTACGGTCAAATTCGAAATATGGGACACCGCAGGCCAGGAACGTTACAAGTCCTTGGCACCCATGTATTACCGCAATGCCCATGCGGCGTTGTGTGTTTACGACATCACCAATAGCTCATCTTTCCAAAAAGCACAGAATTGGATCAAGGAGTTGAAGAAGCAGGCACCAGAAGGCATAGTGATTTGTCTTGTTGGAAATAAAGCTGACTTGGAAGACGAAAGACAGGTGGATGCCAACGCTGTCACTGCATATGTTGAAGAGTTGAGGGGAGAAGGGATCCAGGTGTTCACGGAAGAGTGTTCGGCAAAGAGCGGCGAGGGCGTATTGGAAATATTCACCAACGTGGCCAAAGCTTTACCGGTGGAAGAGACGATTAACGGTGCATCGAAGCCGTCTGCGGGCCGACAGTCGGGCGTGGAGTTGAACCGCCGCCCACAGCAGCAGGGCTGCTGCTAGTCTGTCAGGGGACTCAGAGATATATTCAGAGCGAGTAGGGTCAGATGGTAGCATATAGCTGTTGATCTTATATCATTTCTACGATACTTGTACATTGGTGGTTTAACTGCAGGATTGCTTCTTCTGCTCAAATTGTAGCTTCGCACGACCTTATTGAACCTCGAAAAAATTTTCAAAAATTTTTCATTTTTCATTAACCACTAATGTCCCGTCCTCAAGTGTCCGTTATCTCTACCAAGGGTGAGCAAACCTCCACCCAAGTGGCTTTGCCATCTGTCTTCTCTGCTCCAGTCAGACCAGACATTGTCCACTCTGTTTTCGTCAAGGTGAACAAGAACAAGAGACAAGCTTACGCTGTCTCTGAGAAGGCTGGTCACCAAACCTCTGCTGAATCGTGGGGTACTGGTAGAGCTGTTGCCAGAATTCCAAGAGTTGGTGGTGGTGGTACCCACCGTTCCGGTCAAGCTGCTTTCGGTAACATGTGTAGAGGTGGACGTATGTTCGCTCCTACCAAGACCTGGAGAAAGTGGAACATCAAGGTTAACCACAACGAAAAGCGTTACGCTACTGCTTCTGCCATTGCTGCTTCTGCTGTTACCTCTTTGGTTTTGGCTAGAGGTCACAGAGTCGAGCAAGTCAAGGAATTGCCATTGGTTGTCGCTGACGAATTTGAGTCCGTCACCAAGACCAAGGAAGCCGTTGCTGTGTTGAAGGCTGTTGGTGCCCACAAGGATGTTGTCAAGGTTCTCAAGTCCAAGAAGTTGAGAGCTGGTAAGGGTAAGTTGAGAGGTAGAAGATTCACCCAAAGAAGAGGTCCATTGGTGGTTTACGCCAAGGACAACGGTCTTACCAAGGCTTTGAGAAACATTCCAGGTGTCGAGACTTCCGATGTCAAGCACTTGGGTTTGTTGCAATTGGCCCCTGGTGCTCACTTGGGTAGATTCGTTATCTGGACCCAAAGTGCCATCGAATCTTTGGACTCTATCTACGGCTCTGAATCTACCAAGAGCATTAAGTCCAACTACTCGTTGCCAAACAACATCATCACCAACACTGATGTCACCAGATTGATCAACTCTTCTGAAATCCAATCTGTTGTTAGACCTGCTGGTCAACCTTCTCAAAAGAAGACTCACGTCTTGAAGAAGAACCCATTGAAGAACAAGCAAGTGTTGTTGAGATTGAACCCTTACGCCAAGGCTTTCTCCACCAACAAGTTGGGATCGGCCAAGGTTGACCAAAAGAAGGTTAAGCCTTCCAAGGGTCAATTCGACTCCGTGTTGAAGAACTAGGTAGCTATCTTTTAATAGTGAATCTCGTTTTTACCCACAATTTTGATGTAGTTTTTCCTAAGATTTTCTGGTGCGCACTCTTTGACCAATTTCTTCCCCACTAATTCGTAACTTGTTCACTTATGCATAGCCCTGGTGGCACCCAACATGGTCTGCCTCCAGTCACGTCATTTCCCCATTGCCAGTTTGTTCACCTGTCTTCACCAGAGGAGCCAGATACCAAAGAAAGTGATATTCGTGCAATCCTAATTAATAGCGATCCGGGTGAATGTAATAATAACATTTCACTATATTTCAAGCATGTGGTGGATGCCTCGGTTAGCTCGGACGACACTTGTGATAAGCGAAACTACCACAAGTTGTCTGTGTTTGCATTGAAGTTACTCAATCTGAACTTGTTCTCCAAAAATTACAGTTTGTGTTTGGGCAAAATCTTGAGCCTTCTTACCGTTTTTACCGAAGTGGAAGATACTTCCAACGGTGGTGAAGTCAATTGCATTAAGGAGTTTGCATGTGTTTGTCTTTTACTCCTTCTAAAAATGAAAAACGAGTCACAAGAGTCCTCTTCGAAAAATGATTCTCTTCTGCTCATTAATATCGATGTCCTATTTACTGTTTTGCGGAAGTTGAATCTTGTCACCATTTTGTCGCGCTTCATAGCCTGTCATATCCGATCCTTGGATGAAGTTGTGACGTCGTCGTCATATATACTCTTGAAATTTGCATGCGACATAATATTTGAGTATCTCTACTATTGGGAGCTTTTATCGGATGATGAGTTTTTCTCGCTTACGGTCGAAACTGCATTGGTGCCTGTTTTAATAACCCACCTACTTTCCCATAATAAGTTTTCTGATTCTGATGACAGGGAAGGTGAATGGGAGGATGAAGCGAATCTTATGGCCTACGAGGAACTTAAACTCTTACTTATTGTAAATGAGCAGTACCTCATGAAGTCTTATTATACTGATACAATCACGAATCAGGTGTTCAATGGCTTACTTTTACATGGCGACTCTCAATTGGATACTCAAGTGAGAATTGCAAATTTCATCAACTTGTTGGTTTATCACATTAATCGTGAAGAATCGTCGATAGTCAAGATTCTCATTCTCAAGTTCTTATACTTGGTATTCACAACTTCTTACACTACGAAGCTTGTGTACCTTAACGATTTGAAGATCCTCGTGGATATTTTCATAAGAGAGCTCAATAACCTTGACTATTCTGACGATATAGGTCAGGAAAACAGAGTCCTTATAATCACCTATTTAAAGGTTCTTCGCCCACTTTTAACCTTCTCACAAATAAGTGAATCAGGATACAAGAACGAAGAGATTATTGAGCTTTTGAGAAACTTGATCTCTAACTCCACCGCTGGATCGGTAGAGGCAGATTCGCCTAGAAGTCATCAAGTACAAACCATTGCAAAGTTAGCCATGAAATGTTTGGCTATTCCATGGTTAAAAACAAAGAAAGCTACAGATGTAACACCGGTCAAAAGATCAACTTCGGCCTCTTCTTTGAGTCTGCTTGCTGAAAACATGTCGATAGACCCAGAAGATGATCCATTTGCAAGAGTTGCATCGGTGAGAACTTCCACACACGCAGACTATCATAAACACACAACCTCTCACAATAATGAAGACGTTCAAAGGTCGCAAATCATTGCGAACAATGGTAATGTATTTTTATCAGCAGCGGATAAAACGCTAAATTCGGGACACACGGTAGGTACCAATTACTCTGATACTCTGAAGCTTTTAGATTTACCAAAGGAATTTCTACAGAAGCATGGGGACCGGCCGATGTCGCCTTTCACCTCTGACCTACGTTTCGTGGAGTCCAGAAATTCATCGTCGTCTTCGATCGCATCAGCCTCGCTGGTGACAATGAAGGGCAAAAAGAAAAAGGCCCCTCCGCCGCCTAATCTTAAAATTCTGAGTATGTCTCCACCTCCGCCTCCACCTCCCAGAAGAAGACGCTAACTTGCTTTGTCATATACTAAATGTATTATTTGTAAGTTTATGCTATGTCATCTTTAAAACTCATGATATCGCCGAACCGAAGTCCGTTTATCTCAGCTTTAGTGTAAGAATCCAAGTCTTTGCTGAACGCGGCTTCGTCGTCGACATCAGTCACATCGCTGGAAGCCACAATAATCAATCCTCGGGCTCTTATTAAAGGAACCAACTTTGGAACCAATCTCAACAAATGTATTGAAATGACCAAACCAATCAAATTGTTATTGACGGTAAAGTTGACACCCTCATTAATAGATCGGGTTATGACTTCCTGGGACCTGCCCAAAATCTCTGGTTCTTTCTTTGATTCGTTGTCCATCAAAATTCCGTTCGTAGTTCTGTACTCAAACAGCTTTGCTTTGTTGTTGTAGGTGATTCCATTCATAACGAAGAAGACTGGAAAGTTGGGTTGTTTCCAGTTTAAGATTTTGCAGATGAGCGAGTTCGAGGACAAGAAAATTATTGACCGGGTGTTGGTGATATTTCTTACTTTCCACGTTCTTGTATGATTGAAGACAGCATTTAAGGTTTCGTCAATGAACTTGTTGAGTACTTCTCTGATGGTACCAACAAATGGTAGCTTCTTCATCTCGTAATAAGATGGAAACAACACCTCCAAACTCAAATTGATATCGATATTCAACACTTCCAAAAGTACTCCCAATGGTAAGTAAATGATCTTCATCAACTTCTTGATCAAAGGAAGATTCTTTTTCGTCATTTTGTTGAGATCATGCAACACCTTCTCATAGTCAAACAAGTTGTTTGTGATGGAATTTAATTGTTCCAATGAAAGATTTGGAAGATAAAGACTCAAGTTTTCGGAGATTGCAATTGACCACTGAGGGCACACTATAGGAGTACCATCTTTTAAGAGGCAAACCTTTATCCTCAAATATTCACCAGAAAGCGAAGTGGCGGTTACAAATGATGTACCATTGGAGTTTGCTGTTGAAGAGTCAACAGCTTTTGTTGCAACGTTAGATTCCGGGTTTAGACCAGTAGGCGACAATATGCTTCGAGGGGAAAGACCGCTAGCACCGCTATGTCTAAATGGTTTGCTGGTTCTCAAGAAGCTTGTTGATGACTTCCAGTAAGTGTCAAATTGAGATGTTTCAAGTAAGGCTCCAGAGAATGGGAAGATGATTTGGTACCTGAAATTCAATTCTCCAACATTTCTCAAACGAAGATCGAAAAGTGGTAAATGTACCGAATCTGCCTCCGAGCTCGAATAGTTTGTTTCTGTGAATGACATCGCTGAAGTCTTCGCAATGAGTCTTGTTCCAAATTTTGGAAAGATCTCGAAATCAATCCGAAAGTCGTTCAATGAGTCAACGTCAGTCTGGAAAATGCACTTATTACTGGAGCGAGTCTTGTCTTCGATTGGAAGTATGATGTTTCTTGGAACAATATCTGTCATGCTTGAGGTAAGGGTTATACGACCAGGTTTCAAGTCAGAAGTTAAATTTAATAACTTGATAAAGTGCTCTTCCGATGGAAATATGAGCTCAATTAGGACCTTCTGCTCTAAGAAGTTGTGACCATACCGTCTGAGAGGAAGAATTGGTGGAGGAAGTTGAAGATCAGGAATAGCTTCCAGGGTGGACTTTTCGAGGCTTGAATTATCTGAGTCGTCCTCAACCATATCTTTGTTTTGGCTTGTTTTAATGTCATCTTTAGCAATGCCATTGATAACATGAACCCCGGAATTTTCTGCTTGAACTTGAGGGAAAGATTGGTCTTTTTCCCAATTTTTAGTCGAAGATTTCAAGATCACTTTATCATACTTGAGCAAAGCATTAAGAACATCAATGTGGCCCTCAATCATACAATAGTAAAGAACGTTGTACCCATCACCATCAACATAGTCAAGATTAGCACCCAAGGAAACGAGCTCCTCAGTAGTCTTTACATGTCCCTCCAGCACAGCATAAAAAATAGGAGGCCAATTAAAAAGATCATCAACCATATTAACGTCAGCTCCATATTGGGTCAACAATTTTATGAGCTTATAGTGGCCCGATCTTGCAGTGACATGAAGTGGATGTAAACCCTTTACATCTGGTTGATTAACAAGCAGTACAGTAGGCTTCGAATAAGAAAGCAAGTACTCCAAGATTTGGTAGTCTCCGTATTCGCAAGCATAGTTGATTGGTAAGTACTGAAGGTTACTTTCACTTGATGTGGGCCAGCAGTTACTTCCCATTTGCACCAACTTTTCAATCATATGAACATGTTTGTGTCTAATTGCCAAAAGAAGTGCCGTCATAGATTCATTATCCAAATCATCAAGGTGATCACGAGGGAATGCAGGTGCAACTAGATTTAACAAATCGAGTCTGTTATTCTGGGCCGCATAATGAAGACAGGTCCGTCCATTGAAATCCTTGCAAGCAAGAAGCTCTTCTCTAACAGAATCTGTAAGCTTGCTCATCATATAATCAACAATAAATGTTCTGGAATGTTGAATACTGTCGATTGAATTAATCACTTTAACACCATTATTAATAATGGCATGGTTCTCTTGAGTAGAAGCTGGAGGAATGGAGCAACACTGATGGATCACAGTACGTTTATTATTGAAGTCGTCGCTGACAATGGTAAAGTCCACGCTGTAGTTAATGCGCTCTAAAAAGAGCTGAAGGAAGGAGTCAGCAATGCGGACATTGGGAATCGAAAGTAGAAATATTTTGGATAATTTGAGTTTTGATTCTTCCTCTGACGTTTGGTTCAGACCCTTACCCACCTTTTCAATCCACCTGTCTAACAAATCCAAGTCTGGGTCTTTAATTGTAGCAATATTGACAAAGCTACTGTAAAGATCATCGATCTCAGAATTATAGACGTTTGCAACGGATCCATGTCTGGACGTATTGAAGTTGGACGATTGGAAAGAGTCACTATTTGCAGACGGACTTTCAGCTAACATGTTAGGAGATGCTTGGAGCGAAATGTATTTTGGAAGCGACGAAAAGTCACCATCCATAATTGATTCGAGGTCAAATAAAGTCTGAGTAACCATATCACTCAATTCGTTAATGTCATTTTTGTGGAAAACAGGTTGCACGCTGACAGCAGTCAGGATAAATAGTTCCCTGGTGTGGGATTTGGACCTTTTATCCCATTTTTTCACCACTTTCAGAAACCCAGTTTCGTTGAGTTCAATAAATTGTTGCAATCTGATCAAGTCTTGATGAATTTTTTTGAAGTTTTGGTACAAGTTGAGGTAAGAAATGGAGTTCCTGAAGTTGGAATTTCTGCCTTCCTTCCTCTCCAATTGTTCATGATATCTTGTTAAAAGTTCCCGATTTTTGTTTAGTAAAAGTTCCAAATTGACTTCAAGATTAGCTTGTTTTTCTAAATAAAAGGAATTGACTTTCTCAAGCTCACGTTCAACACGAAAGAAGAAGGACGCCCTATTTTCTTTCAACGTGTTTTGCGCCTCTACCGGAGAAACCGTGGTGACTGGAGTGATTCCATCAGGACTGGACGGTGTAGCGAGTTTCTTGATGAGCTTCTTGAGAGCCTTATAGTCGATGAAATGGCCCGAGTACTCTGGAAGCTCGAGCTGTCGGGAGGCAAGATACTTTCCAAACTTCATCAGATAGGGTCTACAATGCGAATTAGAGGTTTAAGATTGATATATTATAGCTGAAAATTCCCCACGTGGGATCACGTGGATGGTCTCGTGACAAGCCTACGAAGCTGCTTTTTTAGCCTCGTCAAAGTACTCTTTGAACTTGTCAGCATTCTCTTTGTTTCCGAATCTGATGGCCAATGTTTGCGCTTCTGGTTCACCTTCAGACACATCGGCGGTTACGGAATATACCCAAGATCTGTCAGATCCAATGTTAGGTTTCAATTCGTATTCTTTGGAAATGAGATGGTTAGCACAAATCTTCAATGTCTTGTCTCTTCTCATCAAAATCCGCACCTTGCCGTTGGTCTTGTGCTTCAAAAACTTGACGTCACCAGTTCCTCTTTCCTTCCATTCCTTGCTATCGCCATGAAATCTGAACAATTTGGCTCTAACTTTGTATAAAACCTCCTCATCTTCCTCATTGGTCTTCACTTCCACCTTTTCTAATTGGACCAAAGGCTCGAAATGAACATCTGCCTCTTCTTCGTCGGCTTTTTCGGTGTCTTCGCTATCTTTTTTATCGCCACTTTCCTCTTTTTCGGTGTCCTTTTCGTCTTCAGCTTCGGGTTTCTTTTCCTTTTTACCTCCGAAGATCGAGAAAACGTTGGATGTGGGGGGAGTGGGCTCTGCTGGGGTGGATTCCGTCTTGGTTTCTTTGGGTTCAGCAGACATATTTACTTGTTGTAACTCAGATTCAAATCGAAAAAAATGTATGGCGGTAAATGCACGACCGGCACAACATTAGCTCCACATATTTTGCTTTTGACTTTATGCCTGTAGTTTATGCACTTTATTAAATACTAGAACAATTCTTATATACGCGCTTGTTTTTCGTCTTGTCTAAATATCGTCGTCCATCTCTGACGGCTTGACAAGTCCACCAACTTGTAAGTCTTTCTCTCTCTGTATTCTAATTTGCTCCTTCTTCTCGAGCTCCTTGTCCTCAGCGAACAAGTAATCGGTAGGATCTCCACCAACCTCTTTGATTTGGATCAAGAAATCCCGCAAAGTTCCCTTGAATTTGTTCAAGTCCTTATAAGACGAAGTCAACACATTCAAGAAAGTGACTAATTGTTCTTGCTTCAAATTATCGAATGCCGACGAAAGTAATTGGGCGAGGTATTGTTTCAAAAAGTCTGAATTAGCTGTTCCTTCTGCTGCTTGGTCAGGCGAGTACAACGGATACTTGATCACATTGTCTTCGACAAGGTGCACCAATTGCGCCAACAACTGTGATTGGATTCTGAAGCCAGCTTTATGATCTGGTTGCGTGATAACATAAAAGGTATCAGATAAGATTTGAAAGTAAAAGTTCTCATAAAAAGCTTTAGTGAACGCAGTATCTCCCAATTTCTCCACGTTTTCAATAAGTTCGAGGGTGAGGGTCAAACCGTTGTCTTCCACCTCACGGCTATTATGTTTGATCGCCCATAATGCGGCATTGATAAGTGATTGGAATGCATCTCCAGAAAGCTGTAACAACGCCTGGAATGACTTGGCGTTGATTTCGCGAAGCAACTTGATAAACTCCACCCGATGCTCAGGATAGTCGATGAAGTTGGTCTTGATCATATCGAGTGTACACTCAAAAACGTTTTGCAAAATAAGCACAACTCCTTCAGGAATCATATGGCCAACCTTGGATACCAAGGCAGTCATACAGTTCAATACCTCGGCATCACGAGCATCAGGAACATTGGAATTGTAGTCTTCAAGAACGGCGCCAAATAATGGCTGTGCCAAATCTCTCACTATCTCTTCCAAGTTATCGGCTTGGTTAATGTAAGTTTCAATCATTTTAAGAATTTCCTTCTTGATAGTTCTTAAACCTCTCACCTTCGGCGTTTTGGTTGCTATTATTCCATCTTTAGCCACAGAGTCAGACACCATGGTGCTCACGGCTTTGTACAATGACAACATGTCCACGTACATCAAGCCTAATTGAGAGTAAAATCCAGGTCCTAATGCCTTACAAACCGACACGTTTGTCTTAATGATGTTTGCAATGATCTTTACTCGTTCATTGTTCGTCAAGAGTTGAGGATCATGCCCAGCATCTTGGACGATCGTATTCCAAGCCATGTTGGGCAATGCCATCAATTCACCGAGAAGTTTGTTACGAGCCTCCTTTTGTGTTTGGGCGCTGACAATGATACCACAAGCTTCGTAAAAGGTGTGGACTTGTTGAGGATTCAAGTCTTCTGTGATCAGTTGAATGTTAGTTATGATTTCATTGATGAAAGGCTCTGTTTCTTGCGGCTGAACCACTACGAAATGCTTCTTACATTTAGTAGTGATCTTGATGAATGTGTCACATGCCATGTCTTGCACTCCTTCGTGTGTTTCGTGCATGAACTCGAACAACTTGTTCACGACCGTCTTGAGGAACTTCCAGTGAGCCTTCAAAAACCGAGGATATTGTCCCACAATATACATGATGTTGGAGGCAACCACTGCTTTGTTATCTTTACCACGCTTCATTTCTGTAAGAGAGAGTAAGTCCTTGATTACATTGACAAGGAATTGCTTCTCCATGTCCTCGTTCATAGTTCCTGAAATGGAACCTATAGCCCAACACAAAGTGTTGATGTTTTCCCATGACCACTCCAGCTCATCTATCTGCCTTGCGAGTTTGTCACTCATGATTGTCTGGGTATCTAATACGTTCAAATGAGTCAAGTAAACTAAAACTTCTCTCATAGACTTGTATAATTGAATGGTGTCACTTTCTTTAACAAATTCCCTCACAACTTCTCCTTCATCATTTGTAACAACCAACACCTCTTCAGGTCTGGCCATGTTTTCAATAATCACCAATCGTAATTTTGACAAAATGTTAGCATAGATATGTTGTCTCAAAGGAATCTGAGCCAAAACAGACGGATCTAAAGCTCCGCCTGCACCTCTGCGGAAACTGCCTTGATATTGTAGTTGCATCAATGGACTGAGTCTATTTTGAGGCAAATCCTGAATTTCCTCGAATAATGACTGAACAAACGAGCTCCAATAATCCAAACACGTCTTGAATAATTCTCTTTCTTCAATCCTTGACAATTCAATTAGGTAAAATAGAGAGTTCATTAGCAAATCTCTCAAAGACTCGTTACTTTCTAAGGGTAGTAAGTGGTTGCCGAGGAATGTGCAAAGAAACATCGCCAAATCTTGTAAAAACGATTGATCGTTGGTATTGGCATTCTTGTAAGATTGTTTTAGGTTGGTATCAGGAGGCACAATTGCATATATCTGTTCCATAGCTTCCTTAAAAGCGATGATAAATTTTTCTTCATTTTCAGGAGAATGCAAACTGAAAACTTCGGTAAGACACTGTATAGCGACTGTTCTAGTGTCAGCAGGAACCAAATATCTAGTAGTTAAAAGTTTTAACAAATCAGTCTGAAAAATGTAATTCATTGGAATCCAAGGAATGTACTTGAGTAAAGCTTTAAGAGTAGCAATGATCAACGATGGCTTCGAAGTTTTATCCAAAACTTCATAGCAAAGCTTGAAGATTTCTTCAAACTCATCTCTCATACTAAGTTTCAACGACTTGGCTTTCGCCTGCGTGAGTTGGTCTTGACTGAAATCAAAAACTTCTTCACTCAACAACTTGAGAATGATCATATTATTTTCACACACATTAAAACTCGAGGTGGAGCTCTTGACGATCTCCGGGATAAATTGGGGCCAGTTATGGGGCCATTCTTGTTTCAACACCAGAACTAATGTCAAGTCAATCTTGTTAATAAGGGCCCTTTGGGACTCAAATACCAGCTCATCATCGCAAAGAGAGATGATCATATTTACGATGAAGTTACGAATTCCTACTCTTTCATCTTCGGGAATCGATTTCCACCGGTATTGAATGAGCTTGTTCAAACATGACAAGGCAATGTATTTCGATTGGGCGTTGGAAGAGCTCGAAAGGATTTGGTCTGAGCGCTTCCAAGACTCGGGATGTTCCTGGAACTGGTTAAGGACCAATTGAGCCTCTTTTTGATTGGCGCCGGAGCCTGAGTAGAAGGCATTGACCACCAGATCAAAAAGGGAGACGTCAAGCTCCTTGGAGAAATCTAAGATAGCATCCATCTATTTTAAATATCAATCTAGATGTAGAAAGACAATAAGATCGCGAGGACGAGTGACGCAATTAAGAGTACTAACTATCAGTCGTCAGTAAGTAGTGGTTCCGTTGTCAGGTCAACCTAGAAGAAAGCTATAGTTAGTATATCTTCCGAAGTAAATAGGTTGTCTCGTGGTCAAAGAAATCAACACTGGCCCGGACTTGAACTTTGTTCAAATTTTTGTTCGAATTTATACCGTGCTTTTGTTTTACGTGATCATCTTCAAATGGCGAAAAAAGCCATCAGTAATAAAGCAGCACAAAAAGTCTATTTGGACGGTATTGGCGACTTTTAAAGTTCAATCACTGCTACAGCAGTGTGCATCATACGAACCCGTGTTGTTCTCCCGGGTAATACTTACTCAATGCTTGGTACCTAAAGAGTTTAATAAGTTGTTTTTGCCAGAAAGAATCTTTGCGCGGGTTGTATGCAGTACAAGGGGGGGGAGGAGGCTAGTGGAATCGAAGGCCACGGATTTCCATTGTGAATATGATAGTATTTTCTGGATCTACTCAATTGTTTAGTGAATTTAATATTTAGTGATTTTCTACAGTATGTTTTTCTTTCAAGATCTTAAACTTTATTCCTACTTCTTGACAAACGACACACCCTTTTCGATGTTCTTAGACAATTGATCAACGGCAACCTCCAACAACTTCTTTTCGTTGTCGCTGATCTTGTCCAAGATTTCGTATTGCACTTCTTCAATACCGGACTTACCCAACTTGACTGGCAAGGAGAAGAAGTCCAAGTTACCGACCAATTTCTTGGCCTCACTAGCACCTTTGATGGACGAGTCCAAGTTCAAAAAAGTGCACTCGACGACATTTGGGGTGTCAAGGGCCTTCAAGATAGACTCGGCCAACTTGTAACCGGCATAAGCCATCGACAAAGTGGCGGAACCAGCACCATTCTTGGCTTGGACGACCTCATCACCACCGAATTGAACTCTGTGGATCAATTCCTTTTGTTGTTCCTCAGACAACTTGTCCAAGTATTTCTTTGAGTTACCAAGCGAGTACAATGGCACAATTGTCTCTCCAGAGTGACCACCAATCACATTGATGTTGAAATCGGTAGGCTTAGACTCCTTGGGGAAGAGCTGGGAAATAAATGTGTTGGCTCTGACAATGTCCAACGTGGTAACACCGAACAATTTCTTTGGGTTGAACACATTGTTCTTCTTTAAGGTCTCGGCGACAATTGGCACTGTTGAGTTAACAGGGTTGGAAATGATCAACACAAACGCATCAGGACAAGTCTCAGCAATTCCTTGGGCCAATCCTTGAACGATAGAAGCATTGATGTTGAACAAATCGTCTCTGGTCATACCAGGCTTTCTTGGCACACCAGCAGGGATGATCACCAAGTCTGAGTTCTTCAATGAGTCTGCAAGAGCGGTCTTGTCCTCCTTAGCCGAGGGCAAGTGCGAAGAAGTGGTGGAATTGGAGCAGATATGGGATAAATCAGCTCCGACACCTGGAACGTTGACCACGTCGAACAATGCCAATTCATCAATCTTTGGGTTCAATTTCAAAAGTAACGACAATGGTTGACCAATGCCACCAGCAGCTCCACAAACTGTAACTTTAACCATTTTAATATAATTTTACTTGAAAAAAAATCCAACGGTGAATTGATGGCGTTTATAAATTAACGTGCTCCCGGAACTAAGACAGACCGCGGAGGAGTTTTTTATGGGGTAAGGGGCGCGGGGACCCGGGCAGCCGGAAATGGCAGTCCCCGGTTGAGTATTCTACGACTGTGGCACGTGACATTGCGGTGCGAGCCCGGAAGTTGTCCGGCGAATATCGGATGGGGTGAAATGGAGGAGCAAGCCATTGGTGGTAGTTCCGGGTCCAGATCGTACAGATGCACGGCCCGAAATGCATTGAGTGGTACTTGATGAAATTGAAAAATGATGTCACGTGATACGTTGAAAAATTGGTAAATCATTTCTTGGTGATTGGTGATTTCAGTCTACATTGTTTAGATGAAAAAGTATTATTAGCTACTCATAGTTTCAAGTTCTTAGCTTTGAAACTGTGATGGAAAGTTACCAGTCATCTTAGTTTTCCAAGTCCTTCTTCAAAGTACCCATGAAAGCGTGCTTCTCAGCTGGGGTTTGGAATCTACCCTTACCGAACTTTGAGGCAGTGTCAATCCATTTCAAGTTGACTTGTTCCAAAGCCTTTCTGGAGGTGTCAACGTACAAGGACTTTCTCAAAGTAACAACTCTCTTCTTGGTACCTGGAATAGAACCCTTAACCATAACGAAATCGTTGTTAACGTTACCGTATCTAACGAAACCACCCATTGGGTTAATGGATTTCTTGGTTCTGTCGAATTCGGTAGCACCGTTGGACTCGTCAGCACCGGAACCAACTCTGTAAACCTTGTGGTTAATAGAGGTTCTGTGGTGGTAACCGTTTTGACCAGCTCTAGCAACAGTCCAGTTAACATTAGCTGGATGCCAAGCACCAATACAAGCAACCTTTCTCAAACCTCTGTGAGTCTTTCTTGGCAATTTCTTGGTACCCCATCTGTGAGTAACACCCTCGAAACCGTGACCTCTGGTAACAGCAATAACGTCAATCATTTCGTTTTGCTCGAAAACAGAGTCAACAGTGACGGTCTTCTCAAAGTGCTCCTTAGCCCATTGGACCTTGTCGGCAATAGAACCACCGTTGACTTGAATTTCAGCCAAGTGAGCCTTCTTCTGCGACAATGGAGTCTTCTTGACTTGGGTGTGAGCCAACACTCTAACGACAGAAGCGTACTTGGTGATTCTGGCCAACTCCTTTTCAATTTGAGCACCATCTTGAGCGTACTTGGCGGAGTACTTGGTGAAAGCCTTCTTCTTGGACTTGAACCAGTTCTTGTAGAATCTTCTCTTGATTTCCTCAGACAAGTGCTCGGCCCACACAGTGGTCAAAGATCTCAAACCTCTTGGGGTCTCGACGTAACCAACAACACCAACGATAACCAATGGTGGAGTGTCAACAACGGTGGCGGCCTCGACGATCTCACGCTTGTGCATCTTCGAACCTGGACGGTCCAAGTCTCTGACGATGGTGGTCATACCGGCCTTGTAACCCAAGAAAGCAGTCAAAGCAACAGGCTTAGACTTGACATCCTTTGGGAAAGACTTAACTCTTCCTCTTTGCTTGGCGGCTCTCTTTCTTGGGAGGAAACCCAAGGATCCGTGACGTGGTGCTTCGAACTTTCTGTGAGACATGGTGAAGTTATTAACAGCTAGTGAAAAATTTGAAAATTTTTTGAGAAAAGGTTTGGTGTGCGCGCACCGACAAATTCAAGATGATCTGTGCTGTAATGTGCGCGGCGTTCCCTCACTTACCGAGGCGCACAGCACTGGAAGTTACGGGACCTTCCCCCATTCCGTTGTTCTGCCTCTACTCTCAAATGTCCATATATTAACTTTCACGCTTAACTTGTATAATCTTCTTTAACGCCAACCTAGCATCTCCAGAATCCACACTTGGAGAAGATGACGGCGATACCTCGTCCTCACGTTCTCCATTGTTCTTTCCCATCTCATTGCTTTGCAAATTCATAAGATCAATCATATTCACTGTAGGATACTGCTGAGCGGGCATATTGCCTAGTTGAAAGAGCTCGGAGCCTCCAAAAAAGTCGCCCTGCACAGGCTTACGCAGCTGTTGTGGAGAGAACATCATTGAGTTCATCATTGAGCTGAATTGAGGTGTCAAGTTGAACCCAGTGTTGTTGGGAGTTTGTCCCATGGTAGGCGCTAAGAAATAATTTTCTCTTCTGGGCGTCTGGGGAAGTTTTTCCAATGGAGAAACGTCGGCAAATGGCTCAGCAATTGACGATAATTTACTGGTGCTTCCGTTCAACCCAGAAGAGAGACCAGTAATATCAGAGTTAAACCTTCTCAAAGAAATCCGCTGTTCTTGTTCCGGTGCATTCTGGGAAAATACACCATTGGACAAATCTTCAGTAAATGGTACATCTAAATTGAAACTTTGAGACCCTGATGCCTTTTCGATTCCCATTGCCGAATAGGAATATTGGAGCTGGGGCTTCCGTACTGGCTCCTCCTTAACCTTCATGGAGGCCTCATTGGTCCTAGCAGAATTGAGCGACTGTGGTTGCTGTGTGACATTTGCGGAACCCAGCGACAATACTGCCCTGCCCAGCAGGTCGACCACAAGTTTGAGCAGGAACTCTTTGGACTCGTCATTGTCGGGTCTGAAAGTTCTGGTCCCGGTTTCCTTGCCTAGTTGTACCGGAGCTCCCAAAAATTCGGCCGACCGGCTACGCGGAGACCCTTCAAAGCCGATTTGCAAATCCATCGCCGAGTTCAAACCGGAGCCTCGAGAGATGGAAGGAGCAGAAGTAGTGGAAGAAAACCCGGGCCGAACAACGGAGGCTGGAGGAGTGCGGTACGTCTGCAACAGCTCTGACTGGGTGATCATGGCGATATTATCAATTGCCTTGGAATTGACTTGGAACGACAAAAGTGAATTGTCTGGTATTCCCGATTGCGGGGTGAAAGCCGAATAGTCGTCCACGGCCACATTGGGCACCTGGGAAGCCAGATTGACCCTCTGTCTCTTATAAACTGGGGTGGAAGAAGCCGACGAGTTTTTTCTCGACCGACGTCTTGGGGTCGTTGAACCTGGCAACAGGGTCGGTGAAACTTTCATAATTGGATCAAACCAGTTCGGTGTTCCCCTTCTCATCATGATATTTGAGTTAGACTCGGCCGTAGGGCTGCGGTACCGAGGAGGTGTGTTAACATTGATGTTCATGGTGGAGGATATTCTATGACATAGAGATGTCGGCTTTGGAGGCCGTCCTCGTCTTTTGGGGGTTTTATCCATAATGCAGGGTTAGAGAATGCAAAGAGAGTGGGGCCGAATGCCAACGGGGGGAAATTTGGTGGTGCTACCCGTATCGAAAAAATGCTACTACCCACAGCCAGCTGGGGTTGTTAAACGCAATTAAACGATTGGAAGAGTGGTGAATTGGTTGAAGAAACAAGTGTCAACCAAAAACCAGGAATGCCAAGGATAGCTAGTATTAAGTTTTGTAAAAAAAATTGAAATGCTGGTCGGCGATGTGCGTGTCAAATGCTCGATTAAACTCTCCTGCTTAGTGAGGTGAGCCGCGCTGCAAAATTTCACCTGAACGATAGGAGGTGAGGTGAATTAAAGCAACGGTTTTGCGCGGTGCTTAGACGATCCAGACGATGGAAAATTAGCTGATGTTCCCGTAGATAGAGGGGTTTACTCTTGAACAAGAGTTTCTTGACAGAAGCCAACGTTCAAAATTCGGTAATAGCCGATGAGCCAATTCGTGCGTATATGCCGGTATTTTTCACTTTTGCACCCCTTTGAGGATTTTTTTGGAGCCGTATCAAAAAAATTATGGCGCGATGAAATCAATCATTAGCTGCGAAATAGTATATAGTTATACCTTCCACTGGTTGGTCGATTCTGTGTCATAATTACCATGGCTTGGTGCGGTTGTGCCGGATAACGCACAATTCGGATGTCAATTACAATAGAAACAATGCAACAATGCACGGTTCTGGCTGAGGGGAATACACTACCAATAGTCGTTGCATTAACCGATGCGATCACCTGTGCGCTACAAGGTTGCTGTTTTCGGGAAACCTCGCGACAGCCGCGCGAACTGTGGTGGCCTTAATTGCGACGAATACAAGGCGGATTCGCGCAAATGAATCATCATAGATGCGTCCCGGGGAGCCTTTCCACCGGGGCGGGGCTAATAGCGGCTCTAATCGATGACGTACCTTGGCAAGCGAATTGGAGAAGTTGCGTGTTCGCAATTACGACGTCGGTAATTTTCAGTCCGATAACAAGTTCGAGTGGGGACACTTGAATGAAGTCATATAACATTGCTACTGTAACCGAAGGTTGTCTCCACAACTTCGGACTTGTCATGATTTCCTTGAGTGGGACCACTTGGTGGGTCCATTTGTGACGTGCATTGGTGCACCTTCGATGACGCGGCCCGGGCGTCAAACGTTGCGAACATTTAGGGGAGTAGCAAACGATAGGTTGCATGCCGGTGTAGGGCGATTACCGGTGATAACGCCATGGGCAAATTGCGGCTCGAGAAAATTTTTTTGATGGCCTAGAGTTGCTTGCCATTGTGATACATTCTGTTGCATTTTTCGTTTGTGGTCTCACATGTATGTGAAGTGTGCTAAATGGACAATAACGGGGATTAGGTGGTTCGGCTTAGCCGCGAATCCGATCTAATAATATTTCATGGTTTTGCGCATTTGGGGAAATGGGTGCAAATTATTTTCGCGAACTCTTTCACCGCTTCTCCTCATGAGGCTTGCGAACATATATGGTAAACCCTTATCGTGCCTTGACCTTCGTTCGTTAATCTCCGCTGTATAAAGTTTCCGTCAACCCACGACGCGGCAAAGTTGGTTTTTTTCCGGTTACTTCCGCCAATGCATAGGTTTAATACACCACACCACTCCGGGTTTGGCAGTCCTATTCACACTTAGGCCCAATGGAAGGCTTTGACCCTCGTGGTGATCCAATAAGCCCAACGGAATCAATATAAAATATTTGCATATTGTTCCCTTGCATTATATCCGGTGCTATTGTTCAAACATTCCCCTAGCTAATATTCTGCGCCTCGCTAACTTCACTCAGGTCCGTATTTCTCATCGGTAGCTCCACCTCGGAATACCGAAGAACTCATTACATCAATTTTTCTCCTGTATACTGGCCCTCAACCGTTGAGGTTGATTCGCATTCGATTCGCATTCGCATCGTATCGTCGTTCCCACCGTATAAAGTTCCATATAAAGAGTCACAACAGCGCATTCTACTCCATGAGTTCCCGACTGTTGAATCCAAAGACAATCCATCGTGAGTTTTCAGGGCTTCCAGGTGCCCTTGGCATCATTTTTGGTTTGCCATTGGTGGTGATTCTACTTCATTTGCTCACAAACGAAAATTATAGCATCAAAGGAATTAACCTTGACTGGGAAGCTGTGAAAAAACAGCTCCCAAATTCAAAGGATCAATTGTGGGCATTGTGTTTTGATGCTCAATGCTGGAAAGTTTACTTAATTTGGTTCGTTTCAACCACCTTCTTCGATTTAATCTTGCCTGGAAAACATAAGAAAGGTGTTCAATTGCGAGACGGTACTCACTTGGCATATAATATCAATGGCAAAAGTGTATCTTCTGCTTTCGTGGCGGTGTTGATTGCTCGTCTTTTTCTGTCCCCAACATACTTTGTACCAGAACTCCAGTTCGTTTATGACCACCAATTACAGCTCATTCTCGTAACTGTGATTTTTTCCTTCCTTTTATCAGTGTTTGTATATATTGCATCTTTCATCCCATTGACATTTGCCAATGGAGTGGGCACTAAGGAGAGAATCTTGTCGGTGAACGGTAACACAGGTAATCCTATCTACGACTTTTTCATCGGCAGAGAATTGAATCCCAGGATAGGCTCTTGGGATATCAAGTTGTTTTGCGAGTTGCGTCCAGGAATGCTTCTTTGGTTGGCTATAGACTTGGCTTGTATCCATAATCAGTACCACAAATATGGATCAGTCTCCGATTCCATTGTACTTGTCACAGCTTTGCAAGCATTCTATGTATTTGATGGGGTGTTGAATGAAGAGGGTTGTCTTTCCATGATAGATATCACTACAGATGGCTTTGGTTTCATGCTTAGTTTTGGTGACTTGGCGTGGGTTCCTTGGACTTATTCACTTCAAGCCAGGTACTTGTCAAATCCTCAGAACGCAGTTCATTTGGGCTACATCAGAATAGCCGCAATTGTGCTACTCATGGGTGTTGGATACTACATTTTCAGTGCATCAAACAACCAAAAATCTGCTTTTAAGCAGGGAAAATTAGACCACATGAAAAGCATAAAGACGAAAACGGGCTCCAAATTGCTCTGCGACGGTTGGTGGGCAATGTCTCAACATATAAACTATCTTGGTGATTGGATGATCGCTTGGAGTTGGTGCTTGACTACTGGATTCCAAACTCCAATTACTTATTTTTACGTTATCTACTTTGGTACTTTACTCCTTCATAGACAAATGAGGGACGATGCCAAATGTAGTGACAAATATGGTGAGCAATGGGAGGAGTACAAAAGGCTAGTGCCATACAAGATAATACCGTATGTCTATTAGGTAGCTTATTCATTTTTTTTCTCGTAATCGACCTGTTTGTCGAAAGATTTGTAGGAAATGTCCAATGATCCAATCCACTGTAATGCGGTAACCAATACCGCAATTAACATTGCTGACACAATGAGTCCCAGCCAAATACCAGGCGTGAAAAACCTATACTCAGTGAAAAGACTCAGGTTATTCCGCTTGTGATGAGAAGGTGTCGAAGTCTCGGCACTAGCCTCAGACAAAGCTGTGACTTGGCCATGGGGGTACTTTGATACAAGTGACTCGGCCTTGGCAAAGTCAGCCTCAACTTCCGCTGCTATCTTGTCGAAATCCTCAGTTTCTGACCTCTTATGGTGCACGCCGAATTCGATGTTGAGGTTATCGTAAACCTTGTCCTCTACGTAGCTTTTAATATCTTCCAAATGCGAGCTGGTCTTGTGGAACGATGGTTTGCCCTGGACAACCACCATTACCAGAGGGTCCTTTATGGCGTCTGTAAACTCTCTGACCGTGTGGACTTTGTTGTCTTCGACGTCAATGATCGTCAACGGCTTGTCAAGGGTCGATATGGTTTGTTGGTACGAAACCTGGTCAGATCGACAACTGTCACCCAATAGCAAATCCAAGTCAGCAGCCGATTTATAGTGGACATGTTCAACATAGGAGCCGTCTTGGATGTCGCCGTGGTGCTGTAAATTGTTTACTCTGAAAACCACCGTTTTTTTGTTGGAACTGCAAATATCGTTGGTGAAAGAAGTCCACGCTGGACCCAAGTTTGTCGACTCTTCATAGTAGGACAACTTTCCCAAATTTCTCGACGAGAAGAATGGTGCTGTATCTGAAAATGCAAGCGCCGATGCCTCAAAGAGTGCTAATGTAACGAATCCGGCGAGCTTCATGTTAAGGAGGACCACAACTCGCAAGGAACAATTCGCACTCGCTTTATCAAAACCTGGTAGGCGCACGGCGACATATAGAGCGACGATTAGCGGCACCATTAGCTACCAGAATGCCAGCAGATATCCCCAAGTAAGTAGGCAACCAACAAACCTTTTAAATGAGCCTCATACTAATTAGATCTGTGGTTAGGAAATTGGTGTTTTTCACCGCCGCCATGATAATCTTCCCGGTGTTCACCTTTTTCGTGGTACAATATCTCAGCGACAATGCGCTAGTAAGTGGCGGTATTGCGGCATTGGCGGCCAATGTGGTGTTGATAGGGTATGTGGTTGCGGCGTTTACCGAGGATACCGCAGCATTGGAGAAGAAAGAGCAATGATACGGAAATAGAAAGATGTATGGCTAAAAATGAAAAATGAAAAAAGTAATACAAATTGATGTAATACTAATTGATCAAAGATCTTACATGTATTTCGAGCATGTATAACTGAACTCAATACTAATTCATTATTGTAAGCTTTCAATTATGTTTCTTACACTAACATTCCCTCTCACTAAATTCATCAATCTCCTTCTTCGCACTTTTATGGTTCACCAACTCTCGCTAGTCTCCACTGTCGAACACGGCTACTACGTCCAAACTGTGGCCACCCTCAAAGCATTAACAGGTCTTCAGTCTACACAAAACATTGCAACCTATAACCTCGTCACAAAACCTCATGATGTGTTCAAACCAAAGGTCGAAGCTGGTAAAGTCAACCAGATAGAACAGTACTATATGAAGTGTATAACTACCTGGGACGAGGATACGGGCGATATAGAGAAGCCTATACTCAAGGATAGCAATACTGTGGAAGCAAGTCGGTTATTTGTGGGCGACAACAATAAACGTATATGGACGTTACAAATATCAGACATACCTGTTGCTGGCAAGAACCAAACATGTTCAGCACAAACCATATATGACTCAACATTAGTTCATCATCATACCAAGGTGGTGGACAAAGTAGAAAAAGAAAACCTGGATCAATTTGAGTTTGTCAGGAACGACTCGTTTCTTCAATTCTTGAGCGACTTGGGCTACGATGTTATTAACCAGTTTTGGCTAAAAGGAGTCCGTTTTTTCCACGGCGATATAGTCATTGAAATATTCAAGGTATTTATACGAGACGATGAACGCCAGTCGTCAGACAATGCCATTGCCTTGAAGCTCTTGGATGAGTCCAACACTTTCCAATTCAAAGCCTACATCAACGTCCCCAAGGCCACCGACGTAGATGCTATTAATCAGGGAACTAAAGAGCTCTTGAAATTGCAGGATTTTCTCAAGAATTTGGTCAAATTGGAGATCCCTGACAGAATACATATGGACAGTCGTGTATCGAAATAGGTTACTACTGTCTAGCTTTAACCACGAAAAATGGACTATTTCGTAATTTTCCAATTGTAAAGTTCCCTATTTCTCCCTTCTCGGCCGATGGTTTTAGAGAGCTGATACTTTCTTCTATCTGTTGCAAATTGAGTGGTTCTTGCTGCCTATGGTCGCCAGGCAAAAGTCTGAAATGGTCATTATTCGTAGAATTATTATTGGCAACATTGTCATCTTCATATAAATGGTTGATAAAAACCATTTGCGTCTCCAATGCCTTCTTTATCTTTGTAGTTTCTTCCTTGGAAATTGTACTCTGGAGCCCAGAAATTCGGAGCATTTTTTTGACTACCGCTTCATCTATCTTTGGAGTTTCTATACCAGCGGGATTGTGTAATAGACTTGTTATAGACCACGATGGCTTGTTAAGTAAGTCCCGTATTGCCGGTTTCGATAGGCTTCTAGTTATTGACATATTTGAGAAATGATTTGAAGATTTGTGATTGTGAATTTAGTAAACTTGGAGAAATTTGAGATTTTGTAATTTTCGTGAAATTTAAGAAAAGTTTTGTGAAATTTAAATTTGGTACTTGAACTAAACTCTTTATCTACGTAGTTCTATGCATTTAATTAAGCTTCTGCAACTCGGCCTTCTTCTTGTCAATCTTTCTTCTCTTCTTGGCCAACTCGTCTTGTCTGGTCTCCTTCTTGTTGATACCATATTGCATCTTGTTATACAATTTACGCTGCTTGTTGGTCATCATGATCTTCTTAAGGTCCTTCTCTTCTTCTTCGGCACTTCTCTTCTTAGATGGCTTCTTCTTCTTGTCTTCCACAGTATCGGAGAATTTCACACCAGATGCCTCCATCTCCAATTCTCTCTGTTCTTTGACATCTTCGTCTTCTTCTTCAGGTTCCTCTTGGTTCTCATCTTCTTCCTCAACTTCCACTTCCTCTTCTTCTTCTTCCTCGTCTTCTTGCTCACCTTCCTCGGTCTTCTTGCTTTCAGGATCATACCCAGCAGCGTCTCCCCATGGTGACAAGTGTGGTGGAAGTGTCTCACCTGGTGCATACAGATTGACGGGAAGTAAGCTTCCTTGGTTCAACGAATCGAAAATCCATTGAGGTTGAATATAAGTTCTTCCAGCCACCTTCGATGCAACCTTTGGTCTGTCGACGATTTGGTGGGTGATGGTACTCAAGTCCAAGTTTTTGTATGCTTCAGGATGGTTGATTTTCAAATCATCCATGGCTATCTCAGAAACCAAAGATCCACCACACGATAATATACAAAACTCAAGAATATCTAATGGAACTTCACGACCAACATAAAAGACAAACTTGGAAAATAACGTGGATGTTGGACTGGCGTATTGGGAAGGCTGGCTCAACAAGTCTCCAGTGGTCTTGTTGGTAGCGGAGAATTCATCTAACTCAACTTCATCGACACCAGGTTCCACATCTTCGTCATCATCTTTCTGGTCTGCCTCAATGGCCTTGGAAATCTCCTTGTCGTCAAGTTTTGTTCCGGCAGCGTCAGTTTGGGCGGCTTTTGTCTTTGGTATTAACGGATTGACACTGTCTTTAGTCTGAAGAATGTAGGCCGACAAGCCACCAATACCCTTGAGTTTCTCGATATCGATAGTTGGAGGGTAAATCAAGTTTGCATTGTTGTACAACTTGTACAACACAAAATGCAACAAGGTGGAATAAAATTCCAAAAACGTCATCATGATTCTGAAATCAACGTCTGAAGGGATATTGGTGGGAAACTTGTAAGGTACCAACCATCTCACCTCCTGGCCCATAACATTGGCTTGGTAGTAAACACCCTTGATAGAAACGAAAACCTTCTTGATCAATCTTTCCTTCGCAACGTAGGCAAGCCATTGGTTGCATAATTTTTCAGCATCTTTGGTGATCCTATGGCTCACTTTATCGGTAGCAGGCATATTGGCAAAGAGAAATAACATATTGAGAGGATCATCGAGGTCTCTCAACGCATCCAAAAATGTTGGATATCTCTCCTTGATGACATGGTCCAACGAGTACTTTGGTCTATTCGACTCTAAACGAGCGGCATCACTAACCTCTCCACGGCCCAAAGCACGCTGTAACTTTTTGGCAAATGTCTTGTGCTCTCTAAACTTTTGCAAAACAGGCTCGTGGAGCAAATATTGGATATCCTTAGCATAATAAAACGTTACTGGAGCGGTGGAGCCTTTATTTGCCTTTTTCTTATTACGCGGTTCCCGCGGATATATACCTTTGAATATACAGAGCCGACGGAAATCAGCCAACGAGACCTGGAGCTTCTTAACAGCTTGTGTCCTGGTGATGAAGTTCTTGGCGTTACCGGAAGTCCCCTTCTTCTTGATCCTCATAGTGTAGATTATCTGCGATGAGATGAATTTTTTTGAGATGAGCCTGGTGATATGCAGGAAAGAGGTGGAAAGGTGATAGAGCCTTTTCAATAGGGTGGGTTTAGGTACTAATTTTCGGATTGTTTGCTTCAAATCCCAAATTCACGGCCTGACTGGTATTCTCCTCCTTATTACATTTCAGTTTATGATCGCCATCACCTTTTTAATTGGACGATCTATACTGGCAAACTACAAAATCACATAATCAATACTTATAATATTAAGCCAAAGATAACCATAAACCAATTCATTTGACTTCAGCTTGTCCAATATCTCAATTTCTCATCTCCTCACGCCAAATTTGGTGTCTTTTATATCTGTAAACGTGGTTCCCCAACATCGCACCCGCACATCACAGCCGCGCCGATGCTCGTACTCTGTTCTTGATTCATTGAAAGTAACCATTTTGCACGGCTGAATCAACTAACCCCAACATGTCGTTTCCAGATGTTCTCAGGCGGGGCGATGACTTTCTCAAAGAGATGCCCCGGTCGTCAACCTTTTGGAACTACGCTTCACATGCAACCTGTTTGATGATGATCTCAGGAACAAAGATCGCTCTTAATACTTTGTATAAGCCATACCTTCATGGCGTAGAGAAGCTTGACGAGGCATTGGAGCGCGCCCGCCGAGAAAATAGGTCGCTTTTGACGGTGATGAATCATATGAGTGTAGTGGACGATCCTACTTTCTACGCAGCTCTTCCGTGGCGATTCCATACCGATATTGATACCATAAGATGGGGTTTTGGTGCACACAATATATGCTTTTCCAACACGGCATTATCGTGGTTCTTCAATTTGGGCAAAATCTTGGGCACAAAACGGTTTGGATTCGGTCCATTTCAACCTTCACTCGACGCTGCTATTCGAATAATGAGCCCCGATGATACTTTAGACTTGGAGTTTCTGCCGCTAGTAAAAGACGTTGAAAAACCTCTTCTAATTCAGCGTGCTAGTTCGCCTTCATGGAAAGAATCATCAGACCTTGTTGCTCACAAGAAATCAGGAGCTAACATCCTCATGTCCCTGTCGCCATTTATCCGCAAAAAGACGTCGTGGTTCCACGTATTTCCCGAGGGATTCGTGCTACAGTTAGAATTTCCTCACGAAAACTCAATGCGTTACTTCAAATGGGGTGTTTCTAGACTCATTCTCGAGGCAACTGCATCTCCAATAGTTGTTCCAATTTTCTCCTATGGCTTCGAAAAAATAGCACCAGAAGACTCAGCCGACAAGGGTATCAACAGATGGCTTCCCTCGAATGTAGGATCGGAGGTCCATATTCATATTGGCGACGCATTGCCCGATGAACAGATCGAAGAATACAGAGAACAATGGCGCCGTCTATGCGCCAAGTATATCGACCCCAAGCATCCTGAAGACTTGAACGACGAGTTGCGTAATGGAAGCAAAGTGCTCGAATTGAGGTCTCGTATTGCTGCCGATTTGCGTGAAGCTGTAGCTGGTATTCGCACCCAAGTGGGCAAGTTCCGTGAAGAAGACCCTCGTTTTAAGGATCCAGAGTTTTGGAAACGCTACACTTTGACAGAAGGTGCTAGTGACCCGGATGTCAAATTCATCGGTAAGAATTGGGCTATTAAACGGTTGCAGAAACATTTGCCGGAATTTAGCGAGGATTGAGCCTTGGTAATTTTACATGTATATAGTAGAGATTAATAGGCAGTCATATTAGTGAACTACACTCCTTACCATCCTCACTATCTCTATTTAGTCCACGACTCCTCGCTGCTGCAGCTTCTTGCAGCCATGGTGCACTGGGCGAATTTCCTCATCGTCCATAATTTGCAACAAATCTAAAGTCCTTCAGCCTCCATGATAAGGAATATACCACGAATACCATGGAGGATCTCACCGTCCATTCTAATACGTCCGGTGTATTCTGGTACTCTATTGGGGCCTTCCATTGTTTTCAATCGACATAAAATATGGACTAATCCTCTTAGTAGGTTCAACACAAAATCACAAAATTCGCCTGAAATCATACAAGAAGAAACAAATCAAGAACGTGTAGAGGTGGTGCAATTGCTAGAAGAGTTACGACATTACTCCAAGACTCGTGAGGTACCTGGGAAACTTCGACAGGGTATTTTATCTTCCAAGCTTTCTCAGCTTCTTACCCTAGCTTCGTCCTTCACGACAGAAGGCGTTTCCAAAACCGCAGATCAAGCGTTTATGCAACTATTCTACCTTAACAACCGAAACGTATCCAACATGTTAACCAGTGAGGATCTTTCTAAATTTTACGTTCGAATGAGCAAGGTTGAAGGCACTCAGTTTGAATCAATGGCCAAGATCGCCGAGTATTATGTATCAGAACAATCGGAAACAATACCAGAGGAGATACTTCTTCAAATTATATCCATGGCCTTGAACTTAGCCGGTGGTAATTTACAGTCTACTTTGACCTATCTTATGACGAAAAAGAAGAAGGTATTCAATTCCAGATTCACAGAAAGCCTTTTGAACTTGGAACTAGAGAAAGGGAGATTGACCATACTGACCTTTGAGGCTATAATTAAAGCATCAGAGAATCTGGGCACATTCACACTTCTCAATGACTCGTTTTATTTGCTGTACATGAATTATATCGATTCTTTGTTCGATAAAAATCCACCCAAACCATACGAATACCAAAATATCGAAAGAGACATTGATCGCACTCAAATTTTCTTGCACGAACAGCTTCTTGAATCCTTGCACGTTGCTCAAATCTCACCAGCAACCACTATCAAGTTACTTCAGCATGCATGGAACCTTCAATCTATAAATCCTCGTAAAGACTTTGATAAGGTTTTGGTATCTGTTAAAGAGCTTTTGAGTGAGGAGGGAAATGTTACAGACAAGATTAAAGATGCGGTCTTTAAGGAAGGTCTCGAAGAAGAGTCTCTTGCTCAAGGTCTTCTCGATTTGCTTTGGTATGGAAGAGGTACATATGGAAGCAGTGGAACCGACTTGTGCAAATTTATCATTAACGATGATATCAAGTTTTCGATCCAATTAAGGCTGATAGCAAAGCTCCAATTACTCTTCGACAACAACGAATTGAATGAAACCATTATCCAAGATATTGACCAGATTTTACGGGATCAGTCCTTGCAGCCAGAAGATCTCATCAAGTTATACGAAAAGATTGTCTTCTTGTACACTACATGCGAATCCAGCACCGATTCGTTTGCTCAAAAAATCAACCAATACTTCAGAGAAGAGCACGCCATTGAGCCGAGCGTACTTATTTACAAGTTTCGTCTAGACAAGGAAATTCGCCCAGGAAATCACGAAATGGCCATGAAAATTTTTGACGAAAGCATTAAAAATTTCACACAATGGGAGACTGAATCTGATGCCAGAGCTTTATCAACTTTGAATCAATTGATAGTATTATTGTGCACCAATCTTTCAGGCGTTGATGAAATCTTTCCATTATTTCGCAGGATCAAGCAACAAATGGTAAGTCATTCGATAAACGTGTATGCGGTTAAGGCCCTAGCAGAAAAGATGCTTGATGCTGAATACGTTGGAGACCTTATCGAGATGTTGAAACAAGAGCTTCCTTCCATAAAGAGAGACGATCTCATCAAGCTTCCCACATCAGGTCCGGCATTTGTGAAATACAGAGAGCTTTTTGACCTACTCCACAATTTCGTTATAACTTACAATAGCGAGGAGACACATGAGACTAACTGGGTTCTCTATGGGGAACTCCATAAGTATTTCTCTGTTCCTTACGATTCCTACCTCCCGGCTATGAAATTTTTCTGTGAGCATGACAGATCAAATGCTTCGTTAATTATTTTCAGACAGCTAAAGAAGTTGAGTGAGCTCCATGGATCAATGCGTCACTTGCCACCTCTGAGAGATATGTACCTCTATCTTTTCAAAGATTTCGGTAATAAGTTGTACGAAGAAGGAGTTCATGAAATTCACGAGTATCTCAAAATCGACCAGGACATCCCTAAACAGGACATAGAGCTTCAAAATTGCATCCTTAATGCCTATTCCAACCTCCAGGATGTCCCCAAAGCAAGGGATTTGTTCATCTCCATGTCGTCCGTGCCTAAGCAAGTTGGAGGTATCAATGAAGAGACGGTGCAAATCATGTTGAAGACATTCACGTATAGTGATATGATGTATGTTCAGAAATTCTGGAACGACTTATCACTCTATGGAGTTTTACCAAACTATGCAATCTTCAAGCAGTATATCATAGCCCATGTTTACCATGGACTAGTAGATGAGGCTTTCGAAGTACTAAAAGAGATGGAAGACTACGATATCGAATTTTCCTCTGATCTCTTATTGGCTATGCACAATTATTGCTTGGAGGTCCCGGCGCAGGAAAAAGTGAAGTCATGGGCTCAAAAGAACTTTCCTGATAAGTTGGAATCTTTAGCTGAAAAAGGACTTTTGAAACCGGCTACCAATTACGTCCCAAACGAGAATTTGATCGCCGAGAGTAACACGAATTGAACGCCCCTTGTATATAGACCCATCATACATAAACTACTTACTCCGCAGCTGGCTTGTAGCGTTCACTTTTGATGCGAATCTTAATGAATTTAGCGTTTCATTAACGTTTGTAGCAAACGGTGAAATGTTCACAAACATAAGGGTTTTGCAGTCTCCCCCAAGGCTGTTCTTGAGAAGGTAAGTTAGCTTCGAGTTTCTATATGGTATGTGTTGCAGTGGCTTTCCTTTCTGACTCAGTTTGAGCGCACTAATAACGTCACCGAGACTCGAGAGTGATTTGTTGATCGCTTGTGTTTCCTTGAGGCGTTCTGCTTGGGCTTGAGAATTGGAGAGTCGCTCAGAGCCTGCTAAGTCAACTAGATTCAAAGTACCATATCGAGATTCCATGGTCTTGATGTTACGACCGTGTAACTGAAGCATAAAGATTGAGTGCGATCTTGATGAGTGTTCGTTGGACTTGGTGTACGCCGTGCTTCTGTTCTTGTTGGCTAAACTCAAGAGCTTCATTGCGTGATCAGCACCTGTGATCGAGACCGAAGTCAAGTTTGTTACTGATGTTGTACCGCTAACATCATCATGTTTGATCTCATACTTTTTTGGATTATTCTCGGAGGGTGAACGAGAAACTTTTGTAGGCGACAACAAGTCAAATATTGCCTCATTGTATATCTCGAGGAATTGGCCATGAAGTTCATACTGCCAGTCTTGGGATTCCAAAGTCTTTATATCTTCAAACACCTTCTTTAATGATTGTGGAATCATTCCATCAGCCTCATGAGCCATAGTGAACGTCTTACCAGAACCGGTCTGGCCATATGCAAATACACATACGTTATACCCATCCAATGACGACTGTACTAGTTGGCTAATTTCTTTGAAAACGTCACTATTAGACAGCGTGGGAGAGAAAATCTTATCAAACAGAAATTGATAAGGAACACTATTGCTGCTAAAATTTTCATCTCCAGGTTTGCGAATAATCATCAGCATGTTTGGACTGTCATCGTCCAACAGGAGATCAGGAATTTCAATGTTAGCGAGAGGCTTCAGCTCGCCACATGTGGGACGAACACGGCAAAATACTCGAATGTTTCCTTTCAACTCTTGAAGTTTGTTATGGAGCTTCCTTCTTATTTCTTCCTTGTGTTCCATCAGCCTATGAATGTCGGCTGACTTGTCACGATATGAGTCTATCTCTCTTTTCATTTGTGCCACTAGTTCGTTAGTGGCATGCAATTCTGTGTTCAGCAGCGCTATTCCCGCTTTAAGTGCCAGAAGCTCTTCTTCCTTTATTCTTGACTCTAATTTCAAGTTGTGAAGTGTTTTGTGGCATTCATTATTGGCAGATATTTCGTTGGATTGACGGCTACTCAGAAGAGCTTGTAATTGCTGCTCTTTTGTCCGCTTATCTTCCGAAACCTGTTCGATAGCACTCTTTAGCATAATCAAGCTTTCATCGAGGCTTTGATTCAAGCCAATGAGTTTCTTGCTGTGATCTTCTTTGAGCTTAATTAACCTTCGGTTTAAGTCCTGATCCTGCAAAACAGTATCCTGCTCTAATTGAGACTTTCGTTTTTTTAGGGTTGATATCTCCTCCACAAGACGTCCCAAATTCTCATCAAATGCCTTTTCAATTTCCAGTGTAATTGTCTCTTTCAATTCTGTCAAACTCTCCTCGTGCTTATGAATATGCTGTTTGCGTTGTAGCTGGTATTTGTTATTGAGCGCCTGCAATGAATCACGTTCATGGTGCTCCAATTCAGCAATCAGACTCACAAGAGCATCGAATTGCTTCTGTAAATGGGCTTGCTTGTCTTCAACCTTAAATATCTCAAACTCTTGGTTGGCGCGCTGGGTCTTAAGTGTCATGATAGCCGTCTCCAACAGATCTATTTCATTACTTTTCTGTTCAATTGATACCTGAAGCTTATCTAGTATTCCTTGCAGGTAACTATCGCCATTCCGGGTGCCGGAAGCGGGACTAACCGAATATGAATGGCGCAAGGATTTAGCCATTTTTGAGTTTGTTGAAAAAGAATGCAGATAGAGTCGTTTTTCTGACCCACTTTCTCGCCTCAGAAATTCCAGGCAAGGAATTTCGTTCTCCTTGTTTGCCTCCATGGCGGTTTCAACCTTCTTTGGTGTGTGTGTAAGATCTGAATCAAACTCCAAACATAAACATAAGTGCAACATGCAGACCGCGGCTGACATAAGCCGGGGAGATGAAGCGATGGGATGCGATGCGATAGATTTAGTAAAATATGGCGAAGAAGACTGGAGTAAAAGGGAGCATTCGATTGCCCGTGAAGGCTCAGAAGCCCAAGAAAGACAATAAGAAAGCTGAGAAGGAGCCAGAAGTGGCTCAGGACTCACCGAGTGATGATTTGGACGACGAAGACGACGTAGACGAAGACGATAGCGAAGCCTCAGGCAGCGAGTCAGAAGCCTCAGAGTCTGAATCAGAATCCGACGCAGAATCCGAAGCAGAATCCGAAGCAGAATCCGGTTCAGAATCTGATTCCGACGCAATGCCCAAGAAAAAGAGAAAAACTGGCGATGGTTCGCAAGAGTTCGCCAATGCATTTAACGCAATTATTGGCTCTAAACTTAAAGCTCATAGAAGAAATGACCCGATTATGGCTCGTTCGAAGAATGTACAGAAGCAGCTCGACTCGGCTAAGCTTGAGGCGAAAGCAAAGAAGCAGCTTCTTGCTGAAAAGAAAGCATTGCATGATAGTCATCGGGTGAAAAACTTATTGCCCAGTGCCAATGAACCTGAAAAAGTACGAAGTATGATTGAGGATGAAAAGAAGTTGAAAAAAGTGGCCCAGCGTGGTGTAGTTCGGTTATTCAATGCCGTTTTATCCACACAAATCAAGACTACTCAGGAAGTATCAGGCGAGAAAGTGGGTTTAGTAAGGAAAGAAGAACTCCTTAACGAAGTGAGCAAGGAACAGTTTCTTGACTTGGTCCAGGCTGCGGGTCATACATAGACTTTGTAACATAGATATTAATGGTAAAACCTACAGGAACTTACAGGAACTTACAGGAACCTACGGAACCTACAGGACAGTAAAAAGTGCGATCGAAAATCAAAGAACGATAATCATGAGTGAGGACTTGACCACGAAAATCAGCAGCCTAACCGTGGCTATAGACAAGGGGGAACGGAGATTTCCTGCACTTCTTGAGCGGGCCAGTATATATCAGCGGCAGAAGAAGTTTGATGAAGCAATTGCGGATTTCAATGATGCCATGGAAATTGCAAGACAACGAGGAAGGCGAGAAGAAATTGGAAAGTGTCATTTCAAGCTTGGTTTGGTACTTTACGGACAAAAGAAGTACACTGAAGCAATGAAGGAGATCGAATCGGCTATTGATTACAATTGCAAGGAGCCAACTCTTGAAATGTGGAAGACGAAAATTGACTATGACATGAAGCGGCTGAAAAGTGATCAAAAAGTGGAAACGAAAGATAACAAATCTACTACCAAATCTACTACAACCACAACCGCTTCTGAATTGCCAGAAAACTCTACATCCTCCACATCGACATCCACAAGTATCGATGCCATCAACAAACACGCACCCTTAAAGGTAAAGATAAGAGATGACTGGTACCAGACAAGTGACAGCGTGGTGATAACCATTTTTGCCAAGAACATCAAGGAACAAGAACTTCAAGTGAACTTTTCATCTTCTGGAGTATCTATAACGTTCCCTACCGGAGCTGGGTCGGAATACAACTACAATATCGAACCTCTTTTCGATGATATTATCACTCTGGAAAGCAGTTACCGAGTTTTCGGCACCAAGTTGGAAGTCACTTTGAAAAAAGTTACTAGTCAAAAATGGCCCAATCTTGAATCATCTGACCAAGCTGCGACACCAAGTGCGTCGCATTCGAGTGAGGGACCTCTCTCATACCCCACATCTAGCAAGAAGGCTGTCAATTGGGCCAGTTTCAAACTAGAGGACGAAGAGGATGGAGAAGGAAAAAATGAATCAGAATTCTTTTCACAGTTGTACGCCAATACCGACGACGATAGTAGAAGAGCAATGATGAAGTCTTACGTGGAATCCAATGGTACGGTGCTAACTACAAACTGGGACGAGGCCAAGGCGAAAACGTTTGAAACTAGTCCCCCAGAGGGCATGGAGCCCAAGAAATGGGGTACTTAGCTAGAGCTTACTTGTGACTCCACAAAAATCCTTACATAAGGCAAACTAATAATTGGGTAAAATGTCCGGATGTTTTAGATCGCATAAGACGGCGCCATCATTGCTTGCGATCTTTATGGCCCTGACATCCAAACATTTCTTATCGTTCTGTAGAAAAATGCATGTCACTTCAATTCCTATGAGATGGGGCAGTGGGAACAACTACGCCTACTTGCTTCTTGACCAGCCAACGAAAAATGCATGGTTAATCGATCCCGCGGAGCCTGAGGAAGTTCAACAATTTTTGGCGAAATCCAAGTTGAATTATGAACTTAAAGCCATTGTGAACACACATCATCATTACGATCACGCAGGTGGAAACCAAGCATTCCATAAGTTGTACCCTGATTTGCCAATAATTGCCGGCAAAGATTCACCTTTGGTAACATACACCCCCTCACACGAGGAGATCATAGATTTGGGAGACGACCTTTCCATCACGGCTTTGCATACACCATGCCACACCCAAGACTCGGTGTGTTTCTATGTGGTGGATAACAAAACCAACGAAAGAGCAGTGTTCACAGGTGATACATTGTTCATAAGTGGGTGTGGTAGATTCTTCGAGGGTACCGGCGAGGAAATGGATAAGGCGTTGAATGGAATTTTGGGTAAACTTCCTAAGGATACTCGTGTATACCCTGGACACGAATACACCGGGTCGAACGTCAAGTTTTCACAGACAATTTTGAACAATGATGCGATGAAGAAGTTGGTTGATTTCACCAACAAAAACGAATGTACCACAGGAAAGTTCACTATTGGCGACGAACTTGAGTTCAATCCGTTCATGAGATTGGGAGATTCTGCTGTGAAAAAGGCCACCGGAGCAACAAATCCCGTCGAGGTGATGAGCCGATTAAGAGAAATGAAAAATAGTATGTAAAGCTAGCACCTGACAAAGTCGGGCCGCCATTTATCATCGACCCAGAGCTCAGGTTGCCACAATTCAATAAATTCCAAATCTATCTCCGACTTGCCCATGGCAAACTTCTCGTATTCTTCAAAGATACCACTCATGCACCAACCTTGGAGAATCTTACGCATAAGACCCACAAGTACGCCTATACGATGCTTCCCCTTATTCGAATGGATGAGCATGGGAAAATTGTTGCGATCAAGCATCAATTGTAGTGCCGTGGTGAGAGATTCCTGGGCTTGTTTTATTCTATCTTGGTTCAAAAATGGTTCTTGAGATGATTCCATCATTAAATGGTGGAAAGTGATATCAGTGGAGTCTATCCACTGCTTGTAGTTTGCAAGAACCTCCAATGTGGTGTTCTTATCCTTTTCCTTTTCTTTTTCCTTGTCCTTCTTTTGCTTCTTCTCCTTCTTTTCCTGGCCCAAATCACCTAAATATATTATAGTCTTCAATTCCAATCGCTCCAAAAATGGATAATTAATGGGCATTGGGAATCCTGAGCGATAAATCCCATCTTCTACCAATGAAAAGTTGAGTGGCGGCACATACTGGATGGTTTTGGGAAGGTGTGCTTTCATGTATAGATGAGAATAGACATCTTTCTGGCCATTTTCTCGTCCATCTTCACCTTCCTTATGCTGGGAGTGGGCTGCAACCATGGGCAAAATATCCAACTGTGTATCAGCATCCACCTGATGCATATCATTTTGGCTCATACTTGGCAACTTTTGCGAATCTACTTCGGTATACCTCGTGGTGATTTCTATGCTCAATTTTCCCCACGTTAGTATCTGCATATAATCTCAGCTGAGCTGCAAATGTGAAATCTTGAATCGTAGTTGCCATGGGTGTTAACTCGCTTTGGGACATTGTGGGCCCTACGGCGAGGCCAGTTCGGCTAGAATCTCTATCAAGAAAGAAATTGGCAGTGGATGCATCTATCTGGATATATCAGTTCTTGAAAGCCGTTCGAGATAGTGATGGCAATTCTTTGCCCCAATCTCATATTGTTGGTTTCTTTCGACGGATATGCAAATTATTGTACTTTGGCATCTTGCCGGTGTTTGTGTTTGATGGAGGAGCACCGGCGTTGAAGCGCCAAACCATTTTGAAACGACGTGAAAGAAGACAGGGAAAGACTGAAAGTACCATTGAAACTGCTCGAAAATTACTTGCCATCCAAGTCCAGAAACTAGCAGAACGACTGAAAAAAAGACCCAGGCTCAATGGTGAGGCATCTGCTTCTGCATCTGAAGGTAAAACACCCCAATCAGTAAATACAGGTGATACTGTCTACTTGGACGATCTCCAAAATTTACACCCTAGTCACCAAAAGGAGACCCAAGAAACATCAAATAACCGCCCAGACATTAGCACAGAAAACAGCACAGAAAACCTCAAAGAAGGCACCAGGTTTCGAAAAAACGATGAGTTTCATCTCCCTCATCTCGATTCGTTTCGGTCAGAACGAGATGATGGCCGTTTGATGCCCGAAGAGGAGTTTTTAGGTGAAATTGGGCTCGACAGTAACTATGTTGATGGAGTAAATATCAATACTGTGGACCCCGCCTCGCCAGAGTTTGCAAAACTTCCCTTGCCGACCCAGTACATGATCTTGTCTCATTTGCGTTTGCGGTCTCGATTGAGAATGGGATTCAGCAAGGAGCAGCTTGAATCGCTCTTTCCTAATAGCATGGATTTTTCGAAGTTTCAAATTAGAGAGGTCCAGAAGCGAAATTTCTTCACTCAGCGCTTGATGGATGTAAGTGGAATGGGTGAAAATGGTAACGCAGAAAGACGTATTGCAGGCGATAAGGATAGAAAGTATGCGTTGACCAAAAACGAGAGCGGATGGGTGCTCAAATTGCAAGGAAAGGATCATGAAGGGACTATCTCCAAACCTATCGATCTAGATTTCGACTCACAACTTGCTGATGGAGATTCACGGGATTTGCATTTCGACCGAGCCACGGGCCAGTTCAAGCGTAGCCCCAAGCGCCCACAAAGATCCCAAATCATCGTAAACCCGCCGCAAGATTTTGATGACGATGATGACGATTTGGAACTAGAGGATGTTCCTATCGAAGGTGACGAAAACGATAATGTTCTGAAAGCCATCGTGGAGTCAATCTACAACCAATATACTGATGGTGAGCAGCAATCGTCAAAACTGGCTTATGAAAAAGATTTGAAGAGAGCTATCGAAGAATCGAAACAAGAATTGCAAGCATTAAGAACGCAAGAGCAAACCAGTACGGGTGGCATATTCAACTGGAACAATAATTTTGACGATGAAATGAAATCCGAGCCCTCGCAACAGGCCAAACGCCAAAAAGTGCAGCGAAAAGAGTCGAGTTCCTCTAAACCTTTTGATTTTTCGTTGGGTGATTCTTTTTTGCTAGGCAACAAGGATAAGAAAATTGAGACAACCAATGAGAAATCTGAGCCCAAGCAGGCAACTACACGGCCCCTTCCGGAGCCTGAAACCGAGTCGAAGAAGTTACCGGAGGTAGAAGAGGATGAAGTCGAAGAAATCGAATCACAAAAAAGTCCCATTAATCAGCGAAACGAGGTCCCGTTCTGGTTTAACGAGGAAGTCTCTGCCAAGAATAATCCATACATTGAGGGTCCGACTCAGGAGACCAGCTCTAGGAAACAAAAGGAGCTGGAAGATGTAGCGGCAGGTTTGATACCTTGGAACGAAGCAAAGGATATCATTGAAGAGGAAGTCGAAGATGAAGGTGGAGACGACCGTGAATCAGATGTTGAAATAGTCGATGAGGCAAGGAAAGTCACCGAAGATGAGGTCAAAGACGAAGGTGATTCAGATGTTGAAATAGTTAATGAGGGCGAGAATCTTCCTGAAGTGCCATCTGAAGTGGTAACAGAGACAAATGAGGCTAAGGAATCAAAAGTACTCACGGCCCAAGATGCTGAAGGTCAGGACAAAAGGAAGGCTCAATTGCTAGACTATGATTTTGAAGAGGACGACGAACAAAAGCTTCTCAAGCAAATGAGAGATGAGGATGCTGATCATGAAAGATTAAAATCGGACTTCCTCAAAGCTGCTGAAATCCCCATTACAGCTACCAGTATCAGCGACGAGCAAATGCTTCAAGAGCAATACAATAAAGCGAAGCGAGACTCTGATGAAGTTACGGAAACCATGATAAGAGATGTACAAGAGCTTCTCAAGCGATTCGGTATACCATATATCACGGCTCCAATGGAAGCAGAAGCTCAATGCGCGGAGCTCATGAAGCTAGGTTTAGTCGATGGGATCATCACGGACGACAGTGATTGCTTTCTTTTTGGGGGCCAAAAAGTTTACAAAAATATGTTTAATCAAAAGCAGTATGTGGAATGCTACTTTATCGATGAGATCAGCCATAAAGTGGGACTCGATCAGAAAAACTTAATTGAATTGGCTCTACTTCTTGGTAGTGACTATACAGAAGGTATCAAGGGGATTGGACCTGTTATGGCAGTGGAGATTTTAGCAGAATTTTCAAATTTGACAAACTTTAAGAATTGGCTCGACAAAAATAGCATTTCTGTTGTCGATGAGTCAGAATTGAGCCCATTGAAGAAAAGTCTACTCAACAGAGTGAAGAATGGAAAGCTCTTCTTACCCAATTCCTTCCCAGATACAGTTGTTTTTGATGCATATTTGAATCCCGAAGTCGACGACGATACTACTCCCTTCAGATGGGGAGTTCCAAACTTGGATCAAATCAGATCGTTTCTCATGTATAATGTTGGCTGGTCGCAGAGCCGAGTTGACGAAGTTATGGTTCCATTGATTCGCGATATGAACCGTAAAAAACAACACGGAACTCAATCTACTATAGGAGAGTTCTTCCCGCAAGAGGCTTTGCAGTCAAGCAAAGAACTCGCTATGGGCACGAGACTCAAAAAAGCAACCAAGAAGTTGAAGTCCAAAAGTAGTTAGTTGCAGCCGTCGGAAAGGCGATTACATAATCAGAATACAGTATTTCGAACATTTGAGTTCAATCTGCAGTGAGTCTTGCAAGAATGGCAGAATCGTTCAGCAAAATATCCAGCATGTTGGCTCGTGATCTCAATATTGAGCTCGAGTCATCAGCATCATCGAGGCTCACCGATATTCCCAGCGCCAAAAGACCACAAGAAATTGCTAAGCTCTTAAACTCCAGAAATGACAACGAAGTTTTACGCGGAATGAGGTGTGTAATTTCGCTTTCGTCACGGGGAGAAGACGTAGCGCCTTATTTTGCGGATGTGGTGAAGAATATCACCTCGTCGGTTGATAAAATCAATGTTTTGGTGATGTTCTACCTTTCTAGGTATGCAGATGTTGAACCTGAAACTGCTCTTTTGTCGATCAATTCGATCCAGAAATTATTGAGCCTGAAAAATATCCGCTTGCGATGTACTGCCATCAAGACTTTATCCAATATTCGCATCAATTCTGTGGTACCCATTCTTCTTCTCAGCATAAAAAAGGTAGTTTCGGACCCTTCTGCAGCAGTTCGACTGGCAGCGGCAGTAGCTATCGGTAATGCCATGGAGATAGAAGATATAGACAGGCCACAACTATTTGGATACTTGGCCAAGCTTCTCAGTGATGCTGAAACCAGCGTAGTTGAGACAGCCATAAAGACATACTACAAGGTGAGAACGCAAGTATCGAAAAGATGGGAACCAATTCATGGTAATTTCCGCCGGCTCTGCCGAATAGTTTCCGAAATGGATGAGTGGGGACAGGTGTTTTTGATTGACATTTTGACCGACTACTGTCGCAAGTTTCTTCCTAAACCCACATTATTGTTTCAAAATCAGGAAATAGAGCTTCCTGTTCATTATTCTGATATTCCAAATCAAGAGTATGAAGTGATTGCGGACAAGGATCTCGAGCTCTTCCTCACAGCATTAAAGCCATTAGTATACACCCGACATGAAGTTGTTATCATAGCTATCAGCAGAGCGTTATTAGCTTTAGCTCCTCCAAAGTACTTCACAGAGTACCAAGTCAACAAGGCATTGGTCAATCTCACCTCGGCCAATAAACTGAGACAACTGATAGATTTTGCGTTGATTACAATACGTATAATCATCGATGCTGACAAGCTGGTATTTCAGCCATACTATAAACGATTCTTCCTATTTTCAACTGATTCCACTTCAGTTGCCCAGCACAAGTTGGAAATACTTTCCAGCTTGATTAATGAAGACAACGCAAAGTTCATCATTGCGGAATTGAAGTACACATCTTTGAACTACAGACCCGAAATCGCATATCAAAGTATCAAAGCTTTAGGTCGCTGCTCACAACTCTCTCCTGAGTGGACAAGAGCAGTGCTCAAATGGGCTCTCCAGCAGTTGCACCATATGGATGTCTCGCTTACGAGTGAATTGCTTACGGTTATCAGATTTTTAATTCAACAAAAACAAGCCAAGGGGGAAGATCGGCTTGAGATAACCAAAGCTATTTACCATTTATCGCTCATATTGGACGAGGATATAGAATGGGACGATGACGCCAAGTCCACAGTTATATGGATTATTGGAGAGTTCACCGGAGCCACGGACAACATGATAGGTCCTGATGTTCTCCGTCGTCTACTCAAGACTTATAGCTCTGAATCGGCGCCGGTGAGGTATCAAATATTGGTTTTAGCCGCGAAAGTTTACTCTCAAAATCAGGATCACCAATCCTCAGATGAATATGCAAACCAAGTGATATTTCAAATGGTTCAACATGTTCTTCACTTGGCCAAATACGACGACTCATACGATACCCGTGACCGAGCACGAATGTTTAATGTGTTATTATCACCAGACAATAGCAACAAAGAACTAGCAGCTTTATTTTTCCAAGTTCCAAAGCCCATACCTAAAATGGGGAAGTCTACCGAGGCTAACTCAATTGATCCATATTTTGAGACTGATGCCTGGTCTGACCCCGAAAGACTTCCTGCTGCTTCAATTAGGGAAGAATTGCCCGTAGTTCAGCCAAAAGTACTGGCATTTTCAAATGCTACAGTTTCGCCTCCAGCGGGCAATTTTTCGGCAATTTCCTCGCAACAAAGTGCCTCTAGTAAAGTTGCATCCACGCAGAAAAGAACCTACAAGCTACAAAGTCTAGATGAATTTTTTGCCGAGGAATCCGAGAGTGACGAAAGCAGCGATAGTGGTAGCAGTGAAGAAAGCGACGATGAAGAGATCGAAGAAAGTGAAGAAAGCGAAGAAAGCGAAGCTGAGAGCAGCGAAGAAGCGAACACGAGCGACGACGAGTCTGACACTGGGCTTTTGAAAAATGAAGTATAGCTCGTATAAATGATTCCTTGGTTAAATGAAGGCTTTGTCTAATTTTGAATCTTTTGTAAATATGTGCGTTTTGCTGCAGGCACAACTTGCATGAAAGGCCGCATTATGCATTGAAATCACGCAGTAGATGCAGGAGAAGATTCATTTAGAAGCCCATTGAATATGGGTGTGCGGATGCAGGCGCAAGTAGTTCCTGTATAAGAAGTCTGCGCATGCTGCCAGTGGCGACCATTTAGTACGATTGTGCAGCTTTCATGCAGCCATGACATGCACGTTCGGGCAATCCTACGCATGCGTAACAGCTTTGCAAGCGATCATCAACTTGAATTGCTTGATTACAGGGTCCTGACAACCAGCCTCTCATATCTTACAGTCGGAGTTCACTTGAAAAAGATTTAACATTTAAGTTTGACTATACAGTTTTAGCGCGAACAATAGGTTGCAACGCTTAACGAACCTAACCGAAGAATAGATACGAACGCCAAGCAATCTCAGGTCTATCTTCCATTGGAGAATGTTGCGACGACCATGCTTGTGCGCGCAATAAACCGCCGCCGATTTACAATTTTTTGCAACATTTTCATGCACCTCACCACCTCGAGCGGCTTCAACACCTTCTGGGCCCTGAAAAATAACCAAAAAAGTACATTCGAGTTGACCAGTTCATGTTTTGGGTTATTATGTGGTGCTAATCGGTATTCAGAATGGTCGCTGCCTAATATTTGCAAAACTATTTAAACAGCCCTTCGGTGCTTGCTATTCAGAAAACCTCAATACACTCGCTTGATGAAGATTTCTGTTTTAGTTGCCCAGGCATTGGTTGCCTCACAGTTTGTTCCCGGCGTAGCTGCCACTTGGGGAAAAACCCCTGTTACTCAAAAGACCGAGGATTGTGACACTACTTCAACTTATCAACCTACACCAACTTACGAAACTACACCTTGTGACACTACTTCAACTTATCAAACTACTCCACCTTACCAAACTACACCTTGTGATACTACTTCTGGATCGTTCCCAACTACCACAAAGGTGTCAGTTCCAGAGAGTGATACTCCTGCAACATCGGAATCGACTTCCTCAAAGCCTGTGACTTCAAAATCTGAATCGTGTTCTACAGAGTCTGACTTTGTTCCTCCAAAGTCGGATACAACTCCTCCAAAGTTTTCTACCACTGATTGTACCACAACTACTTCAGAAAGCACTGCTGATACCAGTTCCACAGAGACGTTTCCCACCTTGTGTATTGAGTCAACGTCTACTTCAACCACTGTTGGAACTACCACAGGAAGCTCGAGTACTACTGTGGTTTCTTCCGTTGAGTCTTCCACAGAGACCTCTGTAGCAGATACCTCTTCCACAAGAACTTCTACGACTGAAACTCCAACACGGGAAACTTCTGCGGACTCTTCTACCGTCGAAACTTCAACACACGAAACTTCTTCTATCGAGACTTGCACTACAGAAACTTCTGTAGCAGAGTCTTCAACACATGGAACTTCTACTGTCGAAACTTCTAGCGTTGAAACTTCTATTCTCGGAAGTTCTAGTGTTGAAACTTCTACCGTTGAAAGTTCTACTATCGAAACTACTAGTGTTGAAAGTTCTACTGTCGAAACTTCTACTGTCGAAAGTTCTACTGTTGAAACTTCAACCGTTAAGAGTTCTACTGTCGAAACTTCCACTACGGAAACTTCCACTACAGAACACTCGACAGAATGTTCCTCGACTAGAACTTCTGTAGCAGAGACTTCCAAAGAAAGTTCTGCTTCTAGCACAAAACTTTCAGTTACTTCTGTTATCTCCACCGCAGAATCGTCCAGCTCAGTGGGTCCTCATTACTGGACAACTACAGAAACCTGTTCAACTTCTACAATTGTCACTGTAACTTCGTGCGAAGAACAATGCACTGAAGCTACATTGACTACTGGTGTTACTGTCGTCACTGAGTCTGAAATTGTGCACACCACTTACTGTCCATTGACTTTCACCACTGGAGTCACCGTGATTACCGAAGGTGAGACTTCTTACACCACTTACTGTCCAATCACACAAGGTAAGGAAGCCACTGTGGTACCATCTGGCATTCCCACCGTGGTTCCTGGAACCTATGAGTCCACCGTTGTTATCACCATCACATCGTGTGAGGGCAATAAGTGTGAGCCCGTGCCTGTCACTTCTGTGCAAAAGACTATTGTTACGGAGACCATTACGGGAGTTGCACCTGCTACAACACAAACTGCCACAGAAGGAGCTAAAGCTTCACCAATTGCAACTGAAGCTTCACCAATTCCGACTAAGGCTTACACACCAATTGAAGCTTCTGCCTCAATTCAGTTTGCTGCTCCAGTGCCAGCTCCTGCAAGCACACCTGTCGCTAGCAAAGCTTATCCAGCTACAGTAGCTGGACAAAGTACTGCAATTGAGTCCGGTGCTTCCTCTTCTCCAATCGAGACTGTTGCTGCACCATCAATCTCAGAGCAAACTGGTGCCGCTGGAAAAGCAGTGTTGTCTTCTGGAGCCTTCTTGGTTGGAGTGGCTGCGATGTTGCTCTAATTGACTTGAACCGCTTTCATTATTGGATACTTTTTTCGATACCCATAGCCACAGTGTTACTTTTTCCCAACTCGGTTTTTTTTTCTTATTCTCGGATTTACGAATATTCATTCAACAATTATATTTAGAACGGAATTCAATGACAACTTAGTGTGCCGTATGCATCAGAACCAAAGAACTCGTAGTTGGGAACGCTTGACCTCTATTGTGCACCCAATTGGGTAAGTGAGTGCAGGACTTTCTCTTTGTTTAGGACTTTCGTTGGGCGAAATACACACAGAAGGTGTATATGCAAGCTTTTCTACAAACAATACCATGTTTCCAATTCGTACTCACAAGTAATACGGTTGTATCGACTAATATTCTCATAATTTGCAGCCATTGATCTACACGTTAAACGAGACAATTAGCCAGAGAGGCTTACACTGCTGATTCCGAAAATACTCTACAAACCATTTTCATGCGCACAGTCTAATTACCCTGTAGTTATGCATGCCAAGCTGTGTACTGGAAGCACCGTCTATTGACGCAATTGCCCGGCAACCATCCTGCATCTATCCTCACCACGGAAATTGCACCCGCGCTCGTGCGTTAGTTTGTCATCGCCTACGAGTCCTGCACTTGTATCGGCATCGGCTTTTCGCCGTTGAGAGATCGGTGGTAGAAAATATTACTACATGCACATGCCCGCCATATTCCAACCAATTGACCTCGTACCACATGCGCGTCACTTTGCCCGTCTTTGGACTATCTCGAGCTATCGCGTGCTGCAGATTTACGGATGCCCGTAAATGCCTCATTGAAGGGCCGTGTCGTGCGGAAGTTTAACCGAATTGGAAAAGACCAGCCTGCATACAACTGGCCAAACAATGCTTTAGTGAATTGTTTTGAGTATAGACCATACTTCAACAAGAAGCCTGCATGGTAAAATGGTGCAGGTTTCCATTGTAACGGTAATTTTTCCCTTTATGGCTGAGGTTCTCGGGCTGCAGGACAATCGGTCGCGATGGTTGCAAAATGTACCAATTTTTTAGTACAATAAAGCATTTGCTCAATGTAGTAGAATTGATACTTTAACCATAGCAATAATAATAGCCAAATATGCGTCGAGGGCGGAAAGTGGGCGATTCCACGTTCGTAAGGTTGCAGAAAAAGTTATTGTCTTGTAATTGACTTGCATGAGAATAATGTAAATATTCCAAACTGTGATAAAATTATCATATTGGGATAAATTTGTTATGATCATCGAGACCAGGATCAAACTATAAATGACGGGTGGTTCTCCAGTGATTCTTCAGAAAGTACTCAAAGTCACTCGCTTTATTAATGTTTGGTTCTATTTCTAACGCTGCAGCAATTGCAGTCGCAGCTTCATCTTACTTTGCTGCTGCTCAGGCCCTCGGTCTCAACATCAGTGAGTACTTCGATTTCACATTGGGTCTCGGTCTTCCAAGCGCTTCTCCATGTTCTTCCAACTCATTGCTCCAAATTGGACTTCAAGAAAGCTTGGATCTTGGTATCAACTTGAAGAGAGAAGCTGGGCTTCTCCAACAGAGAGCTACCCAACAACCCCCCAAGGCAGTGTTCCAAGTTTCTGCCGTTGCACACGTTGAAGCAAACCTCTTTAAGGTTACCCTTGATTTTGAGACTGCTGCTTCTGCTCAACTTTTCCAAAGCTTCGCCAACTCCGCTAAAAGTGCCAAGGTTACTGGATTGGGTTCTGACTTGCAATCCGATGCTGTTGTTGTCGGTGCCGATGCTAGCACTGGAATTGACAACTTGTTTGCCTTCTCGGTGTCAGTTCTTATTGAGGCTTCCATCCACAACGGTTTGTTCTGTTTGCCAGATGGTTTAGCTATTGAGCTCGACCTTGACCTCGATGTCAACACCGATGTCGGTAAGTTGTGGCAAGAATACTTCCCACAAAACATCAAGTATGCTCTTGACCAAAACTTCCAGGATGCCAAACAATTCACTCCATCCAAGAGACAAGATTTGGAAAAGAGACTCGATATCAACCTTGATCTCGACCTCGACCTTGACATCGAACTTTTCCCCAAGTTGCAAGCCCCAAGCAACGTTTTGCCCAACTTCTGTTGGTCATTGGACTGTGTTTCCTCCGTGGCTTCTTCTGCTGAATCGTCCACTGCTCCACCTTCAAGCTCGGCCACTACCGTTCCAGCTGCATCTACTACCAACTCTGGTTCTTCAAGTGTGACTGGTGCTTCTTCCGGTGCTTCTTCTACCGGATCTGCTGCTTCTTCCACTGGTTCTGCTACTGGTGGCTCTGGTTCTTCCAACACTGCATCGAACACTGCATCCAACACTGACGGCTCGGGCTCTTCTACTAACACTGGTGCTTCCACCACTGACGGCTCTTCCGGTGCTAACACTGCTACTAACACTGGTGCTTGCAACACCAACACTGCTACTAACACCGGTGGTTCTGGTTCTAACACCAACACTGCTACCAACACTGGTGGATCTGGTTCTGACTCCAACACTGCTACTAACACTGATGGTTCCGGCTCGTCTGCTTCGAGCACTGCTACTGGTGGATCTGGTGATGGCTCTGGAAACGGTGGAAACGGTAACGGATCTGGTTCTGACAACGGTTCTGGTAACGGTTCTGGTTCTGGTTCTGACAACGGTTCTGGTAACGGTTCTGGTTCTGGTTCTGACAACGGTTCTGGTTCTGGTTCTGACAACGGTTCTGGTTCTGGTTCTGGCTCTGGTTCCGGCTCCGGCTCTGGTTCTGGTTCTGGTTCTGGATCTGGTTCTGACTCTGGTAAGGCTCATGCTAACTCAACTTCTTTGGCTGCAGTTGCTACTGAGACCGATATTGTCGGCACCACCATCGTCACCATCACTTCTTGTTCCGACAACAAGTGCACCAAGCAACCAGTTACTACTGGTGTGACCACCATCACCAAGGACGAAACCGTCTACACCACTTACTGCCCACTTCCATCTACTGAGGCTGCTCAAAGTTCTCCAGTTACCAAGGCCCCAGCTTCAACTGCACCAGCACCTGCCACTTCCAGTGCTGCTCCAGCACCTGCTCCATCCAGCGCTGCTCCAGCTACTGCCCCAACTAGTGCTGCCCCAGCTACTACTTCCCCATCCACTGCTGCCCCAACTACTACTTCCCCATCCACTGCTGCTCCAGCTGCTGCTTCTTCAACCACTCCAGCTACCGTGGTTCCAGCTACTCAAGCTCCATCCAGTTCTGTGACACCTCCTGCTGTCAGTGAGGTCTCTGTTGGAGCCGCCAACATTGCTCAAGGATCAGTGTTGTCCGTGATTGCTGCCTTCGCCCTCATTATGAACATTTGAGGCTACCATTTAAGACCTTTCTCCTCATATCTTTCTTTTCGATACCCTAACTCTCGGCTTATTTAGTATTTTAATTCGTTCAATGCCGTAACTCTAGGACAATAAATGTTCATACATTTTTTACTTAATGATCAGATTCTGTAGTACTTACTGGCTGTCTGGTATTCTTTTTGCGAGGCCAAAGAGATGGTAACTTCACCACTTGAAATCTCGGTTCGATACATCTTTCCACAAACCAGCTGCGGAGACGATGCTCTATCAAGGACGAAATTTTGGGAACATCCTGGAGCTTAGCTCGTGAGCCGATTAGTGACTTGACGTTGAACTCAAGTCTGTAGTCTGGTGAAAATGAAAAAAGGAGAGCCGTACCATTGGGTTCTTCACTATTATCATCTCGCGTAGATTGGGGCAGGTCCATTGCAACCCGAGGTTCGCTGAACTCTTCTTCATTAGTATTGATCAATGACACTGTTAAGCAACCGGAAAACCTCACAATTGAAACTGACAACAGAATGGGAAGAACTGCCGTCAATGGCCGCGGCTGGTTTAATATGAGTTTGGTTTGAATACCCATGGTCAACGTATCAGACAAGTCAACATCTATCTTTGCCTCTAGGCGACCATGGGAGTCTTTACTCGGGCGAATGCGGCAGTTGGAAAAGATAGGAAAGTCATCGCCAATATCTATTTCCGTCAATTGAATATCTCCCAAATAGTCTGGTAATTCCAGTTTTGATAAGAACTCTTTCAAAGAGTGGTAGATATTATCAGACTGGAGTGCCTCGTAACGAAACAGCGATATAGTTTGCGCTATAAGCACATTGAACCAGTCTAAAGATTCCGGTGCATGATTGTCAACGTCGTAATAGGTCTTTTCTAGTATGGTATCCACCTCATCAGAGCGTCCCTCGGAGCCAGCGTCGCCGTCGCCATTCTTTTTCCTCTTTACAAGTATATTGGAAACGTCTGTCTTGGAGGAAATGCCATTTCCAGAAGTCGAAGATGTGGTACTCGAGTCAGCAAATACGAAAAACTTGATAAAAATACCTAGCAAAATTATCACACTAAGTTGACCTATGATTAGCCCCTGGGTAAAGCTCTTGGTAGATCCAGTTCCCGCATAAGTTTCACGAAATTGAAGCTCTTGTTGTTTTCGAAACAATTCGTCTTGTTGCGTTTGAAGACGATCTTGAAGCTGTATTAAAGATGCGAGTTCATCGGGCCTGGTAATGTCACGGCTCATCTTCCAATGGCGGGAATATCTACAAAAATGGTTTGCCACTGGTAATAAATCAAATGATAAATTTAAGTATGGGTTTACATAAAAGTTCAAAACCTGCATGCGAAATTTGAGTGGGGGACAAATGGAGTAAAGTTAGGTCCTCTTTCGAGTTCGTTTGATTGGTCTTTTGGGACTGCTTTTTGGCTCCGATTGTACTTGCTTGAGTGGTTTATTATTGGCAGTTTCCTTGGAAGAGGTCGTGGACAAGTTATCAAGGGTCCTTTCTTCATCACGCTTCATCCAACCAGCGACATTTTTAAAGATCGACTTGTTCAAGTCCTTGTTGGCGTTTCCAATGTACTTGGCAGCAAACTCACTGAGTGGCGAGCCAGCGCGAGAGTGTGGTTGCGAATGGGAGTCTTCTGAATCGCTGGCAGCGGAGCCAGCTTCGAGTAACGATGCAGCATCGGCTCTTCTTCCTCTCATGTACTCTCTAACTTCAAAGTATAAGTCCCGGGAAACTGTGTTTAAGTTGGCTCTGTTCTTGGTCCAATAAGACCTGAAATCGCTGATATGCTTCTTGAATTCCAATTCGTTTTTCTTTAACCAACTAACATTGAGTTCCTTGCGAGTCGCACCTCGAGCAAAGTTTCTCGCCAAGTACTTGTCGTAATCACGAATGATCTTGGTGATAATATCAGACGTTGAAATACCCAGTGTCCTTTGAGTAGTAAGGAATTTTCCCTCTTCCTTAATAGGCTTGTATATATCGTCGCTGTCAGTAGATGCATAGGGCAAATCATCGTGAGCCACATAGTCGATTCTATGCTCTCTCAAAAACTGTGGAGTCACGCTCCATGGAGCATTGGGAACCACCTCATCGACCCACCTACAGTGCTTCAATGTCTCGAGTCTCTGTTGGTCGGTCAACACCGTTAATCCTTTGCGCTTGTGAGTCTCAATATCAGATGGAATTCCACACACCAATTCTACATTTGGAAATGCCTTTTTGGCTTGTTCCAATTGCTTCATATGACCCAAGTGGAACAAGTCGAAAACACCGTCGGCATAGATACGAATTGGTCTGTCTTTTGGAGGAAGATTGAACTTGAAACCACGGGGACGGAATTTTCTCAATTCTTGCGGAAGTTCAGCATCCAATTTTGCCTCTCTTTCTTCAAAATCTTTTTCTTCCTGGGTTTTTTCTCGCTTTTGTCTCTTGTGCGCTACATTGTCGTCGTCACTGGAATGGCCAGAATCGCCTGTGGACTCACCTGAACCATCCGACTCGTCGTTTCTACCACGTTTTCTTTGTCGAAATAACGACGTCAATTTTGGTGCAATTGATTCCACAGAAATGGTTCTTGAAATCGTGGTGCCATCCTTGTTGTCATGGTCGCCCTCGGCAGTCCGGGCTGGATCAGGCATTATACAAAAGTTTCAGAGCCGCAGAGGGAAAATGCGGGTGGAATCAAAATGGAGCAACGATAGAAAACCACAAACTGACGAGGGAACCGGGCGCAACATGCAGGACAGTGGTTTGGCATGTGTAAACTGTCAGAACCCATTGGGGGCTATAATGGCAAAAAAATCCACAGAGCTCTTTATAACAGCTCAAAAACTTTGAAAATGAAACTGGAGACCATATGACGAAGCTGGGGCCATTTTGGGCTACTGGTTACCGCCAAGCAGCCAAGGATTGTATGCAGTCTCCAAGTAATTCGCAACTTCGAATCGGTTGAGATTCAACAATTATGGCTAACGTATCGGATTTGAAATATATAACCGTAGCTACTCTTCGAGAGTGGCTCAAAAAAGGCAAGAGTGCATCCAATGATAAGTTTGCCATTGTAGATGTGCGTGACTCCGACTATGCTGGTGGCCACATAAAAGGTTGCTTACACTTTCCATCGGGTAATTTTTACAATTCTTTATCCGAACTTAAGGACACTTTGGTTCAGCGCAATGCTCGCGACGTGGTAATCCACTGTGCAATGTCCCAGTCCCGTGCGCCAAAGGCGGCGCTTACCTTTATGAAAGAAACTGCGGGTCTCGAACACCCGTTCCGCGTCTGGGTGCTCAAAGGGGGTTTTACAAAATGGGTGATGGAGTACGGTGAGGACTCAGAAGTCACCGAGGACTATGACAGAAGATTCTGGGATGACGACTACTGAAAAAGAGGCGCAAAACGGCATTGCAAGCTGCGCCGATTAGATCTCGTTGACGTGCGGCAGAATGCAGATTCCGCAGCCAGCGTACTGCAGGTAATTCGTGGCTCTGCCTCCACCCCAATGTCTAGGGCCATGAGGATGGAGGCAGTATTTGATCTGTTGAGTTCTAGAAACCTTGGTATTTTGTCGCAATTGCAGCCAAGAACAATCTGGGCTCAATTCGGACTTAAATCGGACAAGAATTGCTAAATTGTATTTGGCGTCCTGGCACTGCCCGCGCGCCATTTCGCGTTTGCAAAGGCTGCAAATCTGTATCCTACTTAAAGGTCTTGAGCCCAATTCGAAAGATAATGCTTTGGCACACAATACTTGTTTCATTGACGGCGGTAACTTTGGCACAAGCCGCTTCCGCTACAACTTCTGCAACTTCTTCTGCTTGCAATCCCCTCTCATCTTCGTGTTCGGCGGATACCGCGTTGGCTACCGATATAAGCGTGGATTTTACTTCGTCGCTGGATTATTTCAACGAGGAATCTACAGAGTCCGGTATATCATACGGAGATGATGGGTTGACCATGACTCTTGCAAAGCGCTTTGACAATCCAGCTATCAAGTCCACGTTTTATATCATGTTTGGAAGAATTGAGTGCCTGTTGAAAGCTGCTAAGGGCCAAGGAATAGTTTCTTCTTTCTACTTGCAGTCAGATGATTTAGACGAAATTGATCTTGAATGGTTGGGTGGTGACGATACTCAATTCCAGTCCAACTTTTTCTCCAAGGGAAACACCACTACCTACGATCGCGGCGAGTATCACAATGTAAACTCCGCTCCGCAAGACGACTTCCACAACTATACCATAGTTTGGACCGAAGAAGAGTTGGTGTGGTACTTTGATGGAACCCCCGTTCGCACACTTAAAAATACTACCTCTTCGGGTTATCCTCAAACTCCAATGTACATCAAGGCAGGAATTTGGGCCGGAGGAGATCCGTCCAACGAAGCAGGAACCATCGAATGGGCTGGAGGAGAAACGGATTACAGCGATGCTCCTTTCAAAATGTACATTAAAGATCTTAGTGTTAGCGATTATTCGACTGGCAAGGAGTACTCCTATGGTGATAAATCTGGAAAATGGACTTCAATTGAGGCAAAGGATGGAGAAGTGAATGGAAGAAAAGGAAAGGCCGCAGTAGCCGATAGTAACGAATCTAATTCTTCAAGTTCGACGGTAACTACTTCAGCTTCAGCTTCTGGTACATCTGATTCAGGCACTGCAGCTAAAAGTACTTCTGCGTCGACTCTTTCTGAAACCACTGGGAGCACCCAAGTTGGAAGTGATGGGTCGTCTACATCGACTACACTTTCCACTTCCTCAACATCGACTACATCTTCCACTTCCTCTTCGGCGGCTCCGTCAGTTGCAACATCGGCAAATAGCGGCGCAATCAACGGTCATAGCGCTGTTATGTATTTCGTTTTAGCGTGCTTTTTCGCAGCATATTGAATAATAGAATACATCTAAATGAATATGTCTAGATTAAACTAGGGCCATTATAAGCCAGGTATGTAGGTTGCTGCTGAATTGGCTGCGCACCCGTACCCTGATAACCAAATTGACTTTGTGGCTGATTTGGCAGGAACTGGTTATATCCAGTTGAGTTTTGATGGAGGCTAGCTTGTGCATTGTTCCAGTATGCGGTTTTAATGGCCTGCCGTTGCGTTTCAGGGAACACAGGAATCGTTGGCAAGTTCTCTAGACCACCAGCTGTGGGCTGGTGCTGAATTGGTTGCACCTTTGGAGTTGATGCCTGGTCAAAAAGCTTTGACGTGGTCTCGGATACAGCAAACGGATTTGAACCAGTGTAGGTTCTTTGTGGTGCGATACCAACCCCTCCATTGGAGAGAGCAGTAGTAGTACTTCCCGTTGCAAATCTGGTATTGGCAAATGGATTCCCAGTGTTTGCAGGCTGCATAGATTGTCTATTTGCATAGGCAAATGGATTAGTGTCCGATCTAGTAAGCGACGGCTGAGTATTTTGTTGTTGCAAAGGTTGAAACTGCTGAAACTGCTGGGTCTGTTGTTGCGGTAATTGCTGGAATGGCTGTTGCTGAAATGGTTGTTGCTGGAATTGTTGGGTTTGCTGTTGCTGTAATTGCTGTTGCTGAATCTGCTGTTGAGTCTGCTGCTGTTGCAATTGCTGCTGTTGCATTTGGAGAAGTTGCTGTTGTTGCATTTGTTGTTGTTGAAGCTGCAGTTGATCCTGGTTCTGCAAGAAAGGATTACCGGTATTTTGTTGAACCTGTGGCCCATATCCTCCGAAACCGACTCCAGTGCTAGCTGGAACGATGGCCGAGTTCTGTTGAGACCATGATTGCGGAGTTTGATTGGTTTGGTTAATTTCACTCCAAGGGTTGAAAGTTGATTGCTGTACAACAATGCTATTGACACGCTGGTGTTCGCTGTCTTTCTGGTTCTCAAGAAGCGTTTTCTGAGGAGCAGATGTGTTCCCACTCTTTGTGTTCGACTTGAGATCTTTTTCAGCGAGAAATTGCCTTCTATTCGCTTCAAAGTTGGGATCATCGAGATATTCCTCCAAAGAAGACGTCAATGCGGTGGGGGCATGCTTTATAGTAGGAACATGCAACTTTGTAGCATACTCGAGATGCTTGGCCACCCGCAAGTAGTCTATGACGTATTTTGTTTGGTCGACAAACTTTTTATAAATTTTGAGGGCTGTTTCGGCATCAACTCGAGACATCTCGAAGTAGTGTTCCAACAAGTTGATGACTCCCTCATTGAGCTCCTGGAAAAGCGCCAAGAGGTCGTTGACCAAGAGCCTGAATGCCGTCAACAACATGTCATTGTTGATTTCATTTTCCATGAAACTATTCTTGAGGAGAGCGTCAATTTGCTTTTGAACACTTTCGGTTTCCCGAAGCAACCCCTTTTCCACCAGAAGAGATCGCAACCGGCCCCCAGATTGACTGGTGCTATTATTTGATCTCTCATCCCGAACGTAATCTATGCCGGTCAAGTCAAATTGCTTGACCCGAACTTGAAGGTATTTGGCGTACTTGACGATATATTTGACGTCACTATTGTGGCTGGAGTTTCGAAAGATGTTGGACAGCGATAAATTGAGCATATGTGGAGCTTTGCGACTCAAATACTCCAACACAACGTCCCGGTCTCCCTCCCGGATCATGATATGAATCACCAATAACAGCTTATAAACCACACTCCAAGCATTATCTTGGAGCCGAACTTGTAACGTTCTCATAATCGTAGAAAAGTTCTCGGCTCCTGTCCGATAATCCATCAGAGTGGCCATTAAAATCGGCTCGATATATTTAGGTTTTGGCGCAGCCACCTTGACTTTTGTCGCTCCTTTGACTATTTTCTCGTAGGTTGTCATTGGCAATTGTGGTAGTAGAGGAGTGTTTTACAATGTACACAAGGAGTGTTGACAGACACAAGGGGGTTTTGGGTTTGGATCGAGGTGATAAAAAACCAATCGCTGTTATTACGAAGGCTTAAACCTGATTCCTGCGTACAACCAACAACTTCCATACATTCCGTTGGTACTCTACTATATACAGGAAGACAGATGCCACCGGCATCATCTGCTGAATCACAGTCACTCTGCCTTCTGCCTTATGCTTCTCCCTTACTTCTCTAATTCTCTTTTCCTCTTCTCTTCAACATTTTCTCTTCTCATTACATTCTCCCCTCCATGCCTACTTCTTAATTCCGCCGCGCTTCTCGAGAATATCTTTGGCCTCATTCACTTTGGTGGCCAAGTACGACGATCCTCCCTTATCAGGGTGATTTGCCATCATGAGCTTCCGGTGTTGTTCCTTTAATTTTGTTCTGGTGAGGGTAGTTTCTTTCAAGTTGAGAATTTGCAATGCTTCTTTCGGCGTCATCTTTGATTGAAAACTGCCCTTGATGAACGCTTTTCCGTTGATACCGGGTTGTTTGGACTTGACAAATCCAGCAGCAAAGTATGCTACTCCAAAGAGCCCTATACCTGTCATCCATGGATGATTTCCCATCCAGTCACAGCCCTTGTCAAAGTACCATTCTACCGAGCCTTCAGCAGCTTGTTTACGTTGAAGTTGACCTGTGTATGCGGGCTGCTGTTGTTGAGCAGCGGCAGCAGAACCGGATTCGCCAGGGATAGGTAACGTTGGAACCTCCATTATTGGTGGATGTGAAGTAGATTTTCCACAAAAGGCGGTGACCGATGCAGGCAGGACGGCGAGCGCGAGCGCACCAGTACACCAGGCATCACCAGTGGGAACATTTTTCCCGCGATGAGATAAAAGTTTGTGGAGACAGCATGAGGGTCTACACATGTCATTTTTGCTCGTCACCGGTTTATCCGTTGCACGGGATCATGTTTGTGAGAAACGATGCCAAGGAGTTTCGCTTTTGCCGGTCAAAGTGCCACCGCGCTTTCAAACAGCGTCGTAATCCTCGTAAATTGAGATGGACCAAAGCGTTCAGAAAAGCTGCCGGTAAAGAATTGGTGGTGGATTCGACGTTGACGTTTGCATCGAGAAGAAATGTGCCTGTCAGATACAATAGGGATTTGGTGGCCACCACGCTCAAGGCCATGGCTCGTGTTGAGGAGATCAGACAAAAGAGAGAGCGGGCATTCTATAAGAACAGAATGCGTGGAAACAAGGATAAACAACTTGCCAACGATAAGAAGTTGGTGGAGGCCAACCCTGAGTTGTTGAGAATGCGTGAAGTCGAGTTGAGACGCAAGGCCGAGCGGGCTGAGGCCAAGGCTGCTGAGGCTAGCGACATGGAGATGGACTCTGAGATGGAGTCAGAATCAGAAGCTGAGTCGGAGGCAGAGTCGGAGTCCGAAGCCGAGGCCGTCAAGCAAAAGGTGGTCTTGAAAAACAAGAAAAAGGCCAAGCGGGCCGTTGCATAGTTTCATGGTGGTTAATGTATAGTACAATCAATAGTTTCGAACAGTGCAAAGTAAAAAAAATCAATTAGGATTTCACGCGGTTCAACGCCGGCCAGAAGGGCTTTTGCTCGTAGCTAGAAGGCGGAGAGTCTTCTTTTGGCGCGTCAGAATCTGGTTGTGGATACTCCTTGAGGTGACGCTGAGCGTTCATCATCAACTCAACGGTTTTGATATGGATCTCAGAATGTATCCTTGTAGTTTGTGTGCGCTTTGGCAGCGCGTCCTCAAAGCTTTGACATCTATAATGGCCTCGTTTTCGACTTGTGTTCATGACGGGTTTGCGAGCAAGTTGTAGTTTTCAAAAACCGCGCTCGCGATTTTTCAACTTAGACATGGCTAAAACCACCCCAAAACGGCATATCAGACATAGTCCCAATACGGGTTTGGTGCTGAAGGTGCAGCAGGAAACTGAGTTTTTGGTGAAATCTTCTACACCATTTATAGCTGCTGTCAAACGAATAAGCAAGAAACTTGAGAAATTCGATAAATCTAATGTGTCCCACAAAAAGTATCAGCGAGGTGAATATCTTAAAGTCAAGTATATTTGCGTCAAGGGAATGGGAAGAGCCATCGAAAAGACCATATCTATAGGCTTGATGTTCAAAAATGACATGAATTACCACGTAGAGATAACTACTGGAGGCACTCTGGTGCTCGATGAGTTCCGACCACAAGACTCTGACGAAGAAAACGACGACGAGATAACTTTTCAGAAACGAATGGTGAGTTACGTGGAAGTACGCATCTTTCTTAAACGGGCATGATAACATTAAATATACACAACTACAGCAATTTTTGAAGACATCGTTGCTTGATGTGGCCGAGTTCTACCACATGACGTTCCACCTTGGCACTTTTCTTGGTTTTTCTTCCCAATGCTTCAAAATCCCGTTGAAGCTGTTCCGTGTCGTCGTCTTCTACGCCAAAAAGCTGGTATGCTTGTGTCACCAACTCCAAACATCGATGGTAGTCTCTTTCAAAATATGCACGTTCACAAGCATTTAGCATCTGAACTCGGTCTATTTTGCGCTGAGGATCGAGCAGTTTGATTGTATCGTCTTGCAAAAGCCATCCTTCTTCATTAATCTGGGGTCCAGCATTTACGAACTGATTTTTTTGTGCAGAAAACTCCTTTTCAGTTTGCGGTTTTCTCTGCTTTCTTTTCGAGGCTTTGTTGCCTCCAGCAGTGCTACCGTTGTCTGCCATGCTTAAGTGGAAATTACTGAGAGTGTGTGGTGTTGGATCTGCACTCCTAATGTGTCAAGCAAACGGCTCATCGCATCGGCGCGAATGCGAATTTCACCGAGATAACCGAGGAAAGAGTCATAACATAACGACACACAATTTCTTGTTACGACAAACAATTTCTTGCACCAATTACCCACTATGAGCCCGATAAAGATCACGAAAGATAACGCTAAGGCTATATTTGAACAATACAACCACATTCTTTTCGACTGTGATGGTGTTCTTTGGCTCGGTCCAGACGCCATTCCAAATGTCCAACAAGCTGTTTCTGCCCTTGAAAAGCAAGGTAAAACGTTCGCTTTTGTTAGTAACAACTCGTCTGCGTCCCGAAACACATACCACGAAAAGTTCAAGAGATTGGGATACAAGGGCCTTCAAAAATCGCAGTACTTTCCTACTTGTTATTCTGCTGCAACTTGCATCAAAGAGAAGCTTCAAATTCCAATTGGCAGCAAAGTGTGGGTTTTAGGAGACCATGGAATCGAACAGGAGCTCGAGGAGGCTGGATATGTTCCGTTGGGAGGAACTGACCCTGGACTCGATACACCATTCGATCCTGACCATGAACTTTTGATAGTAGACAAAGACGTCAAGGCGGTGGTGATAGGGTCTACAAAATCGTTCAATTACATGAGGATTGCCCTGACACTCCAATACTTGCTTGCAGACAACAAATCCATCCCATTTATTGGCACGAATATCGACAGAACTTATCCTGGACCAAAAGGGCTCGTATTGCCTGCTGGTGGAAGTGTGGTTGAGTACATGGCTTATACTGCTGACAGAAGGTTTATCGATGTGGGAAAGCCATCGCAAGTTCTTCTTGACGCTATTATTGATCATTGCAAATTTGACAGATCCAAGACTCTCATGGTTGGAGACACTCTATACACCGACATTAAATTTGGAAACGATGGAAACCTTGGAGGCGGAGCAGGCTCTTCCTTGCTAGTACTGATCTAGATTGATAGAAGGATCTAGATTGAATCTTAGACCAAGGATACTAGAATACAATACATGGTTGCATCGCTTTTCTCCTGCAGACAACACAACGAATAGCCGTATTTACTTTCCTTGGTCAGCATGGAAGATAATAAGGTGCTTAGATGGCGCCCATCCGAGCAATTTCGTGCCAGACCAGAGCCCAGTAAACGAAAAGCTGACCCAGACTCGCCTCCTAAAGAAAATCTGTTGTTTCGAAAGAAACCTACAACTGAATTTGGTGGATCTGGAACTATTAAACCCCGCCCACGACCACGATTAAGAGCTGTTAGGGCTTGTAAGCGATGCAGAACTCTGAAAATAAAGTGTTCGGGCCAACTTCCTTGTGATAGTTGTGTTAAACATGGTGCACATTGTATATTTACCGATGATAATAATAGTGGTGAAATTCGTCAAAGTGACCTGAATAACTCCACCAATTCCAATAGTGGATTTCCCAAGGATTTCATTGGAAACCAAACCGATTACCTTCGACAAATCGAAGTTGCAAATACTGACTATATTATTCCTCAATCGTCTTCACCAATGGGTCCAGATCTGCACCGGCATCAAAATGTGTTAGCCACAGAATTCTTTGAAAAAGTACTTGATACACTTCCCTATGAAACGAGAGCCCTGTTCTCCATACCTCCACCTCGTTACTTTGGGTGGAACATGCTGAGCACACAAAGCATCATAACTGACACTTTACCACTTCCTCCTGGTCTTGAACTAGATCAGATGAAGTATGTCAATTACTTCTTCCATGAGGTCAATTCACTCTATGGAATCATCCACGAACCCATATTTAGGGACCATCTCAGTGCTTTTAATGAGTTAGCTGTGTTTAACCCAGACGAGACTCCTGAACGATTTTCACGAGCTACTGTTTTCCGTGCTACGTTGTATCTCATCTATGCCATTTCCATAAGACTCTTGGACTATGGCCAAGGAATACCTTCTTCCATAACTATAAGCAACGAAAGAGCCGCATTTAAGTATGGATACTCGACAATTAATCACATATCCTTCGAGGTGGAGTCATTTGAACTCATCCAGGCGTGGTTGTTGATCACCATCTACTTGCGAATAAGCCATAACCAAGGTTCCGTGTACATGGCATTGAATCGAGCCACTACCATGACGAAGCTGATGGGTCTCAGGTACGAAGAACCCATACTCGAAAACTCATCGCTCTATGAAAAGCAAAGAGCAAAAAGAATTTTTTGGTCTGTATTCACGATAGAAAGAATCTTGGGGTTGCACAAGGGAAATTATGGCGCTGTCAACATGAAATACATCCAGCGGTCATTTCCCAGTCTACACTATGTTTCAGAAGATGATTCATGGCTTCCTTTTCCAGCGTTTGCACTATTACATGTTGCAAAGATCGCCAATTTGGTATATACCATGGATGATGCACACAAATATGAGCGAATTGATCACGAGCTCGATAAGTTCTTCGTGTGGTTAGAACACAATGGGTTTGCCAATACGCAATTATTCAATAACAAGTTTTCGGGACTTGCTGCTGCTCAGGTTAAACTTCACTACTACGATCTTATCATATGTGTACACGGAAGAGTATTGTTCAATTTCTTGGGACACCAAGTCGTGAACGAGGGACCGTCTATTGAACGAGTTCTTGAAGCTTGCAGTGGAATTATTGAGGTTCTCAAACAGGTACAAGCAGCCAATTTACTCACTGTTCCTTGGTACAATACACTTCTCCTTCTCTTCAACATTGGTATCACTTCCTTGACCTTACTTAATGCTGGAATCTACATCCAGCAGTCAAAGCTGATGCTTCAAAGCTCCATCGATTTGCTCACAGCCCTTCAACTGGCAGCGTCTGCCATAGTTCCCTCTCAAAATTCGCATATGGATAAAGTACGAGAGTGTCTATGGGTGCTTCGATTAGCGAACAAGGCACTTGCTTTAAGGTTTGAGCAAAACCGATCAGAGCTCTTTGCCATTGGAATCGACCATGAATCATTAGAACGGGAGATTTCTATGGCGAGCTCCAATAGATCTGAAAATACGGTTCATGAAAAAAATGAATTTGACACCCAGCTTCTTTATCCCACTGAGCCCACCTCCAACTTGGACACAAACATACCCGAGGATATCATCGGGGACAAATGGCTAGCACAATGGATGGACTTTCATTCTTCTCCTTTGCAACCGAGTATTGCTGGCGATACCGACGCTGACGAAACCTGTGGGTTGCTCAATGGATGAACTTTCACTCACCCACCAAAGAGTCTGACTTGAATATCTACCCCAGTCTGTAAATCCCAAGTCTGTAAATAATCTGTACATAGCGTTACGCACTACATTTATCTCTACTTGCAACTATCCCGCAGCCAGTGCGGCTCGCACCGAGTCGTGCAATCGATTATCTAGTTGAATCTTTTGGCCACCAGTATGCTAAACTTTACGGGTCAAACGAAAAAAAGGGTAGTAAACCTAGGAAACAAGCAGAGTAGTGCTGTGAATTTCCTCGAGCAAACCAGACTACAAAGACAAGCTCGAGAAGAACAACGACAACGAGAACGAGCAGCAAATATCCTTCAAGGTTACGTCAAATGGTACCTTTATCTTTCGAGAATTGCAGAGACAATTGATCTTCATCAGGAAAGCAACGATGTAGTCGATGAATATTCATTTTCCAGGTATTTGGCAAGTTTTCTGTTTGTATGTCGATGGAAAAGGAGCCTTCCTAGAGAACGAATTATTAGTAATATCACCGACTTGGCTACTGTGTTGAAGGTACATGATGACTTGTTGAAGACCTTGAACAAGTTTCAGGTGGAGAGAATTGCCAACAATATCATGTTGGTTTTTCACAAAACCGGAAATGACACCGTTATCACAGAAGAGGCATTGAAGATATTGTTGATAATTCTTCAACAAGAAGTGGCTAACGAGTGCTTGTTTCCCAATGTCATTCTGGGATTGCAGAGACTCATACCCACCACATTGTCTCAAGAAAAACTCGACACTATAACCAATATAATCTTTGCTATCAATGTTAGAGATAGCCCTCAAGCATTTATTTCCTTTTTATGTGGAAGAAACCTTCACTTGAGAACAAGCGATTTCCGCAAGTCAATTTTGTACTCCACGATACCCAACAACATAAGCATTATCCAATCACTTGAACCAGCACAAAAAGTTCAGCTCCTTTTGAACATCCTTACACTAACACCCATCACCTCCCGCAAACAAATCGGGCCATCGGACTATATCATCATTGGAACTGTCCTCTCTACTATTTCTTTTGCTTTGTCAGACCGTGTTCGAGACGAAGATGACTCCGATAGTACACAAGAGCACAACATCATTGGCGTAGACAACGAGAGCATCAAAGAAATCAAACTTTTGTATTCGTCTGCGTTCATTGAAAACGCTATAGAATTCTTTACCAACTCCCAGAATGAGCTGAGTAAATTTGTTTTATACATTTTCTCATCTCTCCTCTTCTTGATCCCTCCAGAGAAGAAAAAGTTATGCATGATGATCACTATAACCCCTGGGTCGTACAAATGGTTTTTCAACCAACTTTGTCACCATGAATTGTACGTAAATTTCAAGACAATTCTTGCCCGCAAAGACTACCTTGACTCGCAAGACTTGAATTCTGTATTTCAAGCTTTGTCGCCGGCAAGTGTGGCTGATTTCTGGAAGATGTTATACACTTTTGAAGAATTGTATTCCTACTGGTTGATAGTATCAAACGATACTGAGAGTTTCTCTGATGACAAGTTAAACTTGGAGAGTATCGTTGACTTTATGGAGTTTCTGAAAGGTTTATGTCTCACTTTTATTTTCAGTAACGGCCCTATTTGTGATAATTTCGACAAAATCAAGTCCATTTCAATCTCATTATTGAATCAGCTATACTCCAAAAACACTAGATTGCAATTTCTCGATAGCCGTTTCTGGGAAACGAAAAACTTCAACGACAATATTGACTCGTTGATCGAGATCATTGCCGAGGGCCACGAGCGCCTGACGATGAACGACGACATGAGCGACGAAGAAGGTTCACAGCCCATTTTTGGATCAAGAACCAAAATCACGAACGACTCTCAGGCAAGACTTGAAGTTTTGGCCAAGATGCCGTTTATTATTCCTTTCAAAAGCAGAGTACGAGTGTTTCAACGCCTTATAGAGTTAGACCGCGAGAGAAACGCCCCGGTGTCGTACTTTGGACCACGCACCACATTGAAGGCTGACATTCGAAGGGAGTTCATATTAGAAGATGCATTCAACAATTTTAACAATATTGGGCAGAATTTCAAAAATCCTTTGAGTGTTACATTTTTCAACGAGTATGGACAAGAAGCTGGAATTGATGGTGGTGGAATTACGAAAGAGTTCCTCACGTCAGTGGTACAAGAGGGATTTCTTCCAGGAGGGCAATTTGATTTGTTCAAAGAGACAGCTACCAATAATCAGCTTTATCCCAATGACGAAATCTTCAAAAAGTTGAGGATGAATTACAATGTACCAGAACAAAAGTTAAAGCTTGAATATCTTCGTTTCTTGGGCGCGATAGTGGGCAAATGCTTGTATGAGAACGTACTTATAGACGTTTCGTTTGCACCATTCTTCATCAACAAGTGGAGCAATGTGGCTCATTTGATGAAAAGCTCGATCAACGATTTGCGAAGTCTCGATGAAGAACTTTTCAGTAATCTTTTGAAACTCAACTCAATGAGTGATCAAGAGCTAGTAGAACTTGATTTGAACTTTATGATAGAAGAGCAGGTCTCGGGAAAGAAATTCATTTATGACCTCATGCCTCCCAATGGAAGAAATACCCAAGTCAACCATAATAATCGATTGAACTATATTCATCAGGTATCGAACTTCAAGTTGAATCAGTCTTTACATTTGCAGACCAAGTATTTTGTGGAGGGTTTGTTTGAGATGATTTCCGCCGCCTGGCTCACAATGTTCGATCCTATAGAATTACAAATGTTAATTTCTGGTGGAGAACAGGATATCAATATCGATGATTGGAAAGACAACGTTGAGTATGGAGGATATTTTGATGACGACTTGACAATTGTGTATTTCTGGGAGGTTGTTAAAGAGATGTCCCCTCAAGAACGATTCAAATTGGTCAAATTTGTCACATCGGTATCGAGAGCGCCGCTTTTAGGATTCCAATCTCTCACTCCAAAATTTGGTATTCGCAACTCTGGTCGCGAGATTGATCGTCTTCCAACAGCATCTACATGTGTCAATCTTTTGAAATTGCCAGACTACCAGGACAAAGAACTCATACGTTCCAAATTGCTATATGCAATTAATATGGGAGCTGGTTTTGATTTATCGTAATTAGTACTTTAATCAGTAGTTCCATCGCGCCGCATGCACACCTCTAAACGCGATTTCAAGTCAAAAGAATTCCTCTTGGCAACATATGTATCGCTGGCTAGGGCGGATCAAGTTGGCAAGATGCCACCACCCACTCGTTTATAGCCACTATTCGTACCCATTGCGACGCCAATTCCACGCCAGTCTTCCTGCAAGAGTCATAAATCCATTATTACCGTTTGACATTCTTGAGGACGTGCAAAATGATGATTTGGAGGAAGCAAATAAGAAGCTAAAGAAGGAGAAAAAGAAGCTTATCAAACAGAAGAGGCATGTGGAGAAAGATTTGGAAGACGACGAGGAGAATGGAAACAAACTGAATGGCAAAAAGTCCAAGTCTGATGATAAGAAATCAAATGACAAGAAGTCAGATGAGTCAGATGAGAAAGAACCAGGCAGAAACTATGAAAGCGACAAAAAGAATGCTGACAAGGAGTACAAGACGGTCAATGATACGGTTCCGCTCAACATGGCAGTAAGCAAAAAGGTATCACAAATAGCTGTTGAGAAGGACAAGGCTTCGGACTCCAGCAACGAGAGCAACGAGGTAAAGAAAGAGACGAAAGATTCCAGCGAGAAATCAGAGGGACCTGAAAAAGCAGGAGATGCTGAACGGCCACAAACTGATGGTTCTAGCCCGCCTGGAGGGAATGGAAACGGGAATGGAAATGGTCCACCAGAAGATGAGTCCCGAGAAGAGAAGAAGGAGAGAAAGCGAAAAGAAAAGGAAGAAGAGGAGGAATTAGAAGAAGAAGTGGAAGACGAGACCGAGTCGCCGAAACATAGGTTCCGCAATATGATGCGAAGTTTTGGCAAGTTTTGTCTCAAGTGCATTGAGACCATTGGAATCACATTCAGTTCTCTAGCAATTCTTGGGGTGGCTGGAATCATGTACCACAGAATGTACAATGTACATGTATTGGATAAAATCGATCGGGCATTTGATGATGGAGATCCTGCCTATCAGTTATCAATGCACAAACTCACAGCCAAGAAAGCAGAGGGCAAAGAAGATCCAAACCTTATGAAATACTGGGTTGAAAGACCACAACAAAAGTTACTAGACGATATTATTAGAGGTGATATTGTTGGACGATATTTTTTGGTTATCGGAGAGAAAGGTACGGGAAAAACGTCGTTATTACTCGAAGCGATGAAGAAGGTTGACGGGTACAATGTTGCCATGTTTGATGCACATGCCGATCCAGAAATCTTTCGAATTCGGCTAGGCAAGGCACTTAACTTTGCCTATGCTGAAGATTACATTGGCTCTCTTTTTAGCATCAGAGGACCTCGAGACACTACGGCTTTGTTGGATATTGAGCGAGCTTTTGGCAAATTGGAAGAGGTGGCATTGCGGCGAGCTTCACGGAAGGAGGGACGTCCTTTGATTCTCATTATCAACAATGCCCATTTGGTGAAGGAGAATGAAGAGGGCATTAAACTCGTTGAGTTGTTACAACAAAAAGCAGAAAGTTTGAGCGGATCGGGTCTTGTGACCATGATCTTCAATCTGGACGACTATTGGGTCTATGAAAAGCTCAAGAAGCTAGGCACAAGGTTGGAGCTCATTAATGTCAGAGATTTGAGCCGACAAGAAACCGTCAAGGCGCTCCATTATAGTCGAGAAACCCATTTCCCCAGCAACAAATTCCCGCATCTTAAACTCAACGACGAGCTTAACAATCAGATCTACGATCTTATAGGAGGTAGACCCCAGCATGTGTCGCAAGTGGCTCGTCACGAGGATATACTTCGTGCTTGCCATGAAATTATCGACCGAGAAAAAACATGGTTCTTGAATCAATGTGGCTTGTTAGGTCAAGAAATGGACGATGATGTCATGGAGAGTGGAAAGTTTAGCACCAGTGCAATGATGTTAATGCGGGAGTTTGTAGAGATGGATAGGCGGAGGTTGAACTCGCTTTTAGCCAAAGATATCCCAGATCCCAAAGACGAAAAAAAGGACCATCAGCTACCAGAGCTTCCACTTTGGCGAGCCAGACAAATCATGACGAGAGCAGACTACATTCAACAATATGACAATTTGAATATTTTCACCATCGACTCCGAGTCACGGGTAAGGGCCGACTCGGTGCCCATGATGAGAGCATTTCATGAAATTGCATCACAGCCTCGATTCGACGAGCTTCTCGATGAAACCATAGAACGTGTGGCTGCAATCGAGTCCCTAGGTAGAACGCGCGAAATTGTCGCCAAGGACCTCGCTCTTGGCGGCAAGTACAAGATTCGACCCAAGCACGACAAATGGGTTGTTACAATGGAGGGTGAGCAAGATACAGGAGAAAAAGACGATGATATTTATATGGAAGAGATTACGAGGCATGAGGGAAAAAAATGGTGGAAAAAACGTATGCAAAGGTTTCATGAATCTTACCTTCCAGCGACCAAAGACAATTTTGACATTGACATAAATAGGCGGTAAATCCGAAAAACCTACCATTAGACTTAAAATTTAAGGGTGGGACGATTACGGCACCAACGCTCGCAACGCCTATTGTTTAAAAATTTCCCTCTAGATGTCAAGTCTGCAGTCTATTGTTAATACAGGCACAATGCATGATATGAATGGGGAGTCATTATTGACGACCGTGTAACTCTCCGGCACACGACGGAATAATAGGTGATGGCGGATGGTGAATAATAGAAATCCATTTACGGTTTGAGGCACGGCGTATGCAGTTGGAACAGGCTAAATATTTGTTGTCCATTTAGAGACGTGCATACGCTTTTTTGCATATAAACCGCGTTGTTACGAAAAAAATAATACATGAAGAAAATAGTAGGTTACTAACTATGTACTCGTTATAACTATCCTAAACGGGGTAACCGGGTATATTTCACGACTCGAACCTTGCAGAAAGCTGCAGATAAACAACGCCATAGGAGCACAAAGTGCAATGCCATCGTCTGCGTGCTGATGTCAGCTTGTGCTCGCGCTTGTGAAATCGAGTACATGTACGGTGACCAAATGTTAAAAATAACTGATGACGTTGCAATCAAAAAAAAATTAGAGTTTCGGATGTAGTTTCCCTCAATGAAATTGACCGGGATTCCGTTGTCAAAGATTGTTTCACCCAAGAACAATTTTAGCCTTTCAAGTCTGGCCGAATTGCCGCGTTTCACGCGGGGATTTTTTATGCACCTGATCGATGCACTACTGCATCTAATTGTCCCATTTATGCACTGTGTGCCTACGCCAGTCACTATGCAGTGCTGCCCTCCAAAGTTAAGGGGTGCTGCGAGCAACAAATGGCTCGTTGGTACCAATCATGATGCGGGCATACATAGACTTACATAGTTATTCTTAGTTTACGTTTAACTACCCTCATTAACCCCCAAATTTTTTTTTACGATTCGTCTCAAAATGGACCTCGTAATACGCAGGGGAAGGCTGTGTTGTGAACGCCCCGTATATTATAAAGCTTCGAATGATATTTACGACGCACATTTTTGTGTTACATTTCATGCAGCGAGGTGTGTCCGCCTAAAAAAAGTTACGAGGGGAGACAAGCTGCCACAAAAAAAAATAAACCAAATCTAACATCTGTTTTCAACGATTAGTATCTTTTGTGATCAAATTGGTTGGTTTAATAGTGTATTTTAATTCCCTGCAATCACCGCGTCGGCCCGCATATCCGTACTTCTCACTACCCATCATCAAATCATTGTTGCATCGTGTTCGGCAATTCGGCATATCTTTGCTCATTCGTTGATTACAACAAAGTTTTGTATACCTGACTTTCACTAAACGCTACAATTCTAACCATTTGCTAGCGTCCATCACCTCCGACAATGGAGTCCTTTTCGGTGGCACTCAAAAATCCAGTTCCTCCTCCGAAGAAGGATGACTTGGATGAACCCGCCGATCAGCCAGGTTCCGATGCTTCAATAAAAAAGAAGAAAAATTCCAGAAGAAAGCATAGAAATTCCCATCTAGGCTGTGGAACTTGCAAGAAGAGAAGAATTAAATGTGACGAGAATTTGCCTGCTTGTCTCAACTGTACCAAGGGGAAACTTCATTGTGCCTATTTGAATCTTGATTCGTCGGCACGCAGTGCGCTCCGCATGGCTCAGCATAATCAGAATATTCGCCAGGATCGACCCGCTCATGAAAATGAAGACCCGCAACTGGGGCCTGTGGGCCCTCACATGCCGATGACTGTTCACGCCCTCCCGGGTCAAGATCCTCAGACAGTAGTAATTCATTCCCAGGCTCCACCCCCTCCGGGATCTATGGTTGCTGGCAGTGCGTCTTCTCCATCTGGCTCAATTGCACCCGCAGGTCACTCATTTGCAGTGCCGTACCCTTTAATCCAAGGGGTACCCCCACAGCACGTTATCCAGTCTCCATACGGTCCACTTGTTTCAATTCAGCCCATCGGTGGTCCCATACAGTACTCGCAAATGCCAGTGATGGCGGGTCAAGTACCAGTCATATACTCACAGGTGCCCATGGTCCAAGACGGAAATGGTCAACCACCTCATCCACATCAAACACCAATGCAACCAGTAGTTCCCCCAATTGCCGGCCCAGGCTCAATGCAAAATCCCACTAATTCAAGACATCCCATTGCATCTAACCGTTCGGGGTCCGAACTGATTCCAGGAATTTCGCAGCAAAGGCCACTGAATGGACCTCCTTCACAGCCTTCCACAAGTCCGCATTCTACGTCAGATTTCACCTCATCTCGACGGGACCTCCAGCTTCCAGTGACTCCAATTCCACTGTCGATTCTGGCTCCCCCAATAAGCATGGCCACCGGTGCATCATCGTCCCACAATTCTCCACAATCGTTGAAAAAAGACGACCAGGTACCTCAAAAAGTGCCCGTTATTCCTCGAGGTATTGCAGGATCTTATACCGCACTTCCAGCGTTGCTGAGCGCCACCATCAGCATTAGCCAGCAGCTAAGCAAAAGTGCCGAGAGCACTCCAATCATCGGCTCCGTGAAGCCTGTCATAACCTCGGCAACAACCGTAATACCAGGAATCAAGTCGGAATCGTCTGGAGAAGATTCAGATAGAGAGGTCCGGCTTCCCCCAATCAAAAACTTGAATGTTTCCGAGGTTGAAAAGAAATTAGAAACAGAAAGTAATGTGCCAAAGATATCAAAGCTCATTTCCTAATGTTAGGATGTATTATAATGACCAAATGTATTAGCATGAGACTATTAATTTAATATTTCGCGTTTTTTTGATCTCATTTATGAGTGCTCTTTTTAACATCACCGTCGATGCTGCCGATGATATAGGTGCTCCTGCTACGTCGTCTTCCAAGCACTCGACCACAAGCTCCATATACTCGGAGGGGGCTCTATCTGATGACTCTGAATTGAAGCTTGTTGGAAAATCGGATCGTTTTAAAAACTTACTCAAATTTCCCCACAAGAAACTGATTCGATATGATACTCCAGAAGAAACAGCTTACTTTAATACGCTCAGGCGTACTTTGGAAACATACCATCGACATCGAGACGTCAATTGGGGTGCTTTGCTAGAACAATGCCTTTTTGGTGATATTATAGATCACTTGTTCAATCCTCGTTTTGAGTATTCGGGAATCACTCAAAGTGGTACAACTTATCCTATATTGAAGAAGAAGGGCGATAACATAATGTGCCATCTAATGCACGCAGACAAAAGCTATGAGAAATTGCAATTCGAAGTTCCAAATGTTGAGATTCTGTACATCTCAAATGAAGCTTTGGTGCAAACACTTAAAGATCTCTTTAAAGACTTGGGTGTCTTGGACCAAATGTTGGATTTATACTCCAAAAACACAAACACCACTTCTGGTGAACTTTTGGTCGTGTTGACGACCTTGGCTCACGTTACATTACCCATGCCCTTGGCTCAGGCAATGTTGGGAAATTGGCGCTTGTCTTACGACAATAGTGAGCCTCGAAGGGCCATAATGGCTAACTTTCGTAGTGCCGCCCGGTTTGGTCTCCTATACAATAACTTGACTAATCTTGGATACTTTAATGAAGTGCTAAATGAAGAGTATTTTGAAGCACACGAATTGATTTGTCTCAATCGATTTTTAGAAAAAGATTACAAGTCTGTGCTTGGAATGTCTCTCTTTAACATTGGCCAGTACCTTCAGATGCACCATGACTTCGATTCTGCCACCGATATTTGGGAAATAGGGGCCCATATGAGTGGTGATACAGATTGCTGTAATATGGCGATTTGGGGCCTTATGGACGGATTCGGAAGCTCTAATATCAAAGGTGTTAACAAGTTCAGCTCAAAATACAAAGCTTCCAAGTTTGTATCCAAGCGGAGGATAGCCCACTTGTATCGGATATTAATCAAATCAGGCAAATCGTCGGAAATTGGAACTTCATGGGTATGGAAGCTGAAATATGATTGAATATGAGAATTGAGAATTACGATATGTATTTATAGACAACTATTTTTTATTACCTGTAGCGGCAGCGGCGGCCTCAGCGGCCTCGGCTGCTTTCTTCTTCTTCTTGTCGTCAATCTGCTCAACCTTGACTTCGTTCAAACCCTTTTCTTCAAGCAATTTCTCAATGTACGCTCTCGCCTCATCGCTGACATCGCCTTGCACTATTATTTCATCTTTCTTTTCAGCGTTCTTTGTGACAGAAGCACCAGTGGCAAACTTGGAGGCAAACGTCTTGGACAACTTCTTCATGTCGATATCAAACACCTCCAAACCAGAAATGGCAATTACATGCTTTCTCTTGTTCCTTTCGATTCTCTTTATAGTGACTTTTGACGCTAATTGTTTCTTCAACTCTCTCTCTTGCTTGGCTTCTTCCTTTGCCTGTTTCTTCTCTAATTCCTTGGCTATTTTTTGCTCTTTGTCTATCGACAAGGTCGATGTGGCATTTGCTAAAGCATCTTCACTATAAAGTTTTTCATACAACTCTTTATCGTTTTGCTCCAACCACTCCTTACATCTCTTGAACGAGCCTCCAAATTCACAGAACTCAGGAGGAAAGCTGCATACACCACAGTAGAGTACTGACTTGGGCTCAACTTCAGTCATTTCTATGATTTCTCAACACTTGAAGATTGAGCTAAATCATGTCGCAGCTGCCTGCGCATAAGCATGCAGGGCAGAGTGTTACATTTAAATAGCAAATGTCTGGATATTAACTGTCTCTAACGCTATTAAAGCGTTAACTTTTACATATTTTCAAATTGGTCAATTACCTTAGTGGTTCGGAAATTTTTCACTTGTATGGACTACAAGTTTCATACCCTCGGACAGGCCTATAGTCTTCCAATTCAACCGTACGCCAAAGACTCTTGGCGTACAATATCTTGTCATCAACTTTCTCGTAGACCAAGCTCAAATACCACCATACTTCTGGACTGTTATAGCCGAACGGCCAACATCTTGCGTAGTCTTCCAAGTAGTTTTTGAGCCGAATTAAACCGGCATTTTTATCTTTAGAAGATATAAACAACGAGTTTTGCGGCTCGTCATCAATAACGAACAACTTGCACAATCCGAGGAGAGCCCACCCGTAGGCCGATTTGTGGAAACTGTTCTTCTTGTCCTCCACCTCTTCTAATGCTTTTTCGAATTCTTGTAACGAGAGAAACTTACGCTCTTTCGATGTGAGCATTCCAAGACAAGCATGAGTATTGTAGTTGGGTGCGAGTGCAGTTTCAGCTTCAACAATACACTGTTCAGCTTCTTCAAACTGACCGACTTTGTAGTATAACTTGAATGCCCAGAGCCAAAGATCTTGCAAAAGCTGAGATTCTTGACTACTCAACTTCATCTCAGGACGATCGACTTTATGTTTGGAAGCGCCATTTGGAAGGGGGACTTCTTTGGAGCTTTTGGGCGCCAGACGAGAAAACCGCCGAGTGAGTCGATTCGACTTGGTCCTAGTAAGCGAGAGGCCATTAGAATGATCAGGCTCCTTCTCAGAACGGGCAGTATCCAGTACATCTGGATCAATGACGCTGGGTCGGTGAGACCATTTAGCTGTATCTTTGGCTGGAGTTGACACTGGTTCAACACCTTTGGGAGCAACGTTGACGTCAAACAACTCATGAAAGAATACAAAAACGTCGTGCAAGTATTCCATAACGTAATGAGTTCCGTAGATAGCTTCCCAAACTGCCAACTGGGTAAGCTTCAATTGCAAAATGTTATGCTTGACTGTGTATCCAAACTTGTAAGGGTTATTGCGATGCTTACCCATATAAATACCTGCGACATTAAGGGCATTATTGATCAATTTCTCCAGTTCACGAGTACCATTATCGTGGCCATTGGGAACCTCGTTGAGCTCATTGAGTACGTTTTCGTTCGCTGGCTTCTTTGTCACAACGACATCAGGGTTCTTAGACTCGATGGCAGTTTGAATCAAGACCAACAAGTTCCAAGCTTCAAAAGATTCAGGAAACTTTCTAAGGATGAATTTGCACAACTTTAAGGCAGGATCAAGGAAACCAGCGTGAGCCAAGGCCAATGCATACGCGAATAATAACTCGCTGTTGCCAGTGGGGTTCACAATCAAACTGCGCTTGTAGTACAAAAGTACACAGGAGACATTAGCCTCAAGAAGGTCTTTAGTTGGGGAGTCGTAGGTAGCAAGATACGAATAATAAAACCCCACGGCAGACCAACCTTTCGAGACATCTGAAATGAATTCTGACTTATCATTCTGGAGTAAGTTTGGGTTATACTTTTGATAAAGAAAGGAAAGATGGATTTTTTCGGGTGTCAATTGCAATGACGAGGAATCAAAACTTAAGCCGGTAATTTTGGATAAAAGGTTCAAGTAGTGTACAAGGTCCTTGGAAATTTCTGCTAAAAGGTTGGCTACTTCAGCACGGGTAACATGTTTAAAGTTTGTGGTAGTGCCATTGAAGGATCTGATAGGATTAAAGTTAACCAAACATGCGGTAAAAACATTGATGACCGATAATAAGTTATCGATAAATCCGTGGATCTCATGATGGTTTTTGATGTAAATTTTGTAGGTTTTGAGAGCCGCAAATGCTTCATCATACTCACCAGTGCTTAGCAAAACTTCAATGTAGTTTGCAAGTACGATTATGCTCTGGTAGGTCAGACTCATAGCCTTGACTAACACCTTTTTCAACACCGAAGGTTTCACCACCGGGTTACGAGAAAAAGTCCCGGTCACGGCTTGACACAAATTGTCCACAAAATAGTCCTCTTTGGAGTCGGTAGCAGTGGCATCAGGAAAATGCAGCTCCGAGTTCATTTTGCGCTCCAAAATTTCAAATAAATAATTGGCAAATTCCTGCTTAAAGTTGGGCCCAATAAGTTGCTTGTTTCTGATCAAGTAGCCACCAAACGAAACCATGGCCATTTCGTTGGCGCCAAACTTTTGTTCCTTCAAGTCATTGAAGGAAAGTTCTCGGCTCCCAGCAATAAACTTGGCAACATTGTAGTACATCAAACCAAGCCAATACTTTCCAGCAACATTAGAATGTTGAAATGGCTTGGAGAAGTAGAAAAGGTATTCAGTCCAGAGCTTGTATGAATTGCCCACGTTAGTGAGTCCCAAAAGGACGTGGTAACGACAAGATAAATACTGCAAAAACTCATTTCTGACGGGTGATGCGGTGGTGTTGTCCATGTCCACCGAAAATGGAACACTGTTGAGAGCCAGATGCATCGAATCCAAATCCGAATCAAGGTAGTACAAGTGCGCCAACACTGTGGTGAAGTATATGTTCGCCTCGTTTGACTGGGCTTCGGCACGGTAACTTGAAGAGACCGATTTGGCATAGTTGAGGATTTCTAGCAACTTATCGTGAGGTGTCAGGTTTCTGTCATTCTCGACAAAATGGCGCGAAGGTGTTAATGGTTCTCCACGAAACTCACTTTGTATCAACAGCAGGAGCATGTAGTCTATGTAAATACATTGACGAATAAACTCCAGCGATGATTGATACTGTAGTACCTTGCGAGGGAACGAACCCAAGGTCAAGGTTTGTAAGTACTTGTCATCTGGTGACGTGTCGATATACATTTTTCACGATTGATTAGATCAATTGACAAAAAATCGTCGACCCCACTTTAACTTCTTTATATGGCAGTTAACTCGACTCCAACGAATGTCGTAGCTGAGCGCGACATTCACATGTGCTCACTATGAACAATGGGGTTCAACATCTTTCGAACACCCGATAAAGACCTGGAAGATCTGCAATCTGGATGATACTCGAGGATAGGTTATTAGGAACAAGAAACCTTTCTTTCATGAGAGGAAATATCACATACTCCAAAACTCGATCCACCAGTTGACGTCTTGTGGAGTTCTCAGCCGCTTCTGTATCACGTGCATCCGACCCTCCTCCATCTGCTGGGTCGGCTATCGGGATGGCATCGGGAACATAAAGAAGAGCTATTTGTTGTAGAATCTCTTGTAGGCACAGTTTCTCGTTTTCATAGTCGACTTTGGTACCGAGACGGTATATGAAGTGAGGCAATTTGAACGTACTAGGAACGATATCTTGATGAATCAATGGAATCGATATTAGACGGTTATCTTGCACATTGATCTGGAAATAGTCATTCAACATTTCCTGATTATCATTGATAGTCCTTGTCACCACATCCATGCTGACCAAATCTGAATTTGTTTCATAAAGAGGAGCTAAAAGTTTCTCGATTGTAAGCTTAGGTTCAAGTAGATACTCTCCAAAGTTGGCAAACTCTGTCAATCCAATTTGGTAGTATAATTCTTGTAACAATGCTGCATAGTCGCAGAGGTACAAATTGACATCGTACTGGAAGCAGCATAGTCGTCTATACTCATCGACAACGCCAATATACGATGCGTTGGTGATGATTCTCGTGAGTGATTTGTGCACCTTTTGGGCTAGTTCATCTTCTAGAAACGTAATGCTTTCGAGGCGAAGTGAAGTTCGTTCACGTTCAGAAGACAGGGTAATTATCAGATCGTCAGTTTTACTTGGATTCAGATCCGCGGAAGTCGGTACCAAGAAAGATAACTTTGCCTGACTAGCATCTACCCGAACCAACTTGTTCTCCTGGCGATATTTCTTGGTTGGGGGTTCTGTTGGTTGGGTTCTTGGTTTAGACAATACCGTCTGAGTGGGAATTTTTCTTGCAGAGTCGTGACTAGATAACGTCAGTTGCACCAAATCTGTAACTATTTCGATGATTTCGTCTTCATTTAAAAAGCGAACTTCACGCTTAGTGGGGTGAATGTTGACGTCCACGTTTCGAGGTTCGATTTCAAGACTCAAGTAGATGAATGGATGGTTTCCCTTGGGCAAAAAGAAGTAATAAGCTGCTAATATAGACCGTTTTAAAGGTCCACATGAGACTAATCTGTGATTGATGAAAAGTACCGGCTCCACTTTCTTTTTGTTCATATAGTCACTGCTTGTTATGGCTCCTTCAACGGATAATAATCCAACCAGCTTCGCGTGGTCTTTGTTCTTTATTGACTCCAAATCAATCAAGTCATTTGCAATGGCAGACCCTTGTACGATTCGTATTCTTTCCTTCAACAGCACATGAGGTCTAGTTGACAAAGCCTGGTGAGACTCGCCGTATTTTTTGCAACTGAACCCCACATTTTGACAATGAATAGCATATCGACCAACCACATCCAATATTTTAGAATACTCATCATTTTTCGATTTTAACGACTTTAGCCGTGATGGCATGTTGTAAAAAAGGTCCTCCACTGTAAGCTGGGTTCCATCGGTTCCAGCAGTAGGTTTTGGTTCCGCAACCGCATTGGTATTGAAATTTTGTCCCACTAATTTTCCGCCCAAGTAGAACGCCTTGTATGCCAAGTCGGAAGTCTTGGTCTTGGTAACCACCGACAATCGGGCAATATGACTTATACTAGCCAAGGCTTCACCACGAAATCCATAGGTGGAAATCGACTCTAAATCCTCAAATTTTGCTAATTTAGAAGTAGCAAAGCGCTCACATAGTAATTGCAAATCCTCCTTATGAATTCCATGCCCGTTATCGGTAATTTGAAGCAATTTTATGCCGCCATCTTTCACCAATATGTCTACCGAAGTGGACCCTGCGTCTATCAGATTTTCAATTAGTTCCTTTAAAGCATTTGCCGGCTGTATGATGATCTCTCCTGCTGCTATGCGGTTTATTACCGAGGAATCAAGCTTAGTTATGGTGTGGGTTTGTGGGGTCTCCATCTTGGTACCATATATCGGATCAGGAAAGACGTGTGCGCGCGCGGCTGATTAGTTTGCCATATCATCTACAGTCTACAATTTTGGGCCATTCAAACTATGGTTTTGAATTCAACTCCTGAGAAAGTTCCAGATAAGGAAAAGAGTCTTGTAGATCGCTACGAAACGCTCCGTAAATCTATACGAAATGACGATGCATCGGCTCATAAAGGTGAAGCCGATGCGATCATAGTGGAGCATTTAACCGAATTGGAACACATATATGAGCTTGTTCGGCGCCAGCACAGTACAAAGATACATCTTAAGGACGCAGAGGTGTTCATGGATGCGTCGGAAATTGCTGCCACAAACGCTAAGAATATCAAGTTTGGTGATGTTGGAGCATCGATTAGCTCTGATGAAATGGCAGGAAAGCTAGACGAATTCCTTCGCTTCGACCTAACTTCGGAACCAGAAACACCAGAGGAGACTTTCAATACCCGCAATTGGGCAAAGTTGGCTGCATTGTACTACAGTACAAGTGGGAAGCCAATGCTTGTAGATTCGCTATTTGGACCTTTGGAAACAGAAAGGAGGAAACCAACCGCTAGAACACGCAATGTCGATGATAGCACGTCCACTAATCTCACCACGGCAACGCAATTACAGTCACTGGATATTGCCGGAGGGGAGGAGCAAAATACGGCCCACATGGTAAAGAGGGTCTATCAAACGTTTCTCGAGAAAAATAATGGGTCGGATATCAATTTCTTTACATTTTTCATCAATCCCGACTCCTTTGCACAGTCGGTCGAAAACCTCTTCTTCACCAGTTTCCTCATCAGAGATGCTCGCTTGCGACTTTATTTAAAGAACAACATTCCCATGTTGAGAAAAACCGAACCAGATGAACAGTACGAAGCTCAGACAACAAATTTGCAAGCTGGACATTACATCTCTACGTTGACATACGGCTCATGGCAAAGTGCTATTGAGAAATTTGATGTAACTGATCTGTTCTTGCCAGATCGTGGAAATTAACTATGTACATTACAGGCGAGACGTCCAGCCATCCACATCTAGCAACTGATCAAGTGGCCATTTTCTAATGGGAGTTATCGAGAGGTCAGACACCACATTGAGGTTTTCATATATCTCAATCCCAGCGACCCCGATCATTATTGCGTTGTCAGTACAAAGGGCGATTTCAGGAAAGTGGAAGTTCAAGTTTGGTCGTTTCATCTTATCATTCAATCCGTCTTTGAGCATTCGGCGCAAGGTGGAATTCGAAGCCACACCGCCTGATAGCACAATGTCATTCACATTTGCAAACAATGTCTCGTTTTTATCGACTGCCAACTTGATTCGGTCGACGATATGCTCAAATATCTTTTGCTGTACTTTGAAAGCCAAAAACTTGGTGACTTTCGACTTTTCCATACCTGGTGGTGGGGAGTAAGCGTCCAATGTGCTTAAAAATGAGGCAAAAGAAAACTGGACTGATTCCGCATTCCTGGGATGTTTCGGGCTTCTCATGGGAAGCTTGAGTTGAAAATTGAAAGGATTATCTCGTGTGTGCGTCTTGATTTTTGTGAACTCATCTAGTTCCTCTTTAGAGAAAGAGTTGACAAAGGTTTCAAGTTCCTTGCCTAGCATATTTCCTTTCAATCCCAATTTTCGGGCACACTTATCGAGGGCATCACCACATGCAATGTCCACTGTATTGACAAGAACTTGGTGCTTTGCCAACGACTCCAGAAGCACTAGCATCGTGTGTCCTCCGCTACAAAGAAGACTGAGAAATGGAAATCTTGGAGGAGGGTTCGTTTGCAGTTCAGATGTCAAAGATGCTATCATTAAATGACCCAACATATGGTGTACGCCTACCAATGGTTTGTCCCATGCTACACTCAATCCTTTAGCAAATTGAAGTCCAGCACTCAAAGAGCCCACCATACCCGGTCCCCTAGTACAGCATATAAGATCGGGACTATTTTGCGAGGATATCTTGTGTTTTTGAAAGAACTGCGATGCTTGGCTCGCTATTTGGTACTGGTGGAACCCGTGAGCCTCGGTAGGAATCACTCCTCCGGCTGCAACAGAATTCAATGTCAGTTTCACTTGATCTATTACGGTCGTTTTCCCATCTTTCCTATCCAATAATGCTATGCATGCATCGTCACAGGATGATTCGATCGCTAGAACTCGGTATCGCCTCCTGAATACTCGCCCCACTGCGCCATTGCTACGCCATAGCATCACCTTCAACATGCCCATCGCCAGCTTGTATACACTACCGCGAGTGATGTTCCCTGCATATGTCTTTCACGTCTTCTCAGTCCTTAAAATTCAGCACTCACGAACGCCTTTCTTAGCATCACATTGAGGTATTGCTTCAACATAACCTTTTGGTACTCCGCATACACCACACTGCTCTCTCAAGTTTGGGAACAAATTCCCGCTGGATTAGCATTCTTTTTCATTCCTTTTTCAGCCATAATTGCTCGACGTTGATTCGTCGATAGCCGTCAAGGCAACATGTCAGAATCGTATACATCATCTACGATACCGATGGGGTTCACGCCCCATCATGATACAGGTGCAAAGCATAGTCTTGAAGCTCGAACCCCTCAAGGTTCAGACGACGATATTGAAGGCTCGCCAATCATCAATTGCATGATAGCTGGTGGCCTCGGAGGAATGGTTGGAGATACCCTGATGCATTCTCTCGATACCGTTAAAACGAGACAGCAAGGATTGGCTCATAATATAAAATACCGAAACATGATTCCCGCATATATAACCATGTTTAAAGAGGAAGGTTTTTTCCGAGGTCTTTATGGTGGCTATAGCCCTGCCATTTTGGGCTCGTTGCCTTCAACGGCTGCATTCTTCGGTACCTATGAGTACAGTAAGCGTAAGATGATCAATGATTTTGGCGTGAATGAAACAGTGGCATACTTTTTCGCAGGTGTATTTGGAGACCTTGCATCCAGTGTTTTTTACGTACCCAGCGAAGTGTTAAAGACTCGTCTCCAGCTCCAGGGAAGCTATAACAATCCCTATTCTGGATCGCAATATAATTATAGAGGTCTTGCGGATGCAATCAAGACAATAACTAGAACGGAGGGTCCGGGCGTGTTCGTATACGGTTACAAAGAAACTTTGTTCAGAGACTTACCGTTCAGCGCTTTACAGTTTGCATTTTATGAGCGGTTTCGCCAACTAGCTATTTATTACAATCGGGACGATGACCTACCCATTTCCACTGAGTTGCTCACTGGCGCTGCCGCTGGTGGTTTAGCTGGAACATTGACAACCCCTCTTGATGTCATAAAAACTCGCATCCAGACTGCAACTCCACAAGAAGGTGCCGATGTCTCCAAAGGCTCAGTGGCCACTCTTTCGACTATCAAAGCTCTTCGTTCTATCTACAAACAAGAGGGCATTCTTGGCTTGTTTTCCGGTGTTGGTCCTCGATTTATTTGGACTGGTGTACAAAGTTCCATTATGCTTTTGTTATACCAGGTGTCGCTTCGAAAGCTTGATTCCTACTTTAATAATGGGTTTGCTTAAAAATGATTCGGCCATTGTACAATAGCATGTATATATGTAGAAGCCTATAGAATATAGATTATGGCACTTTATTTTTGTAGTATTATTATTTTACTGAAATAGAACTTTTGTTCGCTTTTGTTGCTGTTAGTGAACTATGAAATAGATGATAAGGCTTAGTGCCGTTGATAGTACCAACACATTTTGATTGTCGTCCTTGCTTGTGACCCTATAGGTACTCATATATCAATTTCCTTCAGATAAGTCCGAGATAGTTTAGTGGCTAGAATTACCGCTTGTCGCGTGGTAGACCGGGGTTCAATTCCCCGTCTCGGAGCTTTCTGCGCAAATGGTTTAGTGGTAAAATCCATCGTTGCCATCGATGGGCCCCCGGTTCGATTCCGGGTTTGCGCATTCTTTTTTTGATTCCGAGACCTAGTTCTCATTCCTACCTTCAGGCTGGAATTTGTCCGTGGTCCGAGCACAAGAGGCGATCATCACAAATACATGCAAAGCCATTTTTAGTGTTATCACGTGATCTCATCTCAAATCTGTCGCGGTTCTCAAGATCTCCATGTCTTCAGAGCCACAAGGTCTCCAACTATTAGTTGGGTCCAATCTACTTCCTGACGACCTCTTGAATGATTCGAATTCGTATTTGAGCATAATTTCGTATTTGCAAGGAACGTCACCATCATGGTTAGTGAACTCAATAATCGAAAATACACTTAGAGGCACTGCTACCGTTGTCAATTCGGACTTGCTGACTATCGTTCCGAACCGTAAGCGAGTTGTTTTGGCTTCTTTCATGAACACAGGTGATTTCTATGTGAGCGGTACCAAGAAAAATGGATTGAATTTGGATCGAGAGGCCAATTATCAATTCGTAGACTGCTTTACTGATCTCTTTTCAAACTTGATCAAGAACCCCACGAATGCACTGGCTGAATGTAGCACCATATTTGACAGCATTAAAGCCAAGATACACTCTCATGACACCGTGGTTATACTAGAAGGGATTGACATTCTACTTTCTGGTACTGACATTAACCCCAATGAGTTACTTCAACATTTATTTCAGATAAATAAAAAATGCTGCCAGTTATTTGTGGTGTTTCCTCATGATATGCCACAGGTTATAAATCCTACAGCTATGAACCCTAATGATCCAGCCTACAAATCAGCGGAATTTTTGTTCAAATTGCATCACAGATCAAGTATGAATATCCTCGTTCAACCATTGCCAACAGGAAGAGCTAGTGACTTAACAGGCTCATTATCCATATCAAAGGGACCAGTACCCTACACATGTACAAGTGTTTTGGAACGCGAGTACACTTTTAACGTTTTAAAAGACTCGACCGTCAAATTGTATTATAGATAATTATTTCTTCCTGTGCAGATTATACAAATCGTCCAAGGTGAACTCGATGGAACAACGAACCCACAATAATGGGAACAAGGGCCACACCGAACGCTCACCAACGAGCACCCAATAAGGAATATTTTCCATAGTTTTGTGGACATCGAACACTCGTCCGAAGTCTCTCAATAAATAACGAAGTTCCGGAACAATGGATACTTCTCTAATTCCTGCTAAAGAAGGGGCTACTGCCGGCTTCTCGTCAATACAGAATCTCTTGATGACATCTGAGAGAATGCCTAATTTGTTCATCACCTCAAGCCTATGCTGAAGTTCCAAACCTAAAATGTTCTTCAAATTTTTAAACAAATTGATTGAAGTGTCTTTAGTGTAAGATTCTGGATCAGCCAAAAATGATTTTCTCTTGTCAATGACAAAGCTCTTTGATTGTTGTGGTTCGTCCATTAAGTAGCCAAAGGTAACATCGGCCTCATCATCGTTATTAGTATCCACTTCTAAGCTTTTGAAATTGTATCGAACTTTTCCATATGAATGGTAATGCTTGAGATCATTGCTTATCAAAGGTGCCAAATAAGGCCGGGCCAAACTATTAATAAAATGATTAACATTGAATAGCTCGGTAAGACGTGTGTAGGGAGATTCTACCTTCAGGTTTTGACGACTTCCATCAGACCTTTCCATATCTGAATGGTCGTTTTTCTTGAAACCTCTAAAGTATTGTTGCGAGTAACTGACATCTTGTGGCTTCATGAATTTTATGGGAATATTAGGCTCTTTTGGTACAATATTATTGTTGAAGTCTTTCACATATAACTGTACGTTATCTGATAAGACACCAGTACCAATAGAGGCATAGATAGCGGTCCATATGATCACATTTGGAGAGGTGATGTAATTTAACAATGAAGGCACCGAACTATGCGAAGGATGCACAACAATGTTCAATACTTTTTCAGTCTTGAGGTATGCTTCTTCAAAAGTTAAATCACCAATGGTGTCCCGAACAAACTTGAGAAACACCAAAATGTCCTGTGAGTATCCCTTCTTGACCACATTTTCGATGACATTGCCATAACGTTCATCAACATCGTGGTTCAATCTGTCTACATCACCCATGGCATCTTGGATGGATATGAGAATAGGAATTAGCTCTTCATCGGTCAAAGTGCATACAAGGGAAGCTACAGCAGCACCAACCGCTGAACCCCCTATAATTCGTGGAAGCAATCCCTTAAAATATAGTGCTTTCACCACACCCAAATGGCACAAGCCAAACAAAGATCCACCTTGGAGAACCAATGCTGTGCAACCGAACGACTGGCGTACATCATGGAAAAAGTCGAGCTTGAGCTGCTTACTATTCATGATATATTCCACATTTTCACGATCGGATGGGGTATTTATAGATTCGTTGAGATAGTTCAAGCATTCTAGAACCTCTTCAATATACTCCTCGATATTATGTTTAGTTCCGAGATACGCCTTGGTGAAAAGTCTTTTCTGGGCAATTCCTCCAAAGTTCCTCACTAGACCCGAACGTAAAAGCGACATAATAAGTTGTGAATCTTGGTCGAACCTGGTTGCTCGCAACAGCTTTAATCGTTCATTCACAAGAATATAATCGTAATGTTTTGAGATTAAGTCTTGCCTCCACAAGTCCATATTGGTAAGCTTGTCGATCTTCATCACCTTATTCTTCCATTCACTGTATGTCTGGACATTCTTTATTTCATCTAAAAGGTCTTTTAAGGGGTCCTCACGGTGGTAAAAGCCATACATGCTTCGTAACCAGAAGGTAAAAAGGTCTATAATAAAATCAATTATTGTCCATATGGGTTGTGGTGTGTATTGTACAACTAGCTTTATGATAGGTAGCATAAATGTTTCCGTCACGCCACGTTTCATTATACCCACATGTATTTGTAAAGGCTGGGTCATATTTCAAATATTCACATGTGTGGGGTTCCACATCCACACACCTCATAGATAACGCTAACAACTAGCCTTTCATCAACTTCTTACCTCTGTTCAAGAATCTCTTTCCTAAAGTAGACGCCTGTAATCCTGAAGTTTCCACTTTATCTCTAACACTTGAAACCTTGCTTCTGAGAGAAGTGTGTCGTCTCAATTCATTGTGAGGTGCATTTTGATACGCTTGCGATGCGATTTTTCCAATATGCATGTTTGGCGAGTTTTCCACTTGTTTCAATGCCTCCTGTAGCCATTCTCGTAAGCCAGAGTCATACTCATTCTCCTTCTTCAAAGCTTCCTTGAATAATGCTATGCGGTCAATAGGTTGTGATTTGGATATAATGTTGTTCCAATTGTACAGTGGTTTTTGCAGCGATTTTTTCCGTATCACAGTGCTAGGTTCTGAGACCGGAGATCCTACGGCCGCGACAGTTGCATCTGATTCTGAGTCGACAATTTCGGTTGATGGTTTTCTGGTAGATGCATCATCAAGCGTGCTTGAGTCTCCCAATAAACTAGAGTACCTTTGCTTTTCACGAGGCAATTCTGCGGAGGATGATGTGGGGGTGAGCAGTTCCTTAAAGTTTTGGACATGGTCATGAGGCTTAAAGACGGTATCAAAAGTAGAGTGTGATTCAAAGGTTGACGATTCTTCGGGGGCAGCCTCCTCGGTACTCTTTCCAAAGCTGGAGTCATGGTCGTCATCTTCTTGAATACTGGGTAAGGCTGCATCGATGGTTTCGGGAATTGAAAGCGAGCTAGCATTGGATTGTGTCTCTGCTACAGAATCAAATCCACTGCCTCCCAGACTGTTCCTCAAGTTTGTAAACTGACGGTAACCATCATTGCCTTGGGCATTAAAATTTACCACCGACTCATTATCAATGTCATTAATGAATTGATCTCTGTAATTGTTGGTATTAGGCTTCCATCCACCCATATTGATTGTAGAGGTTGAGACTCGTCGCGAAACGTCTTCTTTGGACTCATTCTTGGATGGCTGGATGGAAGAGGCTAAGGAAAGCTTTCCAGTTGACAAAGACCCACTCGAAACTACTGGATGCAAGTCACGCGATTCAAGGTCACTTTGGTCGTGCTCTTCGTCTGCCTCTGGAGAGCTATCGTCCTCCACAATTGGATTGACAAACAGCTCTTTCCTCAAGCTTTCAGGACGGCCATCGCTCATGTAACCACTGACAGCATCTGCTATATTCGAATAGTCAACGGACATTAGCTCAGTCCGAGGCGCCTTTCTTACTGATGACTTTCTGGGAGTTTGCGCTTTTACATATTCCTGATGTGATCTGGACATGTCAAGTGGGGCTGTTGGAGTGGATGGGGATTCTACTTCGTATTCCTTCAAATGACCGAATGAGGTATTTTCGAAATCGGGGAGTTTGATGTCTTGAAGCGAGTCCAATGTGGGTAGACGACCTTTATCATTCGTGGTGGCAGACTGGAGATCATATATCAATGAATCAAGAGGATTGTCATCATCTTCGTTAATATCACGCGACGATCTTTGATCGTGAGTGTTCCTCTCATCAACATCTTCGATTGTAGAAGTATCTGAATCTGTAGAGCTTTGTTCCCTATCAATAGTGAGCACGAGAGGTTCTGTGTGAGCAGCCGTTACCGGTGACGACAGCACCAAGTGTTCAGATTCAGTTTGGGAAGAAGATAAAGCTGAATCTTGAGCAGCCGATTCAGTACTAGATTGTGACTGGTGCTCGTTCTCGTATGCATCGCCGGTGACATCGATCTCTTTCTCGGGCCCACGAATATTCAAATCCTTTGGCTCGTACTGAATGGAGTCGGCGTCCGATTGGAAGCTGCTTTCACTTCGTGGAGTGTCTGGTTCCTTATGAGTTGAAAACGTTGGTGTCGGAGGCACCATCACGTCATCGATTGCTCTGGTTGAAACTACATGTTGCGCGGGAATATCATCCTCGCCGTGTACAATCTTCTCTGTTTCTGTCTTTTCTGGATTTCTGGATGTATCAATTGGAGCGACGGACGGTTTTCCATGAAAGTCAAAATCACTATCACTGCCTCTTGGAAGCGAAGTCAGGGAAAGCTTGGGAGTCTCAAGAGACACGTCTGAGTCTGAGCCTAAGTCAGAGTCTTCTTCTCTATGAATTTGGTCAATAGAAAGAACAAGATCTGAATTTGGGGAGGGATCTTGAGCGTCCACAGCAGGTTCGGAAGAGTGAGATTTATCGTCGTTGGATCCATAATCGTAGTCGTAATCATCGCCATCCCACTCCTCACCATAGCTGGGCACGCTGGCGTTTGCCCACCGGGTGGATTTATGACGGCCAAAACTATCAGACATGTTCTTGAACTGCTTTAAAATCGCGTTCTTGTATTGACACCAGTACACCAGCTTGTAGTCTAGAGTGCAAATAATAGGAGAAGGAAGCAGTGACTAGGAGCAATAAATTATGGACCATCCATTTCTAATAGGCTGGTTTTAAATCGTGGAATGTTCCATTCGTGATTTTTTCTTGATTTTACACATTTAACATATTGCCCCAATTTTGCAATATCTGCATTTCGTGCAGCCTCCGCATTCCGGTCCGGTTCGGGTTTCCTCATTACCCGCACAATAGATTTTTTCGATAGCGATGAAAGCAGGAGAGGCTTAGTTTTATCTAGACAATCAGTTATTTGCAACAGCGCGTTCAGGGCCGAGAAAAGTTCGTACAACTGGTATATTAATCAATTAGTCACCCTATTGATACTATACAAACCAAGCTCTCGCTTCAAGAACTAAATCTTCTAACCCTGAGTTATCATCTAGTGGAAGCCGATCTCGCAATTCCGTTTTTGTAATAAATTTTTGAGATCGCAGCATTCGTTTTTTTTTCACTCCCGATCCCGATCCCGAACTCTTACCTCCCGAACGTGCATAGCACTATAAAAGCACCATGTCCTCCCAAGATCGACGCAGCATGATTATACCCACGGCATTTAATTCAGCATGCAAAGCTATGTCTTTTAAAACCAACGTGTTGGTGGTCGGGGGCTCGTACGCTGGCCTCTCAGCAGTCAAGAGTTTTCTTCTCCAAGCGAGAGCTAGGTTTCCACAAGGAAATGGAGAAAATAGTCAAGGAATCTCGATCACGCTTGTGGAGCCTCGAAGCGGATTGCTCAATGTCATCGGAATTCCCAAGGCTATAGTGGACAACGACTTTGCTCGAAGCCAATACATTCCATTCGATAAGCTTCACGACTTGAGCTTTGATAGCACGTTGAGCAAGGACGAAATCCTCGTGAAAATGATGGACGAATGCGCTAACAACGATCTGGAGGGCCACAAACCCAACAAATACTACGGCATTACACTCAACTATATCCATGGAAAGGTCACCAACCTAGACGTGAACACTGCAAAATATGAGCTAGTAGACGAACACACGCAAAGCACCGAGGAAAGTACCATAGACTTTGATTATGTCGTAATGGCTACTGGAAGAGACCGTTCGTGGCCCACCACTCCCAAGGCATACACCATGGATTACTATGCAAAAGAAATGAACCACGCCAGAGAACAGTTTTTGAACCATGATATTGTGACCATAATTGGCGCTGGAGCGGTAGGTATAGAGATGGCTGGTGATATTAAGCACAAATTTCCAAATAAAACCGTCCGACTCATTCATGCTCACGCATTGTTTCCTCCAGAACCTTTAAAGGACGATTTCAAAAAAATGATATACGACTCACTCGTTCGGGGTGGAGTTGAAGTGAGAGAAAACGTTCGTGTCAAAGAAGAATTGGAAAATGGTGATTTGATCACCACTAACGGCGAGACCATAAAATCATCCTACAATTTCTGGTGCAATTATCACCGTAACAATTATGAGTTTCTATCCCCAGAGCTCCAGAAGACATATGTCACAGAAAAGCACGATATCACCATCAACAATTACCTTCAGCTCTTCCATGAGCCAACCAAACAAACCGTACCTCACTTCTTTGTGCTCGGAGATTTGGTGGAACTTCCCATCATCAAGTCTGCTGGCTGGGCCATGTACATGGGCCGGCAAGTTGCCAACAACATTATGAACTTGATCTACAACGGACTGCTTGTAGAACCCCTCCCAGACCTTGCAAGTATCCCAAGGGGAATGGTACTTGTTGGTGGATCCGAAGACATCGTTTCCGAGCTAGCAGGAGAGGTAGAGTTGAACCATGCTGGCTACGTTCAAGAGTACAAGGATTACTGTGTAGGAAAAGTGCGTGCTACCATGCAAGTGTAGCATAACAACAGCTATAAATAACATACTAATTAACATTTCGTATATCTGCCGACGTGCCTGGCTCAGTCTTACCATCGCCCTGCGCGCCCTGCGCCTCGCAGTACCGGTGGTAGGATGGGTCGAACAAATTGTTGACACAACAGATCACACCGAGTTATTAATTCGGGAATGTCTTTCAATGGCGCAACCAGCGGTGATTCGCTACTGCTTCCTGTACCGGCGAATGTGAAAAGAAAGAGAGGCCTATCACTTCGTTCTCAGCTTCTCAACAAATCACTTTGGACACATACTGATATCAACGATGATCCAAAGTCTAATAATAGATCACTGAAAAATAGCGATGGTCTGATCCAAAACATAGAGCTCGATGTCATGGAGGAAAACAGTGGACCAAACACAACTCCTCATATAAATATCATCCACGACGATGAGGAACTTAAAGACTACCAACCATATAACACTCTCAACTCCAACATGAGCAGATCTACCACCCAACTAACCTATGCTTCTTCCCGTTCTGACCTCACCTCGATCGGCTCCAACACATACCTAGGTCCTGGCCCTCGGTACCGCCGACGCAATCGATTCTACAAATTCATAAAACGCATTCTTGGACAGAACGATCTACAACCCACCGAAAATGGTCGTATTATTCCTTTGAGTCTTAACAAGAGTGACGCCAACTCCTACTTTCTGCAAGAATTCTACGACACTTACAACAAGTCATACTTGGATGAAAGAAGTGGTGAACCATACTGCTCAAATCTCATAACTTCATCCAAATACAACATCTATACCTTTTTGCCCTTACAGCTCAAAGCGCAGTTTTCCAAAATTGCAAATTGCTACTTCATGGTAGTGGCAATAATGCAGATGATTCCATCATGGTCCACGACCGGTAAGTTCACCACGATTGTTCCCTTGTTAATCTTCATGTCGATTTCGATTGCAAGAGAAGGCTTCGACGACTGGAAGCGTCACGGCCACGACAAAGAAGAAAACAACAAGTTTACCACCATCATAGAGGAAGACAAAGATCTTTCATCGTTCGATACACACTCAGTCACCACCATTATGACAGAAACCATGCAAGTACCTCCATTAAACTCGGCTCTTAGATCCAATCAAATAACACCCGTGAACTCTAATGAGCAAGAAGAAATGCACTATACCCGGCGCCAGGCCATGAAGCGCTACAATTTGAAGGAGACAAAGACCCCCTGGAAACATCTCAAGGTTGGCGATTTCGTAAAAGTACGAGAAGATGAATGGTTTCCAGCTGATGTAGTCCTCTTATCGACCAGCGAAAAAACGAACGAAGCGTTCGTAGAAACGATGGCATTAGATGGTGAAACCAACCTTAAGCCTAAGGCACCTCATCCAGAGCTTGAAAGCATATATTCATCTGTCCCAGGACTTAAAAATAACAAAAGCATTATCACCGTTGAGGATCCCAACACAGACCTTTACAATTTCGAAGGAAGGTTTCAAAAAGATGGAACAATGTACGCTTTGGGGCTGGACAACGTTGCTTATCGAGGAAGTATTTTGCGCAACACCAAGTCTGTTATTGGTGTGGTAATATTCACAGGCGAAGAAACAAAAATACGAATGAACAACATCAAGAGACCACGCACGAAGGCACCTAAGCTTCAGCGTAATATCAACTACATTGTCATTTTTATGGTGTTTGTGGTACTAATGTTATCCTGTTTTTCCATGATGGCACAACGTCTTATGTATGACTGGCATAAAGTCAGCGACTGGTACTTATTTGGACAAGATGCTGGAGTTGCTCCAACTTTAATGGGTTTCATCATCATGTACAACACATTGATCCCACTTTCATTGTATGTGACTATGGAAATTATCAAGGTGATGCAACTTCTTTTCTTGCAGTTTGATATCGATATGTATCATGCTGAATCTAATACGCCAGCAGATGCGAAGACAGCAACAATCTTGGAGGAATTGGGCCAGGTAAGTTTTGTCTTTACAGATAAAACAGGTACTCTCACAGACAACAAAATGGAGTTTAGAAAATTTAGTGTTTGCGGTGAAAGCTGGCTCCACAACTTGGACTTGTTAGCAAACCAAGACGCCATTGAGCCAAGTGACCATCAACCATCGAGCGCAGAAAGAGCTAGAACGAGCATGGATGTTGTGTCTCTCAATTCTCACACATCCTATCGCTCCACAGCAAATCCTAACGAAAACCAAGAGTACAAGACTTCACTTCAGCTTCTCAAACATCTCCAATTGAACCCAAATACCATTTTTTCAAAGAAGGTCAAATTCTTTTTATTGAGTATTGCACTTTGTAATACCTGTTTACCACGAAGCAGTGCAACCGAATCTTCTAATTCTAGTCGCAACAGTTCCATGGAAGACATATCAGAAATACCCACCAATAATAGTGATGGTTCTATCGAGTACCAAGCAGCGTCCCCCGACGAGCTTGCTCTTGTGAAAGCTGCAAGGGACTTGGGGTATGTAGTCTTCGACAAACAAGCAAATACGCTTACAATTAAGACTTATCCAATGGGCTTTGAAAACGATGCAAGGCTAGAAACATACGAAGTGCTCAACATTGTTGAATTCACATCGTCACGGAAACGAATGTCTGCCATTGTGAGATTCCCTGACCAGCGGATCTGCTTACTTTGTAAAGGTGCCGACAATATCATCATTGAAAAGTTGAAAAATAGCCAGATGGTCCAACAAAAAGCCAAAGAGATCTCTCAAAACTCAGCTGACAGAAAAATCATGGAGGCAGATATCGTTTTGCAGTCGCGATTTTCAAACGAATTAGAATCAAGAAAATCGTTGAGTTCTCTACGACAACGATTAAGTTTTGATAGCTTGCGAGATGGACAGGAGCGGGCCAGAACCATGAACTCAATTGATAACTTCTTACTGAACAAAGACGAAGGAGAATTAACTGAAGTAGCATCTCAGCACCGAAAATCATTACACAACCAGCAAGTGAAAAAGTACAGCTTAGACATGCTGAGAGCGAATAATGAACAGACTGCGAATACTGACAGCAGTACCGACAACCAAGCATTCTCAGTTCCTAATGACAGGCTAGTACTTCATGAGGAATACGTTGCAGAACGTACTTTGCAGCATATAGAGGAATTTTCGACTGAAGGCTTGCGTACGCTTATGTATTCCTTCAAATGGCTCGACGAAAAAGAATATGAGACGTGGGCCGACAAGTATGCATCGGCCAAAACTGCGTTAACAGATAGAGCTGCACTTGTGGAAGAGGTTGGAGGCGAAATCGAGTATGATCTAGAACTATTAGGAGCCACTGCTATTGAAGATAAACTACAAGATGGTGTGAGCGAAGCTATCGAGAAACTAAGAAGAGCCGGAATAAAGCTCTGGATGCTAACAGGTGATAAGAGAGAAACGGCAATCAATATAGGATACTCTTGCAGGCTCATCAAGGACTACTCTACGGTGGTCGTTTTGTCCAATGATGAGCCTCGAGATACGATCGTGCAGAGAATCACGTCCGCTACCTCAGAAATACAAGCAGGCAGAGTGGCACATTTTGTCTTGGTTATTGACGGCGCTACTTTGGGAGAACTTGAATCAGACAGTACAATCATGACACTCTTTTTTGAGCTTTGTGTTCTTGCCGACTCTACAATTTGCTGTCGAGCATCTCCGTCGCAAAAGGCAAGCATGGTGAGTTCGGTTCGGGATTTGAACAAGCGAGCTGTGACTTTGGCAATTGGCGATGGAGCAAATGACATTGCAATGATCCAAAGTGCCGATATAGGAGTTGGAATTACTGGAAAGGAAGGTCTTCAAGCAGCCAGATCGGCCGATTATGCAATAGCTCAATTCCGGTTCTTGCTCAAGTTGCTTCTAGTTCATGGTCGATACAACTACGTCAGAACTTCCAAGTTTGTTCTTTGTACCTTCTACAAAGAGCTACTCTTCTATTTGACGCAGGCACTTTATCAACGAAACACGTTGTTTTCGGGCTCATCATTGTACGAAAGTTGGTCTTTGTCCATGTTCAATACCTTGTTTACTTCCCTTCCCATTTTATGTATCGGCATGTTTGACAAGGACCTCAAGCCTGCAACATTGATTGCAGTTCCCGAATTGTATGCCAAAGGCAGGGAGTATCGTGCATTCAATTTGAGAGTTTTCGTCGCTTGGATGTTCTTGGCTGCTTTCCAAAGTGTTGGAATATCGTTCATCTCGTGGTATATATGGGGCTTCACTGCGCTACACGACAACTCCGTGTTACCATTGGGCACCATGATGTTTGCAGCGTTGACCATTATCATAAATGCCAAGATCACCTTGATAGAGATGCAAAATCGGCAGTGGTTGGCTTTTGCCTCATTTATAATCTCAGTGGGAGGTTATGGCTTGTGGAATGTGCTTATCATGTTCTTGTATCGGTCAAAAGATTCGCCCATCTTTTTCGTTGCTTACGGTCTCTTAACTTTTGGCTCTGACGCTAGCTGGTGGGCCGGATTATTGATCTTATTCACCATTCCACTTTTGTTTGATATCTTTTTGAAGGTGTTTCTCTTCTCAGTTAGACCGTCAGATGACCAAATCTTCCAAGTATTCGAGAGGAATATCGATCTCAGAAGACTTTTCGAGCAGAAGGCTATTAAAGAGCTAGCACCTGGGTGGACATATCCAAAAGAACTGTCTATCTGGCGCAAATGGTGTGTGAAGGGTATCAACAGGGTTCGCAAAGTGTTCAATATGGACCCATTGCATATAAAAGAGAAGGAAGAAACACTTATCTCACTAAATGAGTCAACTTCTCAGCGAAAGAGAGCCGGTACCAACCCCAATCCGACGGAACTTCCACCGGGTAGCGGAGGGGAAGCTATACGAGTGGCCGATAGAGACCTCGACATGTCAGATTACGACATACTTCCCAGTGGAAAAATGGTTAAGATTGCTAACTCCAATCCTGGTATGTTGAGCAAGATCGGGCGAAGATTCGGAAGCGGTGAAAATGTAGACGAGATTATAGCCCACCGGTTGGAAAGTCTACGCAAGCAGGAAGAGGGGGATTACTAAAAGTTGGAAAAAATTACAGTATTGCATCTACAAATACATCAGCATCGAATATATAGCATATGCAAAATGTAGCCTGAAATCGTTCTTGCACCCATCCTACCTGCACATGCTATTACCTACCGATTGCGGAGAATCTTGAAAATGCGGAGAGATTTGGTCCTCAACTTCAAAGTCCAATGTCAGAACAAAAGCACATAGTGATAGTCGGAGCAGGGGTTATTGGGCTCTCTGCCGCCTTAGCCATATCGGAACACTTGACGATACCTCATAGATTGACTATAATTGCTTCTCATTTTCCAGATGATAAAGTATATGTTCCAGAGTACACTTCACCTTGGGCAGGAGCTCATTTCCGTCCCCAACCAGCTACAAATGAGGCCCAGAGAAGAGAAGCAAAGATGACGAGGGTTACACAAGCTTATTTCAAGAAATTGGCAGAATCAAATCCCGAATCTTCAGTGAAATTTGTCGAAGGAATCGAGTACTTTGATGAACCATCTGAAGATTACCTCAATTGTAGTGGAGGATATTCTCAGGATATAGATAACTTCCAGATTCTTCCAGACCACGACCTTCCTCCAGGGGTCTCTTTCGGAACATCTTATACTGCCTGGGTGGTCAATGCACCTTTGTACATTCAGTTCCTTCAAAGAAAATTGAAGATGCAATACAATGTGCAATTTGTCAAAGCAAAGATCAACAGCTTGAAAAACTTGTTCCATCGTATTGAGGACTGTTCTGTTTTGGTCAATTGCACAGGATCGGGACTTCAGTACCATGGAGGCTACGATCACCTGAGCTTTTCCATTAGAGGTCAGACCTTACTTGTAAGGCCACCAAAAGACTATAGTCTGGACAAGACCATTACACACCAACTGAAGAATGGTGATTGGACCTTTTGCATTCCTCGTCCATTATATGGAGGCGTAATAATTGGTGGTACGAAGCAGGTCAATGACAATCGCAGCCAGCCTAGAGAAAGAGACAGTATCGACATCATCAAAAGAGCGAGAGAACTTTTTCCAGAATTAATGAAATCTAAAGGAAGAGGCGAAAAATACTTTGACGTGGAAAGGGTAAATGTTGGGTTCCGTCCTTGTCGCAAAGGTGGCTTCAAAGTGGAAATCGAGAATCACGGCGACAGTGTCATAATCCATGCGTATGGAGCAGGTGGTATGGGATATGAACTTTCGTACGGTGCTGGTATGAAAGTATACGAATTAATGTCGCAGTTACTTACTAGAACTAGACTATAGTTACATTAGTTATGTTAGAGAGTAATATTAAGTTTATGCTTCAATGAAGCGGAACAAAAATGTAGCAAAGGTGGCCGCTGCAATAAAGAAACAGATCATATTTGGCCCAAACTTGTCGCCATACATTACTGCCTTCTTTTCTCTGATCATAAGTACTCTCCAAACGTATCTGTAAGTCGAATAGATCATGGTGAAAAGGGCAGCGATAAAGAAGCCAATTGAAGCAGTGATGGTAGAATTACCACCATAAGTAAGTAAGGTTGTAGCAGTTGCACCCAATATCATACCAATGGAGAGCCAACTCAAAAAGGTTCTTTCGTTTGCAAAGTAGACCTTTGGTTCAATTCTAACTGGAACACAGATCTTTTTGCCCTTTGGAAGTTTATTTTTGAAAGTCTGGTTCAAGTCGTAGTTTGTACCAGGCTTGACGGTGAAGGTTCGGTCATCATTGAAGAAATGTAAGAACTGTCCATAGAGGTTGTAGAAGAAATTTGCTAGAGGAGAGGCACCATCTCTAGTACGATAAGTCGAAGGGAGCAACAAGGGAGTCGACTCATCCAAGTCTTCTTCCAAGGGATTGATATCATTGGAGAAGTGAACATGACTTCCGTATCCGCCATTCAATTCACCATGGTCCAACAATTCTTCTTCATCCATCTCACCTCCCGATGAAGATGACTTGATTCTTTGCTGCTGTTGTCTCATAATTCCATATTCTTCTTGAACCTTGGGTTTTCTAATATCAACTTCCATCTGGGGCAACCAGAAAGGAAGTAAATTCACGTAATCAGGAAGCAAACTAGCACCTCCGTGAATGAATTTGGAAAACTTTGGAACTGCCTCCACCAAATGACTTGCTACCAACTCTCTAATCCAGAGAGGAGGTTCTTGACCCAATTGCGTTTGCAACTTCACTTCAAGAACAGCGTATGGGAAACGACAAACATCACGATCTGGTAATTGGGGGAATGGGTAGTCTACACCAATATCCATGCGTCTCCAGTTACCATTTGTTCTATCATGTCCATCAAAATTGTCTTCACGCACCATGGTCAACTCAGTATCCAAAGAGATACGAACTCTAGCATCACCAGGAAGTTGAAAGGCGGTTCTGTTGTAGAACGATCTCATGACGGGACGCATTTTATCCTTAATTACTCTGTACTGAACTTCTTTGGCCAAACGCTCCAAGTTTTCGATCTCTTGAGGAGACTTCTTACCTTCTTTTCTTTGCTTTTCAAAAGCTTGAGAGGCGGTAAACTTACCGGATAAAAAGTCGTTCACCTTTTTCTCTTTCAACGCAAATCTTGCCTTGACAGACTTCTCACCGGTCCAATCTTCACGATGTGTCTTTCTTTCAACGAAGATCTGCTCGGATTTCATGCCACCATACCATCTCAATCTAATAGCCTCGGCACCTTCATCCTTTCTCAATCTACCGTAGTAGAGGTCCATATCCTTATTGTCAAAGTAGATCGAGGTGATGGCACTATCTTCCGGCTCAAATTCCTTCTCAGCATTGAAAACAAGCACCGGCAAGTGTTTCAAGATAATAAGTTTCAATTCGGTGATATTATCGGGATGTACCCAATACTTTGTAGTTTGACGAACAAAGTTCTGCTGCGCACCACCAGCGGCAGAGTTTCCCTTGACAGGATTTCCTCTGGTCCGAACCAAGTCATACAACTTGGACAACTTCACAATGAGGTTATCATAATTGTCCTTGAAAAATGGTTTGGCATTCAAACGCACTTGAAAAATTGGCTTCAAGTGGAACTTGGTGGTTTTGTCATGTTTCTTGACAATCTTCTGGAAACCAGTGTAATTGAGTCTCTCAAATTTGGCCATATCATGGACATCAGCTATAATGTCAGACAATTCATCCTCCAAATCCTCAAAGTCCTGTTCTTGTGGAGTAGGAGCAGAATTTTTGTTTTGAAGGGCACCCACTACTTCGTACACATACTTTTCAGCATCCTTAATACGACGGTTTACTTCAGTGTTCTTGACCTTGGTGAATGAATAAACTTTATCCAATTCCTGTTCCAACAATGACAAGAATTCTTCTTCCAATTCATTTGTCCACTGCCCATCGTTGTCCTTGAGACTTTTCTTTAATTGATGCTTCAAATCATCATAGGCAATGTAGTAGAAGCTATAGTTGCGGATCAAGGAGTGCCGTAAGTGCTCACCAAACTTCATGATGAAGATTAATTAGTTGGTTCCCAGCGTCCCAATTAACCACGAGTGCCCTGCGGCTGAGAATTGCACTCCACGTGGGAGATTCGACCCCGTAAAAAAAAGTCGCTATCGAAGAACCTGCAGATAACTTTGAAACATTCAAGGTGCTGTCACACGATGCTAGCAAACAATAAGTGTCAGAGGCATTTAAACTATACATGATTCGATATGGGCGCCAGTTTTGTGCACGGAAAGTGCTCGGTTTCCGTTACAAGTCAGATTTCTCTCACGTAGTGATTGGTGGAGGAATTGTGGGTGCTGCTATAGGAGCCGAGTTGCAACTAGTGGAAATGAACAACGTGCTCTTATTAGAGAGACATGGTCAATTGGGCATGGAAACTACGGCCCGAAACTCAGAGGTGATACATGCGGGGATATACTACCCTAAAGACAGTTTAAAGGCCCAATTGTGCATAAAAGGTAAAAGTAAAATCTATGATGCTTTTAAAAAAGGTACTTTTTCATCCGTACAAGTGCCGTTTAAAAAGTGTGGAAAGTACGTGGTGGCTCAGGATGAACAAGAATACGAGTATCTTCAACAGTTGCATTCGAGATGCCAGGATTTGGAAGTTCCGCTGCGACTTGTTTCCGCTAAAGATGTACGGGATTCCTGTGCACTTATTGAGGCAAAACACGGAGCATTAGAATCGCCAACCACAGGCATCATATCGGTACACGATTACACACTCTTCTTTCAAACACAGTTCGAAAATGCCGGAGGAACTCTAGGGTTGAATTCTGAGGTCGTACATATTGATTATAGCCATGGGTCATACACACTACAGATCCGAGAGGCTGACTCCGATGATTTATTTGAAATCACCACCGATAACCTAGTCAATTCCGCTGGCTTACACGCACCCAAAGTATCGAACATGCTTTTGCCCAGCGATAGACACTTGGGAACCTATCTCGCAAAGGGTTCATATTTCAGCTATCAACCTGAAAATCACATTTCAACCAAGAGCATCACCAATAAGCTCATATATCCATGTCCCAATCCAAACGCAGCCTCTTTGGGAACGCATTTGACTTTTGACCTAGGTGGACAACTTCGTTTTGGTCCTGACCTTGAGTGGCTCAATTGTCATGAAGCTGATAGCATTGACTACGCAGTTAGCACTGAGAACGTGGTGCCTGCGTATGAAGCGATAAAGAGGTATTTTCCCATGATCGAACCAGGAGACTTGCAACCAGCATACAGTGGTATCCGCCCTAAAAACTTGTCACAGGAACAAAGTAGAGAGGCATTTTCTGACTTCATCATTCGTGAAGAGGAGGGTTTCCCCGGCTTTGTCAATCTTCTTGGTATAGAAAGTCCAGGCGTCACGGCATCTTGGGCAATTGCGGAATATGTCAAAGGCATCTATCATGCGTGACTATATTTTACGTCTTTTCGACTCACTTTCCTCTTTGTCCTTCTTCTCCGTTTTCTTGGGTAATTCTTCAGGGGGAGTGGGAAGCGGCAGCTCAATGAAATACTCATGAAGAAGAGCCTTCACCAGGTCACAGCGCCTGCTGGGGTCAAGCTGTGTCATCGAGATCATTAAGTCTAGGGCCTTCTCTGTCGCAGCACTAAAGCGTTGTCTCAATTCTTGTTTTGATGGTGGAGCATAAACCTTCAAGGCATTGTAAACGGGAAGGCTGGAGACATTAGGCCATATTTGCTCTGTTGGTGTACCCAATGCTCGGAACGTGACGTCTAGTTGGTCCAAATCATCTTTGCCTGGAAGGTATGGAGTACGTAACATTAGTTCAGCAAATATAATCCCAATAGACCATATATCGATGGCTGCAGTATAATGCTTTGCTCCAAAGAGAAGTTCTGGGGCTCTATACCACCGTGTAACCACATTAGCAGACAAATCTTCGTTGGCATTACCTAGCGACCGGGCGAGACCGAAATCCGCAATCTTTAATTGTCCATCAGGAGCAATCAATAGGTTATTGGGCTTCAAGTCTCGATGCAAAATGAAATTTCTATGACAGTGGTGTATTCCTCGAAGGGTCATGAGGAGCCATGACTTGATATCAGCCGACTTGAACACAATTGAGGTATCTTTGATGAGAACTTCAAGGTCAGCAGGAAGAAATTCCAATACCAAATTCAAATTATTGGAGCTCAGAAACACGTCGATAAGTTCTATTACGTTGGGATGTTTGAGTTCCTGTAAATATTTGACTTCTCGCAAAGCTGACATGTCTAAACCATCTTTGAATAGACCTGTCTTGATCTCTTTAATGGCTATTCTTCGCCTAGTATCAACCTGCTTTCCCAAATATACGACGGCATAAGTTCCCTCACCTACTTTCTTTTCTTTCAGATAACGCTGAGGAACTGGAGCTGACAACGCCGTGGCCACAGAACTAGACATCACTATCTCTTACTTTCGCAGCTCGAATTCTAAAATAGTTGAGAAGTTGAGACCTCATTGCACCCGTACAGGAACAAGGTCTACATTATAAAATGTATGCTATTATTATATGCGTAAATCAAGCTAATGTAGTATTAAGAAAATGATTAGGTGACTTCAATCGTTTCCTGACGCAGCCACCGATTCCCACTGAGCAAATACATACCAACTATTGCCGGCATCGCCAATGACTAGTCCTCGGTAGATACCTATTTCCTGGCACTTTATGTTGACTTCGTAGGAGCTGAAAGGTAGATTTGGACTCGTCTTGACAAGTTTGAAATACTTGCCCGATGGTGACTCAATCACCAATCGGAATGACTGATTTATGAGTCCCGTACCACTATTGACGCCTGTAGAGGGATGTTGCAACACTTCGAAATTAAATGAGTTTTTAGCAAAAATTCGTCCTGTTTGCGGCAGCTTAACGTACAAATCATTGTTCTGGCTTTGAACTGTCGGGTACCTGGGGACAAACTTGCACGGCTTGGATATACCCAGATGGCATAAAGGTATGACCACTGCCAACTCATGCACATTGTTGAAATGCTTCTGCAAACCTTTAGGACCAGCGAAAATTTGCAACACTCCCACGGACTCATTATGTGGAAGAACAGCTTTAATTTTGGCAAAGCGAGAATTATTGACCCAGTAAACTTGGCACAAGCATAGTTCATTAGTCGTGATTTTGGAAGTCTTCACCAAGGTGAATAACTCAACGTCCAATGGAATTTCAAGCTCAAGCTCCATGATCTCGAGGTCTTTCAATTTCGTTAGTGCATTGTTAAAATTTCTGAACTTGATATGGTTTTTGTAGAAGCCAGAATATATTCTCGGGAGATAAAATGCAACACTGTGATCGATTGGGGGGATAACATGCTGTGCCTCTATTATGGAAGGAATGTGAGTGGAAACTAAATTAAGTGGTTTCGCCAAAAAGTAGTATTCATTGAATCCTGTTGGGGCATTTTGTAAGTTGCAATATGTGCCGTTTTTGAAACAAAGTATATCCATCAACAAGTATTGATTGTCCACTAAAATCGATAACCATGAATGGTTGATAATGAATTGCTCATCATGATAGAACTCGTTTGGCTTTTTCCAAAATCCTAAAACGAGCTCCGATGGGATTCTTAATGCATCCAAAATTTTTTTGAACAAGTAATTAATTTGGTAAATGGATGCTTCACCTTTGTGCAAAACCTCTGCTAGTTTAGGCTTTGCTTGGGATATTTTGTTAGGCTCGGAAAATACTTTAAATCGACAAAGATGAAGTAAAACGCAGCGGATTTGATTAATCTTTGAGCTGTTGAACTTGACACTAACATCCGAAATGATCTCATTGAGATCACTGGTATGATCGTAGTGGGACATGAAAGTTTCAACCTTGCTGAAGGACATGTCTTCAAAATTTATGTTTGAGCCTTCTTTCTCGTCAGTGGTCTCATTAATGTTGATGTCAGAAACGTAGTCCAAAGGCTTGATGATAACGTGATTTTCTTCTCTAGTAACTCGCTTAGTACGAGCTTGCTTGTCTTGCGAAGTCAATGAATTTGCACGATTAAGTTCTGTTTTGAAGGTAGCCCAATCTACTGGTTCCTCTTTGAGAAATTTCTCTTCCAATGGATTGATGTCATCCTTTTTCTTTTGCAATAACTTTTTGAAGATATTGGGGTGACGAGACTTCTTGTCTTGAAATATCGATTCCATTAATTCCCTATTCTCCGAAGAAAGTTGCCTATTGTGCAGTGGGCTCTTTTCGATCACCAGCTGCCTCTCCTTTTCGTACTTGTGTCTCACAAAGGAGCCAGCACTTGTGGCACTGAGTTCTGAAAGGTTCAAGACGTCGCTCTGCAAAGACTTGATCGAATTTTTCAACTCTTCCAGTTCCATTTGCGACAATATAAACAAGTCTTCATCACTCAAAACTATCTTTCCTGAGCCGTTGCCCGAGAATTTGAAATCGTCTGCATCAAACGGAACCCGCTTCTGTACTGGGGACTCTTCGAAGTTGGACTCATAAACGCGTGAATGCTCTGGACTAGTTCTCGAGATTGAATGTTTTGGAGGTGGAGGTGGAGACTCCTGACTAGAATCGCAAGACCCATCGTTGTCTTCTTCTTCCATAGAGAATTTGTGGCTCAAATTGTCTCTGGAAACAATGTTACGCTTTGAAGAAAGAACATCTTCACTCACATAACTTGAGTCGAACGAGCCTTCGTGGTTCTTGTACTTGAATGGAGATTTTGGAGATTTCGATTGTCTTTTAGACTTTTCGATGAGCTTCAATCTCTCGAGTTCTAGCTCGAGTTGTTGTCGTCTTATGCTTAAATCCAGGAGATCGGGATCATCGATTTGTTCAGTTTTGTAATGACGAGCTGATGGAGAATGTTCTGGAGACAAAGACTCCACAGTATGGTTTTTCTTCCTGTAATTTGGTAAGTCAGAGAAGTGGTCTCGATCACGTCTGCCCAGTTTGGTGGGACTTGAACCATTGGAACTGTAGTCGACCCTGTAAGGTGAACGAGAATTATACGGTGGAGTAGCAGGCTCTTTACGATCACCAGACTGACGAGATTGGATGTTTCTTCCATCACGTCTATTATAGGTATTTCTTTCGTGACGCTGGTGGTACTCATCAAGGGAAATCATTGAATGGCGATTGTTAGCCGGACTCGAATATGAGGTGTCTCCTCTCGATTTGGATGCATACTTGTTCCTCGAAGCTCTCCCAGGACTAGCCCAGCTTGGGAGTTCTGCACTATTATCATAGCTTTCGTATGTTCCCAGTCTCGACAGCAGCTTGTAAGGGCTTTTGGACCGTAAATCAGGTTTCTGAGCCAATGAAGTTTCCGACGTGGAATTGCTCATATTAGACTCCATCACCTTAACATATTCCTTTGGAAAGATACCCTCGGCACCATTTCTACGCAATTTTCCACTCCACCAACTATCATCAACAAACAGGTACACTTCAACTACCTCATTTTCTAAGAAACCCAAATCACCCTCTTCTTCGCCTGCCCAAGAAACTACCACCTTTGCCTTAAAAGGAAGGGTTGGAGGCATGATGCAAGAATGAATTAACTAATGAATGGAAGCCTCGCAACAATAAGTTGCTCCGCTGATGTTCCCAAGGAAAAAAAAATGCCAGGAATAGTTTGCAATTGCAGATTTCTATAATATGCTGCTGCCGAGTGCAGACAGCGACGGTTTCCCGATTCGGCCAAACACAAATAGTGCCTGAGGCGCGCGGCGGAATTCGGCTGCGAACGAAGAATGGTTCAAGGGAAGATACGAGGGTTTCAATATGATTATATTTGCGTAAATACGGCTGCTCTTCTAACTATTGCTGTTGCTGGCGTACTCCACTGACAATATCATCGACTCTGAGAAGCAAACAAGCACTTTCGATCGCAGTCTTGATCGACTGCAGCTTAATCACCTCTGGCTCCCATATGCCGTACTCGTTCATGTCCACCACTTTTCCTACTTCTCCATCAATACCGTATGTATGTAAACCTTCGGCATGTTTAGCTCTCACATTCGATAACACTTTGATTGGGTTACCTCCGCAGTTCTGAACCAAAGTTCTGGGAATAACTTCGAATGCATCGGCCACGGCCTGGTATGGCCATTGGGCTACACCTTCTATAGATTTAGCCTTTTCCGATAATTTGACACTGACTGCCATTTCCGTGGCTCCACCTCCTGGAGAAAGTGAAGGCTCAAACATCACATTACGGGTCACCGCCATGGCATCGTGTAAGTTTCTCTCAATCTCATTCAAAATATCTTTGGAAGCACCACGAAGAACTATAGTACATGCTTGAGGATCTTTGCACTCGACAAGATACGAGAAATATTCATCCCCCACCAACTCTACTTTGAAGAGTCCACACTTTGTTCCCACGTCTGATTCCTTTAAGTCTTCGACTCGGTTGACTATAGTGGCGCCGGTGACTCGGGCAATTCTATTATTATCAGATTTCTTCACTCTTCTCAATGCACTCACTCCACCCTTCAATAAGAAATGCTGAGCAAGATCACTTACACCCTTTTCGGTCAAAACTAAGTCTGGTTTGAGCAGGAGAATGTGGTCACACACTTGACGCACTTGTTCTTCTTCGATTTCCAAAATACGGTTCCAGTCTTCTTCCTTGGAAATTTCAATATTTGTCTGCGACTCACCCTTCTTGTATTCCAAAGGACAGTCAAGGAGCACCACACGGGGGTTTTCAATGTATCTTCTCATTTTGGGGTGAGTAACATCTTTGTTTAACAAAATACCGTCGAGTACCTCACTATCTTCAACGTCACCACCGGGAATCTTTTCGATTCGAGCATATCTCTTGATGTCTATCTCCTTGTTGTCTCCTTTTTGCACCGTCACCGTTCTCACCGCTCTCAAAGCCAACTGACACATCTTCTGTGACCATTTATTGATATACTTGGTGCCGATACTGGCTTTGATCAACTTTATCATAGCTTCTTCGTTTTCAATGTCCACGGGAACCGACACCTGATGTATGATTTCCAAAGCATCGCTCAATGCGTTCTTAAGAGCCTGAATGATGATCACCGGGTGGATGTTTTTTTCGATATATGGGAATGTTTGTGCCAATATTTCACCAGCCAAGATGATCACTGTGGTAGTACCGTCACCCACCTCTTCATCTTGTGTTCTACTCAATTCAATCATCGACTTGGCGGCTGGGTGTGACACATCGATCTCTCGCAAAATGGCATGTCCATCGTTCGTAAGGACAATTCCTCCCATTGGATCCAAGAGCATTTTCAACATTGCCTTTGGTCCCAAACAGGTACGGATAATATCAGCCACTGCTTTTGCTGCTGTGATATTAGACACCTGCGCTTGGCGGCCGCTCTGGCGCTCAGTGCTTGTATTCATATACACCACGGGTGCTTGCATGATGAACAGGTAATGAAGGCGAGATTGAAGTTTAGTGAACAGAAATTTTTCGCGCGGCAGTGGAGGTGCGACTGCGAGTTCAACGTTAGCACAAAGATATTTCGAGAGATATAGTAGATCAAACCACAATCAGAATTGAAACATGCAAGAGACCCGGAGTATATATGTGGCAGTGTAGAATCTGCTATTAAAGTTTTGGACACTTTAAGCGAATTCTTGGCCGATATCCACCATCTCTATACTTCCCTCTGATCTCGCTCATGTGACCCGCGCTCGCTCCATGATTGTTCCTGCTGGAGCTACTCATTAATTCTATGAACATAGTGAACGATAAAATTACATCCTTGGCAGACTTGGAAGATGTCGACTCTACAATAGCAGAGCTTCGGGGCTTGAAGACTCGAATACAGGCGGTTGTAGATAAAAAATTGGCAGATGAACCTGCAGAAGCAATCAACAGTGTACGACGAGAAACCGCCATTGAAGCTGTTAATTTCATCAAAGAGCTCACAGCAGTGGAAATAAAAGTTGCTTTGGCCAGAGTTTCTGATGTCGAAGAAAAATATGGAAAAACTGCTGTATTAGCATCGTTGGAACCGTTGCTTCATCAAAAGTTTGAATTGCAACACAACCAAATATTTCTCTCCGAAGCGGCGAAGGTAGAACAACAAATATCGCATGCCGACATAGCAGAGAGCCTGACGGGTATCAGGACTCTCATGGACGAGACTAGCTACACGGTCCCTTCAGAATTGAAGGAGCAAACGTACGATCATTTGACAAAACTTTTGCACAAAAAAGTGGAAACTAAGCGGAAATCATTGGAAGAGTCTCTCACGAAAGGCTTGAGCCACGTTAATTGGCTCTCGTCAGGAGACAAAGGTCTTGAAAAACAATTTGATTCTACCTTAATCTTAAAGGATTTCAAGCAATTGATCTCACTTCAAGCCAATACTGAAGGTCTTGGTGTACCCAAATATCCTCAAACATGGTGGGGTTTGGACATACTTCTCGGTCCGATCACTTCTCGTTTCAAATTCCACTTTGATTCCCCGAACAAGGACACAAATAAGTTGTCAAAGCCAGAATGGGCATTTGAATTCATTGAGAATTTCTTGAAGGACAACTTAGATCTTGTCTTATTGCTCATAGGCGAAACTTTCGAAAAGATGGACCTCATAGCTACCTTTGAGATCATCACCACACTACTTCAACCGGTGCGTGCCAAGGTTGTGAAGATGATGGAAATTATTAATAAGAACATCATTGCATACGAAGGTGATTCCGCAAATTCGGAGCGTACGGGAAGAATACTTTCCCACTTGATATTTGAGCTTTCTGCATTTGACCAGCGCTTGAAAAACATCTACTACTACAACCCATACACTACCTTGATCAACAAGGAGTCTGAGGTGTGGCTTGGGCTCACTTACGATTTGTTACTAGGAGAGCAAGGGAATGAAAGTGCCGGTGCAAACAATTGGATCCAATTTGAGTTGAACCTTGCGACTAAAAGATTCAACAGTGAGATCATAGAACCTGATAATTCATTTAATATTGATCTCGACTTCCTATCATCACAAATCAATACTGATACTCAGCTAAAGCCCAGTTATTCAGCATACAATTTGACTCAGTTATTTGACAGTCTCACCAGCCATTACCATACGCTCAACATCTTGAAATACCAACTCAAGTACGTTTCCAATATTCAGTTGAAACTCATTGATCTCTATGCCAGCGAGATACGCCAGAGGCTCCAAAAATTCAATCTGTCTTTCAGTCTGAAAATGTCACTCAACTTTTTGCCAAAGGGCTTGAACAGAACAATAGAAAAGGAAGCTTCTAATGAGACTTCCGTTGCCAACAGTCTCAAAGGTTTGCAGATGTTGACCGAGTTATACTGCCTGGCCAAGTACATCCGCACGCAGTTGCAGCAATGGGGTGATGATCTTTTTTTCGTGGAACTTTGTCGAGCATATCAACAAGTGTCACCTTCAACGGAAGTCAATGAAACATTGTTCGATTCAGCAATAAACGATTACGACAAGTTGCTCGAGGATATTCTTACCAAATACGAGGACTTCTTTAAGAAGGAAATCCGTACCAGTTTGAAAAGTTATGTCAATTCTTCGCAGTGGAGCCAGCCAATGGTAGACAACGAGTCAATTCCTGATCCTAGTGGTGAGCTATCCATGGTCGTTACCAACATACCAGTGTTCTTGGATTACATTCAGAGGTGTGTTTCCAAGTCTGATTACTATGTAATCGTTGACAAGATTGTATCGCTTTTATCGGTGATTTTGCGAGAGTATATCATCACCAACAATCAATTTAATTCCAACGGAGTCAAGCAGCTTCAAGTGGATGTGGAATTCTTAACGGCCAGACTACTGACAGCTTTATTACTTGATCCTCAGGCGCTGACATACACTACGCTGCTAAACAAGGATTACCTTCGCATTGCCGACTCAGTGAAATTTTTAAATGTGGTGAATCTTGAGACAGCCTCGAAATACAAACGTCAGTACGACAGGATTGGGGAGTTGCGAAGGATGTTTGACAATAATTTACAGAATTTGTCGGACCATTCAATTAGTGATCTTATCGTTAGAATTATATAATTTCCAAATCGAAATCAACGAGCCGCGCGACAATTTCAATCAAACAAACAAACACGAATAGATGTCACTCTCTAGAAAACGAGTAAGTTCAAGCTGTATCTTCTTACTAGCGCAATCTAACAGCATAGCATCACTCAGAGAATGGATATACCATCAGCGATACTGAAAATACCAAAAAAGCCGCAATAAATTACAACACAATTGGCAAGCTTCTTAGCGTCAACGAGAGCCAACAACACATAATAATACCTCGCAAGTCCAGCGGGGTTATAATAGGTCGAAGCAGCTCGTGTGATATACGACTCAGTGGAAATGACGTGTCTCTGAAGCATTGCAGGCTTTCAATTACCGTAAAGGCGCGACGTGATTATATCTATATAACCGATTTAAGCACCAACGGTACCTTCGTCAATGACGAGACATTGGGAAAGGGTACCACCAGTCTCTTGAAGAGTGGAGATAAAGTCAAATTTGCCAGAACAGGAGGCGAATTCATATTCCGTTACTCGTCCGATCCAAATGGAGCCGATGGACCTCGAAGCTTTTTTGACGATTACATTCTTGGAACTCAACTTGGAAGTGGTCATTACGCAGTGGTCAAGGAAGCACGAGACAGAGCCTCAGGAGATATAGTGGCCGTTAAGATCTTTCATCCTAATCGATCGGCGTCTGGCGATGCTGAAGAAGATGCCAAACTTCAGCAGGAGATGAACCTATTATTGTCAATTAACCACTCGAATATCGTCAAGTTTATTTCACGCTACGTGGAGCCGATAAGTCCACATGCAATGACCACATACTTGGTTCTAGAGAAAATGAACAGCGGCGAATTGTTCCAACGTATTATCAATAAACTGAAGTTGGGCCAGGCGGAAACCAAAGCAATCTTTACTCAGTTATTAGCAGGTTTGAAATACCTTCACGAAAGCAATATCATCCATAGAGACATCAAGCCTGAAAACATTTTACTTGACATCTCTCCTCGTGTCTCCCCAGATCAGAAGCAAACGGGCCCGTGGGACGAACACGAGTACGATGTAAAAGTTAAGATCGCTGACTTTGGTTTGGCAAAATTTATTGGAGAACTCAAATTCACTAACACTTTATGTGGAACCCCAGCATATGTGGCACCTGAGATTCTCAGTGACAAGCGTAACTATACAACGAAAGTCGATCTTTGGCTGAGTGGCGTCTTGCTATACGTTTGTCTATGTGGATTTCCCCCATTCAGCGAGGAACTTGCTCCTCCCAGTATGCGAGAGCAGATTCTAACTGGAAAATTTGCCTTCTACTCTCCATACTGGGACGATATTAGCGATTCCGCATTGGACTTGATAAGTTCCCTTCTAATTGTCGATCCTTTGGAGCGATACGATGTTTTCCAAACATGTAACCATTTCTGGTTTTCGGAAGACGACGCCAAAAATGAACTGGGACTGTCGATGGAAATGTCGGGAAACACTCAAAGAACGTCATTTCGTTCGGACAGTCAACCCATGAGCTTGCGGGAAAGACATGCATCGGAATTGAACGTTTCACAAAGCCGAGATATGTCGATGCAACGGCCATAAGTGGAATGGATCTGCTATATACAAGGGCCGAAGCTTATCATTGAAGCTGGGCTATAGAATCTTTCCTCGTGCGGAAAAACACCTGTAACATAGACTGTGTGGTTAACATGTCTAATTTGAAAGTCTCAGGAACTTTGTCAGTATCTGCAAACTTTTTCACTTTCTGTTGAAGGTTCAAGAGTGATTTGAGAACCTTTCTTGCACCCAGAAGTTCCTTAGTACCGACATAGGAATCAAATAGACCAATGAGGCAGGACACATCATTGCTTGCCTCCACGCCAAGTTTGAACCATTCCATAGACATGCTGAAATTTTTGAACATGTTCATTTCTAAAAATCCGAGCGATGCAAAACTTTCCTTAAAACCTTTACTCGCTGCAACTTCAAGATAATATCGCGATAATGTGGGGTCTGTAGTAGAGTAAAGCTGACCCAAATAGTAATAAGATTGTAATATGTGGCCATCGAACTCTCCTAGTTTTATGCTCTTCTCGAAATGCATTTTTGCCAAAGTTAGATTCGGTCTAGGTTTGAGGTATTGGAAGTAGTACGCCCCGAGTTTGGCATGGACTTGTCCAGCTAGTATAGTGTTGCTTTCCAAGTCCAAAAAATTCTTCCAAAATTGTTCCGCTTGAGGATAAAACTTCTTTTCGAAAGCCAAATCTCCACCCATTTTAAACACCAAGGGATGTTTTATGTTCGTGAGTTCTTCTATCAAGCTGTTTGCATACTGGTAGTCTTCTTTATTGACATCAGGCTTACGAATGGTTTCAAAAGCCAACATGGTTATTGCATCATTATTGCCTAGCTCAGCAGCTTGTTCGACCAACTCATTCTCAAGACGAGCCAAGTTCTTATTCACTGAATTGGTGGAGCTTCGTACCATTGCAAGCATCTCTTTGAATTGCATCAAGTCATTATGCTGAACATATCTCGGTAATTGAATTTTTTCTGGGCTGTCCAAATTGTCATAAATCGATTCGAGCACCGGAATCATTTTTTTGTAAGAGAGTCTGGTATTATTGTCAAATAGCATACGGTTGATTGCTTTCTTAGCAGGTAATATTGTACTTAGCGAGGGCCTGCCACGAGACAGTACTGTAGAAACACCACGAACCCATGTTCGAAGTATCATTTATCGAAGATATTTTTCGCGATAAAATGAAAAATATATATTTTATCTACTTTGCGTTGTAGTCTATGAAACTATCCACACCACCAGTGCTATGATCTTCAGGGGGAGTTTCTTCCGGAATGTATTCGTTGTCAACGGTGAATGCAAAATTTTCAGGTTGGTGAGAATCCAAACCTGGATTGTGGGGTAAGTTCTCAAGACTTGCAGATGGGCTTGCAAGTAGTTCATTGTTGGAATTGGACGGATGAAGGTCCAGCTCCTCGTCAAATAAATGGTTTTGGTCTCTATACTCCATGTTGTAGTTCTCGTATTCTGGTCCACTTGCTACTAATGGAGCTACTTCTGCCATATCGTGGCTACGAACACTGGTCCCTGAGGCAGGCGATGTTCGTGAATCCACCCCTAATGGTGACTTATCCTGCCACACATCTAGTGACTCGGTGTTGATTTGAAAGTTTCCGCTTTCATGGTTATCGTCTTGAATATCGACGAGATGCAAGTCTGTATGGTATCTAGGTGGGTGGTGCGGTAATTGATTGAGCTCCAAGATGTAAGCGTGCAAAAACTGTAATGTGCTCTTCACACCCACAAGAACATGGGGTATGGAAGTGCCACCATCATTGCAGTACGCAGTGCTAACCTGTTGGTCTTCGCTGAAGTCATCACAGATTGACCATTGGTTGGCTTCTGAATTGACGTTATTGAAAAAGAAGACGGAAAATTTGGGGGGAGCCGAAAGGCTAAGACGTAATTCGTTGCTTCCCTTGTTTATGTTATTGTCTAGTAATGAGCACGTCACAATGCTCGAGATTGGGTAGAATATTCGAAACAAAATTTTCGAGTCGTTGGCCATGGCGCTGAAAAAGTAATTGATCTCCGAGTTTTTCTTCGATAGTATCACCAACAAGTCGGCGCTGGACATGGCACCATTGAGAGTAAATGGAGAAAGATTCACAAGGGTATTTTTCAATGCATGGAAATGGTGATTACCAGTTCTTACTCGCTGCCACGAAGCTACCGAAAGGGATGAACAGTCGATGAAGCAGTACTTCTCACTGATATCAATCGGCGACGGCGGAGAGCTCATTTCAAAACGAGCCGACAGACTGGCAGAATATGGACTTGCATCGCCAGTGCTTCCAGAATCGGATTTTTTACCCATCCGCTCAAACTTTCGAAGTTTGGCCCGTCGATTTTGAAACCATATTCTAACTGCCTTTTCACTCATATTAGTCTTTTCACTGATTTCTCGCCGCTGTTCCGGTGAAGGATTATGGTTCTGCTTGAATGCTTCCAAAAGATAGTCTAACACCTCACCCGAGGCTCGGGTTCGTTTCGAACCATTATCATCTGACATCGTGGGAACCCCTCAAGAAACCAAATATGAAAAAATGAAACCAATAAAGCTGATTATTGGAAAATGTTGGATCAAGAATAACCTGGAAAAGAAATGGTGAATTGAATATTAGTACCGGCGCTACGAGACGCAATAGCCAGTGGACTACAGTAACCTCAGCTAGTGGGTAGGAGGACACAAAGTTTGAGTCAGAGCCTGCATATATACGCACACGCGCACATTACCCAAACGGCTACATCGGTTTGTAAGTGTCGCGAAGATGTTAAGACCAGGTTGAATGGTCGCTTAACTGCCATGATGCGTTTAAACCTATAAATATTTATGCATTCAGTTACGATTCAAGTTGTTTGCGTGTTATTGCTACTCATGTTATGCTAATATAATTAAAGTATCGATGACAAGTCATAAAGTTGTTACTTATATTAATCCATCATTAGCATATACTATAGCTTTATCCACAACTTTCTTGAGAAATCTTAACAAGATGAGCGGCCATAAATCGTAAGATTCAAAAAAATGGTGAATTGCGAGGAACTCATACGATTATATGGAATGCTGTGGTGTGACCCATGCTTCTTGAAAAGTTGGACTCGTAGGATTCAACGAAATTACTAATGAAATGAAGTCAATTGTGCTTGGAAACAATGATGTGACACTGGTTGTGTACATTTGACACTACTGTGTTGGAAATAGTGAGGGTTGTTGGCAAGTTTTTGAAGCAACATAATTGCTATAAAGGTCATCATGTCATTATGACCAAGGGCTATTTACATATTATCCAATTATCTAAAGGATGATTCTGTCAATTGAATACGTGGTGTATCCAGAAAGCACACACTTGACACTGTGAAAGGCTCAGTTGATAGGCTACATGTTTTGCTCCGGATTCACAGTTTTGATACTGAAGTCTTAAGTGAGGAATTTTTCCTTGGTTGACAGTCAGTACAAATGGAAATAAGGAGAGCAGAACATGAGCTAAACGATTACTGAAAGGAACTGGCATTGACGCGGTTCCACGGTTGCGTGTTGCCAGAGGGCACTCATACATGCGTTTGATTCTGGGAAAGAAATGTTCAAGAATGAGTATGCTAACTCATTATTACGAGTCGACTTAGATCATGATAAGATATTGTCGATGGACGAAGAGGTCAGCAAGAAGGCTGGCAGCACCAAGTAAGTGGTGACAAGTTGAATACTTGGTATAAATTTTGCAGACATGCTGAATTTGTCAAAAGTATGAAGTATCGACTATTCAATGCCATCCATTTAATACCCTGGAACTAATGTGTCGTACCACCGACTTTGGGCCTAGTTGCAAGTCCTCTTGGTATCAGTCTAAAGATTGGGTGATATCAATTACGAACTACGAGCTCGCATGCAATTACACAGCCGACGGAGTTATTTCCGGGTGGCAAAATTCGAGATTTTATTTCAATCAAATAGCCCCGCTTCCAAGAGCCTGCGGCTTCGTATGAGCCCTCGGGTTGAAAACCCTTTAAAGGTGCGGAGATAATTCGGGTATAGACCGGACTATGCGCTAAACTTGGAATTATGAGCGCAACATTTTGCAGCCCCAAAGTCGGATATAAGATTCTATTACCTGTTGGGTACTGGTATTACTAATGGCCGCTTTACTTGACCCGTTTCTGCAGTATAAGCCTCGTCATTTGACTCTATATAAGACGGAGCCTACAGCTTTTCAGCATCAAAATGGTTCTCGAAAACTCAACACTTACACGTTTAGGCAAGTCGGGCCTCAGAATTAACCATGCAGTCGTTGGTACTATGCTTTTCAATATGCCTCCAATAGGTGACGTTGATATGGGTATTAGCGAGGAAACTTCGATTGCAATCTTGAAAAAATGTTATGATGAAGGATTGCGTACTTTCGACACTGCCAATGCATATGGAGGAGGCAATAGTGAAAAAACAATTGGAAAGTTTTTGAAACAATACAACATACCCCGTGAAAATGTTGTCATTATGACGAAATGTTTTTTACCTATGGACTTCGCACCAGGTACAATCAGTTCAAGCTTGAACTTCAATGATAGAGGCTTATCAAGAAAGCACATTTTGGACGCCGTGAAAGGTTCAGTTGAAAGATTGGGTACCCATATTGATTTGCTCCAGATTCACAGATACGACCCCGAGGTTCCAGACGAAGAAATCATGCGTGCCTTGAATGATGTGGTTGAAAGTGGTCAAGTAAGATACTTGGGTGCTTCGTCAATGAAAGCTTATCAATTTATTGAGTTGCAGCACACTGCTGAAAAACATGGCTGGCACAAGTTTGTATCGATGCAAAGCTTGTACAACTTGTTATACCGGGAAGACGAGAGGGAACTCAACGAATACTGCAAAAAAACTGGCGTCGGCTTGATTCCATGGTCCCCCAATGCAAGAGGGTTACTTGCGATCCCAACCAGCAGCGAAAAGTCTAAGGCAAAATTTGAATTGCCATTCTTACACCATCTTTTACACTTAGATGCTGAGAACGACCGCATCATTATTGATCGAGTAGAAGAAGTCAGCAAGAAAATTGGATGTTCCATGGTGGAAGTCGCTGCAGGATGGTTAGTTGCAAAAGGAGCCAATCCAATTATTGGTCTCACTCTGTTAGATGCGATAGATTCTGTTGTAAGATTGGCGACCATCAAACTTACGGACGAGCAAATCAAATACCTTGAGGAACCATATCGTCCCAAAGTTGGATTTGCCTAATTGGTATATTTTAAGAATATGAACTAGAAAATAGAAAAATTCATTTTCTAACTTTGTCTACCTAGCAGAAAACACCTCCAATACCTGTCCCTATTTGCACACGGCCAACAATCTCTCCCCAGTATGTCGCTACAAATTCATGGATGAACTGTAGGTCTGAATAAGCATATGGGTCCAATTCCATATCATAAATATCCTGGTAGGTGACTTCTATCGATAATTTTTCCTGAAGTGGGTGTCCGTCAGTATACACCACGCCGTTGTTTTCGAGTTCCTGCATTACAATGTCATTAATCATGCTGAACCACTTTCTTGTGAGTCTATGGAACGACGATACCAATTCAATAAGTTGTTGATATCTTGTAGCGTCATTCTCAGCAGAGATATCGTCTTCTTTGTCTTCGCGATTCACCGTGCCGGCACTGGCGAACCACAGGAATGCCGACCATATGAATTCTCGCCAAGACATGGGAGCGGTTGCAAATTCAAGCCACCACAGTGGTTCACCTTCGGCCAGATGAGGATCATAAAAGAGCCAGTTTTGTCTCAGCCCCGACTTGGTTGATGTCGAGGTATTAATCGAGCTTAGTTCCTCATTGGAAAACGTCGCTATTGCATTGGAGCCAAGTTGGCGTTTCTTGAGTCTTCTAAACCGTTTGTAAGCGGAGCGGAATTTTTGTAGGTCCTGACGAGTGGCCTTCAACTGATTCGCCGGGGCATTGAAGTTGGTTGCTTGACCATTGGCATAGCAAATTTTTACATGGCCAGAGTTGTCAGTCGGAAGCGACACCCCCACATCGTATACATCCTGATACATGAGGATCTCATCACTGGTAACCGTTATTATGTGGGGAGTTTTTAAAACACTATCATTTTCCGAAAGGTCATGAAGGCCCACGTTATAAATCGGTTGTGACATGGACACTATATTAGACTGAATTGTTTCAGTGTCCTGAGAAATGAGAGATATCAACGAGAGAAGGTAGGTAAAAGCGCCAGCAGTATAGTTGGACAAAATCACGGGATCATGGTGAAACAACATGATACGTTTACGCAACAAACACTGTTTGTACAATACAAACACCAATGGGCCCAAAACATCGAGAAGATCAGGCAAGGCACTTAATAGGTGGTGGTCTGTTTTGGGAGATATGGGATTTGGAGAAAGCTGTGATCCCGTTAAGCTCAGATGAAGTTCTTCGAACACCAGATAATCGTTCCAGCTCTGTAACCGCAAGAAGGTGTAGAGGGTGGAATCCAACGATTCAATATGTTCCCATCCAGTACTGATATACTCGTTTGGTTTCCATGACTTTGACACCGGATCGCAAAGAATTCCCAATGAATACATCTTGACTTTTGACCGGTCCACCGACGTTTCCGTCAGTTCATTATCACCCTCGGTCACGCTACGGTACTGACTTAGTCCATAGAGCATTTTATCGTCGTTTTTATGAACAATAAACACCGTACTGCTGTCGCATTCATGAATTCCGGAAGGTAAAGCTTTGTATTCAATACCAGAAAGTGATAATGATGGGTTACATTTGGACCATACGAGCTTGTAGCCAGTTTTTGTATCAAACTGAACCAAGAAAGTGGCCACTACCTTGGGAGATTTGTACTCGTGGAGGTTCCTTGTCATGTTGATAGGAAGAAATGGTGTGTGGAGGCGTGAGAATGGGATAAGAGTGAGGAGAGGAGGAACAGAAGAGCAAAGAGGTGAAGATATCTAGACAAGTACAATGAGAAATTGCAATTGCCACCACAAATAATTGGATTGGATAAGCCATAATTGAATTATATTGATAAAAATGTAATAATGGAACGTTGTTTGACTTGTAGAAAAATGGCCCTCAATTGACACTTAATTGATTGTGTGCTACAGCCTGTAACACAATGTTTTATTATCGGTCTGTCTATGCCCGTATTCTCAACACAAAGTTGACCACCACTGCTATTAACAAGAAGAAACAAAGCATTGTAGGACCAAAACGATCATCGTATGGACCAGATCCTCTCAACCTGATGGCTCTGGCTCTCCAGTGGTATGTGACTAAGGCGTATACCATGGTCAACATGGCAATAAATGTGAACAAACCAGCAGAGACCCTGCCAATCGAATCACCAAAGTTCAAAAGACCCACACCAAGTGACCCCAAGATGACGGTAAAGTTGAGCCATGACAAGAATGTTCTCTCGTTGGCAAAGAACACCTTGGGTTCCACTCTGGCGGGAAGGGCGATTCTCTTATTCTGACTAGACATTAGGGTTAGAAAGACGACGGCTGCGATAAATTAGAAACGTGGGTACAGGTGTGCAGGACACGGCTTCGATACATCCTGCACGGGCGCTAAGTTGAAGTTAAACATTAAATTATTTGAATAAATACTACTTGCGAGCCAATGGGATGGGGTTGGCGACAAAGTAGGAGTTTTGTTTGGTGGCCACACCGGCGAATGCGTTGTAGAAACCTACAAACGCAGTGATCACACCCATCACACCTCCGGCTCTGGTTACCCCAAGCTTGCCTGTTAAATCACCAGCACCCAATAAGATAAACGTCAAAAACAATAAGAAGAACAACGATGTGAAGGCCAAAGTAGATTTGATGGTGCAGAGCCACAACATGAACGTGAAAATTCCCCAGGCAATGAGATAGAACCCAACGGCATTATGGAATTGGGTAACATCGTCGCCGTAAGCGGCAGCAATACCAAAATTTTCGACATTGATGGCAGCAAAAGATAACCAGAATGCACCGTAAGACGTCAAAGCGGTTCCACCAAAAGTGTTTCCCACAGCCAACTCCCAAACTCCTGCCAAAAACTGCACTGCACCTCCGTAGAACGCAGCCAAACCAACAACAACATTGGGAACAGAGATACCCATGGCACGAGCGTTATACATGGACAACACAAAAGTGGTCAACGAGAAAGCACTAAGCCCCAACGGCGCTGGGTTGGCAAACTTGTTGGCAGGGTATGGAGCTAAACCAGGGTTCAACGTACCACCAAAGGCATTCATCAATTCATGCTTGTAAAATTTTTGCTTACCAATGATGACGAATTCGTCACCGTCACCAGCGGTGCGAATTCCACCAACCTCCTCGATAGAGCTGGTGTCCTTGGAATGGACGGAATCGTTAGATGAAGTCATTAAAAGATGAGTAATAAATATTTAAATAGGTGGTTGAAAAATATTGCCTGATTTGCCTTGTTAGTAGTTTAATAAATATTTGCGCATCTGTTGGGAACTGTGACTTTTTATATTATACCCACAAATTTCGTATATATATGTGCGTTGCTCAAAAGCCCCACCTATCATCGCTCAACCCCACAAAATTCGCTGGTTTCGGCTACTGCGCTCGGACTTCAATGCGCGCCAGGCGGCATTGCGGCAGGGTTTGGGCCTATATGCCGTCCCGGGCATCGACCCCACCTGAATGCGGGTGAATTCACGAGCTTGGCACGTATAATGGGCCAATAATGGCCATGCAAGATCGGGTATTCGGGATCTTACAAAGATTTGCGCTGGTGTTATAAGGGGTGGCACTATCTCCGATTACGAAATGAAGATCATTAACTATTACTAGAGGCCAAAACCTGTACCTAAGCATATTTATTAGGACAAACTATTTTTGCGCTCGGAATAGTTGTGATGACTCCGGCTGCTAGTATATATGCGCACGTGAGAGCTTCTCATCCAATAATTGGTCGCGTGGTCTAGTGGTATGACGTCTGCTTCACACGCAGAAGATCTCCAGTTCGATCCTGGGCGTGATCAAATTTTTTTAATTTTCAAGCTCTCAAAAAACACCCTGGACAGACTAATTTTTACTCTGGTGCAAATTCACACTTCAAGCAACTCCATGTCCTGCTTAATCACTTGAACCTGTTTTGCTTTACCTCCTAAGTTTCTCAGAGTGTTTCTCATCCAGAAATGGACGCGTGGTCTAGTGGTATGACGTCTGCTTCACACGCAGAAGATCTCCAGTTCGATCCTGGGCGTGTTCATTATTTTTTACTTTGCAACATTTTTTTGCAGCTTAATGTTCTTGTTCAACTATACACTTTCTATACGAGCAAACTCTCTCTTCAAGTTCTTGAACAATTTCTTACTTTTTCCAAGCGACGCACGGTGAAATACTCGCTTGAAAGTCCGCGCAAAATTCACAAACCAAGTTTCTTCTCCAGCCAACATCACTAGCAAATTCAAAATAGCAGCACCAATAATTATCCAGTATGCTCCTCTTGACATATTTGTGAGTTGCATAAGATTTCCCATCCAAGAATCCCCTTCGACCAGGAAAAGGGCAACAGAAATACCTATAGCAACAGCCACATTGAGTAAGAATGGTTTGTTCTTTGTCATTGGTTCCCGATATGGTGGGCCAGTACTCAACACTATAGCAATAAGAATATACTGCAAATTAGTGAAGAGGAAAAGAATTGAGTTATCAGAAGATTTTACCTCGTCGTCACCTCCAGGCACAGGTTTGAGATACCAAGGTTGATGTTGAACATATAACCACACAGCAATTTGGAAGAATAAAATGACAAGAATATGACAACATAATGGTATTAACACCTTGGGTGATACAAGGTTTGCTGTTGGTCTCTTTACGACAATTTTTTCATAGGGTTTGGACCATGACATGAAAATAGCCAATGGGAGAATCAAGAAAAGATCGATGTAAAGAAACTGGAAATCTCCCAAATTAGTGCCCCTCTTGTAAAGAATTGTCACGGTAATGAACTGGATGGCTGAGTACAAGGACATATACTTGAAGCAGGAAAAACTGGTGACAAGACTTGATCTTCCCTCTCGAATAACGTCCAATACACATGATATCTCGAACACTCTTGAAGTGAATGGAGCAGCCACCGAAGCTTCGGCTTCCGACAAGGATACACCAACATCTGCTGCCTTCAATGCTCCGCAATCGTTTGCTCCATCACCACAAAATCCAACAGTATAGTCTAATTTTCTGAGTTGCTCGACCAATTCGTGCTTTTCATCGGGGCTCATTCTGGCAAACACATCACAGTTCATCAAAAGCTGTTGCGTGAGGGTATTATTCCTGACTTCTGTCAACAAGTAGCGGAAAATGTCACCGGTTATAGCCAATTTATAGGACTCTGGTGTTTCTGCTCTTAAGTCCATTTCTATGGGTCTTAAAGTATACGGATCCAATTTGAGATCTGGGTCGTTCATGTTCTCCCATGTTATTCCCGTATCATTACCTTCGGTAAACGAGGGTAAGTAAATGTGTTGAACTTCTGGAGCCACAAGCTCACATTCTTTGGCAACACTAACGGCAGTCAAGATATTGTCACCAGTACACATCACGGTTCTGATTTTTGCAGCGTTCAATTTATTCAAAGTTGGTTTACTCGAGGGCTTCAATTTGTTCTCAAAGACAATGAACCCAATAAATGTGAGATTTGATTCGGCAGATTCACGTTCGAGTTTCTTGGAAGCATCGACTGTCTTGTAAGCACATGCAATCACACGATAGCCATTATGAGTATAATGGTGAAGAAGCTCGTCATAATCCGTGGGAATACTCTCTGGATTACAAATTTCAATCATGACTTCAGGTGCACCTTTGCAAAAGACATAGCCAGTATCATCTTTGGACGTTATAACAGACATACGTCTTAGGGACGCAACAAACTCAAACTCGGAGACGATCAAGTAACCGGAATGTATCTCAGATCCAGGATGAACCGCACTCTTGGAATCTTCAACGTTCTCAGTAAAGTTCCATTTAGTAAAACCAAACATCTTGACATCCAATGGATCACCAAGTAACTCTCCCTCGATGAGTCTCAACGAGTGGCATGCTGTCATACACCCCAAGAGAACTTCCTCGTGCGAAGATTTGTGAGCATTAGATTCCAGTTTGGTTGCCTTATTGTAGTCCACTTTCTTGCAAAGAGTCTCAATTTCGCTTTCCAAATCGTCAAAAATGATTTCTTTACGTCCAGTTGCGTTGTTCGCTACATGAACGCCCAACACATCTAACCCATCTTCTGTCAAAGTACCAGTTTTGTCAAAGCATAACACATCGAGTTTTCCCCCAATATTGACTCTGGTGGGAGCGATGCAGAAGATTTGAAGTTTCTTCAATCTGCTGATTGCAAAAGTAGTACCGATAGTGAGTGTCGCAGGTAAAGCGGGTGGAACGACAATGGTGATGATATCCAATGCTCTTAGTATCATGAGCTTCTTTGGTAAGCCAAGCTTGATAAAGTTGTATGTGGAATAAGTAAACCCAATTGCAGCAATTAGAGCCATGAACCCAATATACTTGAAAGAGTCTTCATAGAACTTGAAACCAACTGGCTTGGGGAACAACATGGAACGAACAAGAGATCCTTTCGTGGTATTAAAACCAGTCTTGAGTACCATAGCCATAACGGGGGAATCGTTGTATGTCTTTATCTTCAATATCTTAGTTCCATTGTATAATTGTGATCTTGCTACCAATGGAGATGTGAAATCTTCAGAGAGCAATTGGGTTGTTTCAGAAGTAGCAGCAATTTTAGATACTGGAACACTCTCTCCTGTCAACATTGATTCATTTATCACACATTCACCATTGGTTAAAAGAGCATCGCAAGGAACAACCGTCATGGAAGGGTCGACTTCAAAGACATCTCCAGGCACCAAGTCGTTAGAATCTACCTGTTTCCAAAAACCATTTCTCCACACTCTAACTTCGCATACAAACTTGGAAATCTCTTGAAGTCTTCTCATGGTGGACTTGGTTTCGATTAAACTGTTGACGATGGAAATCAACGAAATGAAAAAGATACACGATGCATAATAAAAATAATCGTCGGCAAGCCAGAGGAAGACGGAGAACACTTGAAACACATAAAACGGATGTAATACTTCGTCAGTGAGAAGCAGCATGATAGACTTTTCCTCGATTTCAATATTGTTCTCACCAAAATTATGGATTCTCTGCTCTTGTGTTGATTGAGAAATTCCTTCCTTGATGCTTTTTAAGTTAGTCCAATGGCTGTCGTACCACGTTGAATTTGTTCTAAAGATATCCTCGACTGGACTGTAAAAAAACCGAAGGTAGCGATAGCTAAAGCTGAGTAAGTTTTGAACCACTGGGTTGAGGTCGGCAGTCTCATCTAATTTGCTTTCGTCGTCCGCAACTTTTGGAAGTGCAAGAAACGAAGAAAGTCTTTCGTTGTATCTTCTCTTATTGATTTGAACAATGGATAACTCACCATATTCGTTTTCAATCACACACCAATCGGCACGCCCCAATGGACATTTGTTTCCCATCAAGCTGATACGATAACGAGGCAGCCATCGTAATACTAGATATCCCAAACCCAAGGTTAGTATGCATAAAGCATAGTACAAGAATATTTTCCAGCGACAATTTGAGTATCCAGCAATTCCTATTACCAAATCTTCTTCTGCCAAATAGAACCTTTGGTACTCCGACACTGGCTGATACTTTGAAGAGTCGTGGACATCTGAGCCCAGATGAAGGGAAGCGGACTCATCAATGCTTTCTGAACCATTTTTACCAGATTCATCTGAACCTCTGCGGTTTCTTCTTTCAAATAGCGACGCAGTCGACGAATGAATAGATCCATAACTACTTTCATTGTCATTGATAGCACCACTAGAAGATCCGGTACGGTGGAGCTGGTTTATGGCATCGTATTCAGCTGAGCCTGGGGTAGCACCTTGAAGTGAATGAAATAATGATGGCTGGTCTTCTTCATACTTGTCTACTGAGTAGTCCCAATCGGTATTGTAATCGACGGGATCTTCTGGGTTTTCGAGGGTTGAACCTCCTGGCGCCATTTCGATCTCATCTGCTCTGAAAAACTTGAATCCATACTGAGATTCTGCCGAACTTGAGGTTGCGTTGGATCGAACAGATTGTAAATCTATGTCGTTTCTGTTGTCCGCCGCCAACAAAGGTGAAGTTTCTCGAGAAACAGACAGGCCCTTTCGAGTCCCACGACTTCCAAAGTGATGAGGATAATGAAACGAGGTAATGGAAGAAGGAATGATTTCTGAAACAGCACCCGAGTACATTTCATGGTTGTTAGCCTCGTTGAAAAAACTACTTGTTGTCGAGTCCACCGAGGTAACCGAATGCTGTCGAGTCCTCCTTTGCACAGACGACGAGCGGCGTCGGTGGCCATCTTGTTTTCTACCAGATGGCATACTTGGTGGTTTTCAATAGCAATAATTTTCAGTGCGCTTATCGCTGCGAATTCCGGCTGAGGCAATATGACAGAATGAAATTTTCAAAAATGACAGAAAGTTAGTATGAAAGGGGAACTTGGATTTACTCTTTGTTGATTCTGGTAGACGAGATTGTTCAAATTGACATTCTTGGACCAATGGGTAATTATAAGTCTAACAGCCCATTAGCAACCCAAGTAGAATTTGATATTTTAGCAAAAAACTAAAATTTTGCAAATACAGTTTTGACTGCAACAAAAAGATACACAATCCGAAGGAACTTTCCCTATTCATGCCAGATTAAATTCTGCTCTTATTGCTGATATTGTAGCAGAGTGATGATAATTCATACGCCCCACACTAAAATAACCCCTTCCAAATTAATCTCCAAATTTTTATTTCGTAAAAACTAACAGGTAATGCAAACCACGCTCCTTAAAGTTTCACTAATTCATCCCGTTTACTCTTCTAACACTGTTGTTCACATCCAAATTATGGCTGCAACTACTCCATCTCACCAAAGACATCCCAACACCATAATACAACTTGAAAGTTGGTATGAGCCGTGAGTACCACGGTTATGCCTCTCAAGCTCAAGCTCAAAGTGGCTTCTTCGCCCGGTCTGCAAGAGGAAAGGTCAGAACTGCCAGCGCCCAAGATTAAAATCAAGCCTCCGTCGAATAATGGGATAAAAAAACCAATCAAAAAGGAAAGTAAAAAACTTAAACTCAATCTATCTTCCAAAAAACACAAGCCATCAACCGATGAGTTACTCAAGGGAATATCAAAACCACGCACAGTTCCTAAGGTTAGAGTGAAACCCACGCGAGTTCCTGGTGAAGGGTATGATTCTGAGGCTCCAGACGTCGAAGATGATCCATTATTAGAACAAGGAATTATTATCAGGTTTCTACCAGATGCAAATCTCGATTTTGTAAATAATGCAGTGGACTCAGGCGACTTTACCGGCTTGAACGTCAAATGGATGACAAGGGAGAAGGCAGTGGTTAGCATAAATGGAGCATTATATTCTGCAAGGTTATTGGAACTTCCCACCATCACCGAATTGTACAAGACATTCGACAAGAAAAACATTTTTAAAACCATGGATATATGCCAAATTCTCTTGGTGATCCGCCAAATTAATCCTAGTAATGTCAATCCTGAAACAGACTTTGATATTCCACGAGAGATGAGACTGGTACATCCGCTATACCAAATGTCACCCAAGAACGAGCTCAGGCCAAGCAAATCAGTGCTCAGAGATGGGCTTGTATATCCGTTTGAAAATGTCAATCGACGGTTTCGTCCACGAAAAGTGTCGCATAATGTAATGGACGATATAGACAACAAAGTGGAAGCACTTCTCCGTCTTGATGAAGAAGCAGAAGAGAGCCACTATGACATAATAGATGCTAGCCAGCAGAACTTCCAGAGATTTCAGAGTCCAACACCCTCGGCGGCCTCAACACCAGTTCCACAGGAACAAACTACCATAGATATGGAACCAGGCGATGATTTGGAAGAAGAATTGGCGAAAGCTTTGGAGACGGAAGACGTGCAGGTTGGCGACAGAATCGAAATTGGAGACAAAGAGATGGTGGTTGGACTCAATGAGGAGATTCAAGAAGCAGAAAACGACGCCGAAGAAGACGAAGAAGAGGAAGATGATGATGACGAAGATGACGATGATGACGACGACGATGAAGATGACGAAGATACAGTGGCGGGCAAACAGCACCAGAAGATGTTGGAAGAGGAGATAGCAGACTTGGAGAAGGCAGTGGAGGTGCGTCGCAAGGGCTTGGAATCTGCAACGCACAAGATGATGAAGATGAAGATCCAGACCAGTTACAACACGCTTAAAGCTTCTTTGGACTCTAAGAAGCGTGAGTTGTCGAAATTGATGGCAGAGAAGATTCGGGACCGGGAAATTGTCGATGCTCAAGAAGGTACTCGAGCCGAGGCTGCAAATGCGATCGACGAAGATGATGAAGATGGAGATGATGGAGAAGAAGGAGAGGGAGAAGCAGGCGAGGGAGAAGACGAAGACGAAGGAGACGGTGATATAGATGACCTTTTCTAAGTTATATAATGCATTTATAAACCAACAGACTGCACCTTGTGGACCCCACGCTTTGATTGGGCACGACTCGAAAAAAATGTGCGATGAGAAGTTGAGTTGATAACGCCAGTTAGGAACTCCTGGTGCAAGCCTCAAACTTTCTTTCTCTGCCTTTTCTGGCTCCACAACTAACAGAAAGTGCCCCAGGTCACTTTACTTTAATTTATAAAAAGATTTATTCGGTATGCTGACCAACTCAATCAAGTTACTTGCTAGTGATGTTCATCGTGGATTGGCCGAACTAGTGGCCCGGAGATTGGGATTGAAGCTCACACCCTCTGAAATTAAGAGAGATTCGACAAACGAGGTTCAGTTTTCCATTGGTGAGAGTGTGAGAGATGAAGATATTTTCATCATTTGTCAAATTGGATCTGGTGTTGTCAATGATCGAGTTTTGGAGTTACTCATTATGATCAACGCATGTAGGACTGCCAGTGCTCGTCGTATCACGGTGATTTTGCCTAACTTTCCTTATGCCAGACAAGACAGAAAGGACAAATCCAGAGCTCCTATTACTGCTAAACTTATGGCAGACATGCTCACCACTGCTGGTTGCAACCATGTCATCACCATGGATCTCCATGCGTCACAGATCCAGGGATTCTTCGACGTTCCAGTGGACAACTTGTATGCTGAACCCAGTGTGGTTAGGTATATCAAGGAGAGAATAAACTACAAGGATGCGATTATAATCTCACCCGATGCTGGTGGAGCCAAAAGAGCCGCAGGATTGGCTGACAGATTGGATTTGAACTTTGCATTGATTCACAAGGAGAGAGCAAGAGCAAACGAGGTATCACGTATGGTTTTGGTCGGAGATGTCACCGATAAAATCTGTGTGATAGTAGACGATATGGCTGATACTTGTGGAACTTTGGCCAAGGCTGCCGAAGTTCTCTTGGACAACAATGCCAAGGAGGTGATTGCCATTGTGACTCATGGAATTTTGTCGGGAAATGCCATCAGTAACATCAACAACTCCAAGTTAACTAAGGTCGTGTGCACGAACACGGTTCCATTCGAAGAAAAATTGGAGTTGTGTCCCAAACTCGACACCATCGATATTTCTGCCGTGATTGCCGAGGCGGTCAGACGCCTTCATAACGGTGAGAGTATCTCGTACCTCTTCAAAAATGCTCCTTTATAACCTTATACTGTATTTCGCAGCCATAGTTAATGACGTAACCCGCCGAACTTTTTTGTTCTCGCATATATTAACAATCCCACGACCAAGACTATCCAAGTTTGTTTCATCATTCCACTTGTTAATATGAGCGATCTCGACCGGACATGTCGGATTTGTCGAGGCGAGGCTACTACGTCACAGCCTCTCTTGCATCCATGTAAATGTCGAGGTTCGATTCGATATATTCATCAAGATTGTTTGCTCGAATGGCTCAAGCATTCGAATAAAACCACAAAAAAATGTGATATTTGCAACACTCCTTACAAATTCAAGACGATTTATGACCCTAGCATGCCCCAAAGAATCCCTACTACGTTTCTTTGGCAAAAACTTATCCAAAAGACATCCAGTGGTGCCATCCGAGCCATGTCGATCCTCTTGTATTTCGTGTGCGTAGTCATTGAAATCCCACTCTTTTGGAAGTTTCTGGCTCGAATATATACGTGGGCAATCGATGGGACTTTACCTCAATCAAATCCAACCCTTATAAATGCATTGCTTTTTGGTGAACTCAATTTTCTGAATTACAACCTCGAAAACTTGACGCCCATGGCACTTTCAATTTTCAAGTTTCGCAAGTTTATGGAATACACCTACTTCAGTGGCATACGCTATGTGTTCGTGTGTGTGGTGGTGTTTCTTGCGATATTTGTAGAACACGAATGGATTGTGCGTGATGAAGGTTATAACAAAATGTTGGTCAAACGAATTGGAAAAGAACCTCGTGCAAAGTTGGTAGATATGCTCCAACAAGCATTACAAGGTTTGCGAACAGATAGCGCCGAAGGGGACGAAAATGCAAACGAAAACTTGCAGCGGTTGGAAATGATCGCTCGTGCTCTTCATGATATACAAGAACAGCCCCAGTTGGGCCAACGAGGACAGTTGCTCAGAAGGGCCATTGACGAAACAAATGACCAACTAAGAGCAGAAAATGCCCATCCAGAACACAACGTGCAGCTCGAAGACACTGATTCTGAGGGTGAACAAGAAGATTTGATTCCACCTCAAGATAACGCTGACATTTTAAATGACAATGCTGATGACGCAGCTCTCGCAAACGATGTCTTTGAGATTTTCGGCCTCAACCTCAACCTATCTGCCCCTATATTGGTGATGGGAGTTTGCAATGCAATCATCGTTTTATTACTATTTCTCTCCTACCTTATTCCACATCTTTTCGGCATCCTTACTTTCTACTTGATTTCAAGCATAGTGAGAGCCGCTGAGACCAAAGCTTATTACTTGACCAAGGCTTCATCTTATGTTCAAGAGCTTTCCTTTGTTAAAACCATGGTTGCCACGGCTGATCACTATGCGAAAGAAAATGAATGGGTAAGGGTAGGTTTCGAAACCTTTAACTCTTCGATTGTGGTCCCTCTAACCAACAAGTTTGAGCGCTTGATCATACTCCAGGAATTTTCACACCCAACATTAATAGAAAGGACCACATTCCTTGTCGTGGGTTACGCTTCAATCTTTTTCATCATTTGCAAATTCATGAATAGTATGGCAAGCGGTGGTAAGCCATTGGTAGGCGCCTCGAGGAAAGTTTATAAGGTTCTTTTCGAAGTGACTACTACCGCCAAAGTTTTCCTTATATTTGCCATTGAAATGTTCTTTTTCCCTGTCTATTGCGGCTGGCTTCTTGACATTTGCATAGCTCCGTTATTCCTCGACTCATTCAAGAGTAGTGAAGGACAAATGTTGAACATATTATTCACCTCAAGTCAGCCAGTACTTCAGACCCACTACATTCGTCTTTTCATATTCTGGGCTTTGGGTACTTTGTATATGCTTTTCTTCGCCCTTTTTGTTGGAATGGTAAGAAGCAAAATTTTGAGACCTGGAGTTTTGTTCTTCATTCGATCCCCAGATGATCCTAATACCCGGTTGATCCATGACGCATTAGTGAAGCCATTATCGCTTCAAATGTCTCGTATTTTCCTAAGTGCAAAGGTTTACACTTGTTTCATCATTCTTGGTATTGGCGGCATAACTTGGGGCATCAGATTATTTTTGGCCTACATTTACAAGGTTGATAATATAATGCTTCCCTTGAAGTATACGTCCGCCAACACGATACTAGTGGCTGCTGTGGATGCTGCCGATATCTATTTCAGTAAGCGAACGTATACCAAATTTTGCTTGCAATATTGGAAACGAGTGTTTGACGTTTCTGCTCACAAGTTGCGTTTGTCACATTTCATTCTTGGTAGACCAGTCGCACAGGAAAGAGGTTATGTTGCTTACAGAAACCTCTTTGTTAAAATTAAAGGTACTGCCCAGCCAGATTACTCGCGTCCTGTGACATATAGAGACGCACAAATAATTTTCAAAGAGCAAAATGTTGATGCGTTGTTTGTTCCTGACGGCAGTTATGTGAGGGCTCCGGACAACGACACGATATCTCGGAAATTTATCAAAAAAATGTTCGTGCCGGTGACTAAGGATGATAAGTTACTCAGAGAGATTGAAGTTAATAATCCAGAAGAAGAATTTAATTCCGATTCATCAGATGAAGAGGTGGTGAATGACAATACCCATACAATCGTTTACAGGCCACCTTATTTCAAGCTTAGGTGTTTTGGCTTGGTGTTCTTCGTGTGGCTCTTCTCAGCGTTCTTGATTATAAGTGTTATATTCTCTTCGTTGATCATCGGGAAGCTATTAACAGAAGCTATAAGCATTAAAACGTTTGCTTCTACGGTTTTGAAAAGTGAAGCGCCCATATTGAGCCACTTTAATGCTGATTTATTGTCCATCTTCCTTGGCTTGAAAATGGAGCTTTTCTTGTTGAAGTTTTGGAATATCAGAAAAAACAAGAGATTGCATATTGTCGATGAGACAAATGCAGAGCCAGTCGAGGCTGACCAGTTTGCAGACGCTGCTGAAAATAACAATGCCCTATTCATGGATCTTATGCCCTGGGTGGGTGGTGGAACAATATTCCCATTGGCTGTGTATTCATTGTCATCATTTGTCTGGGCACTTTGGATTGTCTCAGTTCACAAATTGTGCATTGACTTGGTCGCCAAGAGTTACGATGGAATCATAGATCCTTCGGAAATTTATCGAGAGCAATTCACCGATTTTCTCCTCACGAAGGAAACCATATTCTTCCACTTTCTTGCTGGATTTGTCACCGTTGTACCGTTTGTTACCTGTTTCACTGTGGACTTGCGTATCGGAAACTTGAACCGTCTTACATGGTCCGAATGCTTCAAGCGGTCAGGGTTGAGGGATGTGTTGGTGAATTTTATTGAATTACACGGATCAGCTGTATTCATTAGAATGCTCGCAACCTCGTTTCCTAATACTTTCGGTGTTTTCAATACCATAAAGGTATGGGCCGTACTGTTGGCAATATTCACAGCTGCTAAAGCGCTGGTCTTTTTGAGACAGTTTTACCATTCGATATCCGACCAGGTTAGGAATGAAAAATATGTTCGGGGAAGGGCTATTATCAATGACAATGATGATTAAAGATATTTATATATAGTAAAAAATACACATTTCTGCTTTCAATCGTCATTCTCTTCTTCGTCGTCGTCCTCATCGTCGTTTTCAACTTGCTTCTTGGGCTTTCTTCCTCTTTTCTTGGGTCCTCGTTTCTTCTTTTCGGCATTTTCCATTTCTTTAACGTAGGTATCATGATCATACATTTTTCTGTCCCGTTCAATCTTTTGTTTCTGCTTGATGATATGTTCAAACCGGGCTTCTTTGAGTGGATCATTGCGTAAAGCAAACGGAAAATCATCCATCTTGACTCGATTTCGTCCATGAGCTCGTGCGTATTGTTGTGTAGCGTAACATAAATCACCCAAGTACTCGGTTAAGGTGTCATCAAGGGCATTAGCAGTTTCTTCAGAGGGGTATGGACCATCTCCAAGAGCATATAAAAGGTCTTCAATGTCCTTGGTGAAATATCGTTGTTTTCTACGACGACGAAGCTGTGATGAATATTGGCTGTAGCTGGGATAGCTAGAATACAGACTGGGGTACTGGCTCAGGTGGGACCCTGGATACGTGGTGTACGAGGTATAAGGTGTATTACGACCTGAATATTGATTATCGTAGGACATGAGGTTGATATTGAGATGAAGATGAAGATGAATTCGCGCGACTCAGAAAGATGAAGTATGGCTGTGAGTGAGAGACAAATAAGTACGGATGGAATGGTGTTGGTTGTGAAATGGCATACACAATAAAGAGTGGCTTTCGACTGGAATGGTTTGACATTGAAGGGCTTGAAGGTTCTTAACCCGAAATAGCATGGGTTAGTTATCGTCTTGAATCTAATTTGCATCTTGTTACTCAATGATCAGATAACACTTGGAGCAGACTTAGGTACTCAAGAGAGTTGCAGTGACCTTCAGTGAGCTTAAAAACACTAAAATTGGAGCTGAAGTCAAAGTACTGAGTTCTAAAGTCCAGGTGGCCAGCACTGTTGGAACCCATTTTTGAGCAGTAAAGTTTTCAAAGTCTCTCATCCTAACAACTCTTCCACAATTACAGTCTCCACTGTACCATCCTCAGGTTCTGGAAGCGCATTGAAGTTTGCTTTCCCCAGAATTATGTTACCAATACTCTCAACTAATTTTCCACTTCTCATTTCCTCCAAAGTGCAATCGATCAAATACCCTTCCTTGGCCATCATCAGTGCCACTTCAAGCTGATGATTGTCCAAGAGAGAGTCGTTGGTGACAACAACCAAATTCTTCTTTAGACGCAACACATCAATGATTGACCCCGTTCCGGCGTGAGATACTATTATGTCGGCCGTTTCTATATGTGAAAGAATATCGTGAGTGAAAGGAAATGCTAATACGTTCATGGATTCCGACTCCAAGACAATTTCGTCGTCTGAAAGCTCACCTTCACGCTTGAATCCTGAGGCCTCTAAAGATGTCACTGATTTTTCAAAGTGACCACGACTGATATGGTCGCCGGATTTTCCAATCTCATTGCCATATTGAACAACCAACTTTCTTACTCCTAGTCTAGCAAGCTTTGAAACACATTCAACCAGACATACATATGAGATCAATTCTCTGAATGTAACGGTGGCCCCAGTGGTGACCAAAACGGTAGCCATTGAGTTTGGAGGCTGTTCCTGCAGATCGCATTTCGTCTCCCCAGATTTCATCACGTGACAACACTCATAACGATAGGGCCAAGGAAACGACGTTTTGACGAACAGGACTCTAAAACGGTTCACAATACCGTTATATCCGAAGAGGAGGTAACTAACCAAATACTGTTACTTTGAGCTTCTGAAATGTGAAACTAAGGGCGGTATGCATGGACACAGGTTCGGGCCGGAGCACGGCGCCAAAGCCCGGCACCGGGCTTAATTTTCGGTTTGATTGGAGTCGGTTATAACAGAAAAAATCTGGACTTTTCGATAAAAAAGTCACCGAATAAGATGATAACGGCCGTAGAAATATAGTGGGCACATATTATACCAACCAAAATTGTCAGCTTAACTTTATGGAAAACTCGGTCGAACGCTTCCCCGGGCCAAAAGTCCGACGATCGGTAGCCTGCAGATTACCAAGATGTAGTTATCAATAGCATAAAGCATCAATGTGGTAAAACCTTCGAATAGCCCGAATATAGCAACTCTCTTAACCACCCTACTTCTCTAGTGCTGTCTTAGACTTGTTTCTTACCCCACAATTTCATATCTCGGTTCTCGTAAAACTACGTCCTATCGTGGAAACTCCGAAACGACATTTTTCGTGTCGCAGCCTTTATGTTGGTTTTTTTTTGTGACAAGCCCTTGCTGCGTAATTGGCGATTACCACTCATATCATAGTAGTGGACCAACGCGCCGTACACTTCCACACATATACCCCACAACTGTGCCTTTCCGGCGACCACTTGACACTTTACTCCAAAGACTCTTGTATATTATTCAATCAGCATCGAGAATTTTTACCTGACGTTAACCACATTATCTCCGTTTAATTCGCCGCCAAGAACTACTATCGATGTCTATGAGTTCCAGCGAGGTTGACAAATCGCCACTGATCAGTGAATCCCCGCCAGACTCGTTGGCTCTGCAACCAATTCCCAAAAAATCTCAACAGATAAAAACTGATAAACCAAGACCTCATATATGTTCCGTATGCACGCGAGCCTTTGCCCGGCTTGAGCACCTCAAACGCCATGAAAGGTCTCATACCAATGAAAAGCCGTTCCAATGTGCAGCGTGTGGTCGTTGTTTCGCCAGAAGAGACTTGGTGTTGCGGCACCAACAAAAATTACATACCAGTCTCTCGGCCACTACTCCCCGTCGAAATTCTGCCAAGGACCTTGAATCCAACGAAAACATAATAATACTAGATAACAACACCAACGCAAATGCCCCGCTTCCTCCATCGCTGGCCACATCTTCTCCATTCACCAATCTCGTTGCCAGCCATATGTCTCCCATGCAACCTCAACTAGTATCACCACCAAAGATGACTACCAACGACAAGGGACCTCATTTTCGGACGTCAGTTTTCAATAGTGGTGCACCAAACTCGTCGAAACAGCAGCAAATACGCCCCGGAAGTGATCCTGGTATGAACTCCCTCGTAGGAATGAATCTTATGCCGTCGCCAATCCCCACCAACTCGTCGCAAAATACTCCTCCAAATGCGTCCAACCTATACACAGTTGCACATCAGCAAAATGGCCACCCACAACATACATCTCCACAAAATGGCGACTCTCCAGTTAACCAATACTCCTCTCAAAATGGTAATTTTCCCACTTCAAAACCGATGCCAAAACAGTTCAACAATATTCAGCGCGGGAACATGCTGTATTACCATCAGCTGAACGACGTTCATGCTCGTCACGCTTCATTTTCTGCCGCATCGTCTACTTCGTATACCAATAGACACGACGCGGCAGAAATACAGCAGAATAACAACCTCTCTCAAGGTCCGTCTCATGTCGGTTTTGCAACTCCGCAATTGTCGGCTGCAGAGCTTTCCTCTAAGGGCTTTTTAAATGATGTAAACTCGGCAGGTTTGGATTGGAACAACATCGATACGCTTGAGCTTAGCAAAAGCTACCCCGGTGGCTTCGATGAATTGAAAACTAGTAACGGGCTGTACACGAATATTCCCGCCTACTTCGACTCAATGGTTGCGTCACATCAGTTTCAAGACCCCAACCACCCTCATCATATAAAGGGAACAACGCCGTTTGAATTCGGAATGAATCCACCCAACAAAATCAACGACGAAGTAGAAAATCATCTCAGCATAAAACAAGATTTTGACCTAGATGACACCGGCATTACAATCAAAAGACTTAAAAAATCCCAAGAATCTTCGACTTCCATGCCGCAGGAAACTGATGAGCTCCAAAATCAAAATGATGATTGGTTAGAAGAAATATTGAAAACTCCTTTCGAGAAGAACCTTCCCACTGCTTCACGCCATATTGGATTTACAGACTCCCCAAGGAGTGACGACTCGCTGTATTTACGTGGAGACGTTTCTGCGCTCTTCAGGTCTCGCCAAGTGGACCTACTGAAACAAATGGACTCTGAAAAAAATGGATCACTTCCTAAGAATGAGCACGATATTGATTTTGTATTCTCGATAAGCGAAGCCAATCCACAGTACATCACCGAAGAATTGAGAAATCGAATTATACTTGTCAGCAACCTCACGGACCTACAATTTCCACCTCTTCAAGATTTGAATAGTTATTTGAACTTGTACGAGGCTGAATTCAACAAATACTTTCCCTTCATCCATTTGCCAAGCTTCAAAAACCCTATGGTTGACAACTTCGATAACACCCCACTTTTATTAGCTATGGGATCCATTGGAGCATTATACTCATACCACGATTCGAATTCTTTGTTGTTGTTCAACTTGTCAAAGTTTCATATCCAAAAGTTTTTTGAAAACGAAATAGGGCAAGATAGCTTCCACTTTAAAAAAGTGCCATTAATGGCCCATCAATGCTTGGTTTTGCATATATTCATAACACTTTTCTTAAACGAACCCAATATGGTCGAAGTCAGCTCAAGACAAATCCGAGCTATGGCGGGTTTGATTCAGTCTACGAACTTCAACAAACCCCTTGAGAGGTTTTTGGTTCCCCCAGAGACTGCTACCCCAGAGAGCAACTCGACTTTGATTCAGCAAAACTTTGATTACTTTGTCATGGCCCAATCACGTATTCGTACCTTATACGTCTTTTACATGCTTCAGATGTTCCGCGCATCGATCATGATGGATAAAAAAGTTTTACCTGCTCAAGCCATTGATTGTGGAACACATTGTTGTCCAGAAAATTTATGGAACTGCCAAAATTCAAGTCGATGGCTTGATGCCATTCATGGGAACAATAAATCAATAGTCGAGTTGAGCAATGGCGAGCTGTTCAAAGTATTGATTAAGGAATTGAACGACCATTACAGTGACAGCAAAATTCCTTTCAATAGTCTTTTGTCATTGATCATGTATGTCCATGAGGTTATTGAAGAGGAGCAGTCTAAGCAAGGAACAGTCGATGATACAAAATGGCGATTGTCATCGAGACCCAAACTCGAATCGCTCATCAGATCGTGGGAAGCACTTTTCATAAAAAATGGTGGCATCTTATCTGTTAACAAGCATAACAACCACATGCTTCACGCACAGAGCTCGTTCAAATTGATATTGCCATTACATGGGTATGCCAAGATGAGACTTTGTTTCAATTTTAGACCCATAATGGAAAAGGTGATTGCAAAAGAATGGGCAGGGTTCAATGTCATCCTCGATCGTGACGACTATGATATTGACAGCTTGAAAGAATGTACTGAGTATGCATTGGATACCCTTCGGATATGGACGCAGAACATTTCCGTGGTTAACGATGCGAAGAGGACATCTTTAAGGACTCCAGTATTTTTCGTTACATGTGCATTCTTTGCTATAATTTTCGTTTCTCAGTACGTGCTGAAGCTCGAACTTGAATCAAGGGCCGCTAACGTACGGGCCCGTGATCAGGTTTTGTGGATTCTGTGTGAGTCACTTTTAAACGAAGTTGAACAAGTATTAGCACCAATCAGAGACGATGCCTTCTATGCCGAATTCATCAGAGAGCATTCGGTCGATGCATCAAAGGTTTTACCGGTGCGTAAGTTGGTGGAACAAGGCTCGGACTCGGAAACAATCTTGGCATCAATCAGAGCCACCAAGCTCTCTTTGAGATCGTTGGCACTTGGTGTTCGAATACTCGCGGATGCCCCTGTATGGCCCATGGCAGTGACGTTAGCCGAAGCCCTCAAAAACCGTATATCCCATCTCTCAAGGACCAAATAACTATTTATTGTATTTTTAACGCATTTTATGTTGCAGCCACATGTAAGATTCTCAGCGCTCATCAGAAAAAAAATCCAAAAGAAACTATTTGCAATATACCTAGACCACAATAATACCTCGAATCTGGACCCAAAAATTTGTCAGAGGATTGGCTACCATGACACAAAACAAGCTTAAGGGTCGTGAACTATTTGAGGCTATTGGCCGCCCGACAACTATCGTAGCGCCAATGGTGGATCAGTCAGAGTTGGCATGGAGAATCATCTCTCGAAGATACGGAGCAGAATTATGCTATACCCCCATGTTCCATGCCCGTTTATTTGCCACAGAAGAGAAATACAGGCAAAATATGTGGTCAGAACAAGACGGTGATCGAGAACTCGATCGTCCATTGATAGTTCAATTTTGTGCCAATGACCCAAATTATTTGCTAGAAGCAGCCAAGCTTGTAGAAGACAAGTGTGATGCCGTAGACTTGAACTTGGGATGTCCGCAAGGAATCGCCAAGAAAGGGAAATATGGAGCGTTCTTGATGGACGATTGGGATTTGGTGCACAAGTTAATTCGAACTCTTCACGATAATTTAAAGTGTCCAGTGACTGCCAAAATTAGAGTTTATGATGATTGGGAAAAGTCCTTGGCATACGCAAAGATGGTTTTGGATGCCGGGGCCCAGTTCATTACCGTTCATGGCCGTACTAGAGACATGAAGGGCCAAGCCACCGGTTTAGCCAACTGGAAAGTGCTCAAGTACTTGCGCGATAACCTTCCCAAGGATCAAGTTTTCTTTGCAAACGGGAACATTTTGTATCCCAGTGATCTCCAAAGATGCCGCGAAGAAACGGGAGCCGATGCCGTGATGTCTGCTGAAGGAAACTTGTACAATCCAGGTGTTTTCTGGACAAAGACAGATAATATCGACAAGCAGTTTCCTCGAGTCGATAAACTATTGAGAGAATACTTTGAAATTGTCAAGTCTTGTGCGGGAGAAGCATCCAAACACGCCATGAAGGCTCACTTCTTTAAAATATTGCATGCATTTTTGAACGTTCATAAGGAACTCAGACCAGTAATCGGTAGAACCAGTGTCCATGCTGATATCAAGAATTGGGAAGATATTGTTGAACAGGTTGAAAAATTGGTACAAGACATTTATACTGATGAAAAAATCAAAGAGAAAGATGTCATTACTACTGGAGAAGTACAAGATTGGGGAGGTGCCTACAAGACTGTACCTTATTGGAGGTGTCAACCATACTTCAGAACTGTAAATGGTGAAAAACAGAACACTCGAAAACTTCAAGTAGCCGCGGCTAGAGATGAGGTAGCATGCTTGGAAAATGCTAACAAGAGAGAAGCAGCTCCTATTGAAGAGAACGTAACCAAGAAAAGTAGGGTTACAGCTTAGGTAAAGCCTACCATGATGGTTTTCACGTGATCGGTGTACATATATTTCCTGTCCACTGCGCGAAGTTCTACCATGTTGAAGCCGATACAAGTTTTAGCGTCCTCAAAGCCAGCTAAGGCAGCTGTTATATTTCTCCCATGGACTAGGTGATACTGGAAATGGCTGGTCGTGGTTTTCCAGAACTAATCAAGCAAGCCGGAATTATCAAAGAAACTGCTAGTATCAACTATGTGTTTCCAAATGCCCCAGAGATCCCCATTACAGTCAACGGTGGCTACAGAATGCCAGGATGGTTTGACATCCATGAGTTTGGCAACCCCGATGCAAGACAAGATGTCGATGGATTTTTTTCAAGTTGCGAATACTTGAAAAAATTAATTAATGAACAGATCAATGATCACAATATAAGTGCAGACAAAATCATTATTGGTGGGTTTTCTCAAGGTGCTGCCGTCGCATTGTCTACTGTCGCCTTGCTTGATATCAAGATTGGAGGAGTGGTGGCCTTATCTGGTTTCTGTCCAGTTCGTAAAGAGCTTGGAGCCAAGAGCAATAAAGATGGTACTAATTATCAGACTCCCATATTCCAGGGCCATGGCACTGCAGACCCGGTGGTGAACTTTTCCTATGGTGAACAAACCAGTCAGTATTTCAAAGATATGGGATACAAAAACTTGACGTTCCACTCGTACCCTGGGATAGCACACACTGCCAGTGACGAAGAGCTTACTGAGGTGATGAAGTTCATAAATAAAATCATAGAAAAGTAATAAAGCCGAAGTACTATACTCTTACCGATACCATTTCATAACTACCATTATTTCAGTAGAAAAACTACCACGGCAAATTCTCTAGATGGTGGTCCTGCACAGTCCGTATACTTTTGAGGCTCGTGTAACGTTTGTACGTACCTGGTAAGAAGCCCAAAAGTTCAATGGCAACCTTTAGCAGCCATTCGTCCAAGCATAAAGACCCAACGTCTTCAAAAGACAAACGATATGCCATTCAGGTAGAAAAGGCTTTATCGACGTTCGATGCCCTCGAAGAATGGGCCGACTACATTGCATTTTTATCGAGACTTCAAAAAGCACTTCAATTATCAGATGACTTGAAGTCCCGTCACACAGTTTCATGGATCCCCCACTCTCACAAGGTAGCAAACAAATTAAGTCTCTGTTTATCCACATCGCTTCCCAATGGAGTTCATCAAAAGGCTTTGAGTATTTACGACAGCATATTTATGGCTTTAACCAAAGAAACATTTAACAGCCAGGCTTCAATGTGGATCCCTGGACTATTTCCCTTATTCAACTACTGCTCGGTGCAAGTCAAGCCTCAAATCATCAACATTTACAAGCTGCATTTCCTAGCTAACGCCAATAGCCAGGTTCTTCATCGCATGTCAAAACCATTCATATTGAGTCTACTTCCTGGGCTCGACGATGAAAATTCCGAAGTGTTTCAGGATGTAGTAGAACTTATGGATCAGTTCAAACTGAGCCTCGACGACGATTCTCATTTCTGGGAATGCATGTTTTTGAGCATTATAACCAACCCGGAAAAACGACTCGGCGCTTACTTCTGGTGTGTTCGAAGGCTCCCCTTGTTCACCTCCATCAAACAGGAAAGTGAAGAGCAGGCTGTAATCTTTTCAGATGAAGCTCAAGCATGCTTGAACTCTGAGCCTGGTCTAGTAGTGAGAGCATTTGCAGCAGTTATCGATTCAGATTACACCAGTGACAATTCGAGTGGCACCTTTGTCGCCAGAGGCTTCTTTGACCTTCTTTTGTCACATCTTCCTTTGGACAGTGACTTGCTAAATAAGGTAGTTCATCAAGGCGACAAAGAATTATTGGTGATGTCTTGCTGCCGTGCAACTTTGAGGAAAGATATGAGCTTAACCAGAAGGTTGTGGAACTGGCTTTTGGGTCCTGAAGTTGATTCGTTGAAATCAGAACGTCATAGTGACTCAAGGGCCGATTACTTCTCAAAGTATGGCTTGCACTCAGTGGCAGAAGGGATCCTCAAAACACTCAAGAGCGTGTCTTCAATCAAAGCCAAGATTGACGCTGTTAAGATGGCATCGATTTTGATCATGGATAAGTGGGAAATCAGCCATTTGTTAACACCAAAGGTGTTTCAAGCAATCCTAGAGACATGCTATGATACTCACAAATCTAAAGATGGTGTAAGTAGCAGGGAGCTTTTCCTATCCGTTCAAACATTCTTCGATGGCGTGGAGGCTGATTACATATGGAGCGAAATAGTTCCTGTTCTCTTGAATGGTGAAAGTTCAAGATTGGACGTGGTGAATTTTATCTTTCAAAACTTTGATCTTCGTGAAGAGGAAATGGTTACAATTCATGCCCCAATTGCATTATTGGCCGTTCTTATGAGGTCACAGAAAGAAGATGGAGCAGATCTCATAAGAGAAATCGAGTTTCTCGTTTACTTGTTGTCAAAGGAAGCATTCGGCCAAGATGATACAGCTCATGAGGAAGTTGATAGGCTCGAAATCCGGCCTAAGATAGAAGAGTATTACTCTAATGACCAGGTCACCAAGCAACGTGAAGTTCCATACAACCCTCCAACAATTGCCTATCTAATTTTCGATAACTTTTCACGGGTGATGAAGGAGAAGTTATTTCTTGAAGAGGAGCCCCAAAAGTATTCAATAATGTTCTGTCATCTTGCCGAGTTGGTCCCGCGTGATATTAGAAATTCCATCTTGAAATCAATGGTGAAGGATGTCCTTGAAATGCCTATAACTGAGAGTATCACGCCAAACAACGACAAGCAAAGAAATTTACACGGTGCGTTGAGTGTTTCTAAATTGAGCGTTTATTTTATGCCTCTTTTGTCACCGGAAGAAAAAGTTAAATTGTTAACTATCATTTTGTCAAACATATGGATTGCTCTCACTTCTAATGGTCGCATCAGCTACCAAGTGGAAGCTGTCAAGTGCATCTTTGATTTGCAAATTAACTATTCTCTGTTTCACATTGAAGCGGGAATTGTTCGTTTGCTACTCAATTCTTCCATATATGAACGCATAGCAGCGCTTGGAACGCTTTGGACCCATTCTCAAGCCCTTAACGATTCTGATGCAATGCTTGCAAGACCTCTTTTCATCTTGCTTGATGACTTACAGGTTCAGGACAGCAAAAACTCGTTGATGGTCAATGACTTCATCGATAATGTTGTAAAGAATGGTTCAGCAAATCGCCTTTTAAAGATGATAACCGATCCGCTATTGAAATTTGACTTCATGAGGCATGACAAGGATACGATTGGAACCACTGATGATGTGAGCTTGTTCGAATATCATCTTGATGTTATAGTACGAGTTGTTGAGGCTAATGTTAAGCAACTCAGAGATGCTTTCAGCAATGAGTTTGCAGTGACAGACAGTAAGTTGAAGATCAATCTATTCAAGGATAACGAGTGGAATGTTTCAACATATAAATCGCTACTGTTGATGATAATCGAAAAATTCTTGAACTTGCTGCTTGTCGCAAACGCCTTTGACAGTTCGACTAGAGATTTCGTGAGCTATGGAAATGCGGTGGATCGATGCTTGAGACTATACAAATACCTTCTTTCTGGAAATGAGGCGGACTTTTCCCAAAGGTTTCTGGTGCTACTTCAATCGTGCTCCAAGATAGTTTCCAGTCCTTACAGCTCTAATTACCAAATGGAGATGGTGGAAGCCACGTATCTAGACTGTATCAGTCACTTCTTGAACCTTTCCAAAAACATGCGAATAGCATTGAACCTATTGCATGTGGAGGACGATGCAAAAGAATCACCTTTTGTGCATTTTTTTATCAATGGCATTACCAGTGCTCGAACTGTTGTTTTGCTAAAACTGTGGGTTCTGCTTCTCGTCAGCAGCCTTTATTTGTTTAATGAATCGGTGTACAGTGTCATTTTGATTGTCAATGACTGCCTTTTAAGGAAAATTGACAAGTATTTCAGCTCTTTGAGTCAGCCCAATAGTGATGAATATGAGGACATTGAGCGGGCAATAAATATCGTCTTGGGGGGAGTGGAGGACCTATTATCGATCACACACAGCTACTTGATGACGTCAAAAGCTAAAAGTAACCAAGAAATTACTAATTCGACTCCAGAGTCTGGATTCTTTGGCAATGTGATACAAGGAGTCTTCCAATTGGAATCACCGGCTCTCAAAACGTCAGAACAGAACAAGCTATTTTCGGTGCTAATCTCGTTTCAAGATGCCGTAAACTCAATATTCAAGGTTTGGGCATGGGCAGACTCCGATCGCTCTGTATCTGACTCGTTGGGGACGACTGCCATAAAATCGAGAACATATGTTGCACACAAGTTGAAGTTCAAAACTAGAAAGGTTCTCGAAACGTTGATGGACCTTGAAAGGCAGGAAGTGATTGAATGTTTGATTTCCACAAATGAACCCCTGGTGGTAAAGTTGTTGCATGTTTTAGATGGCGGTAGGTGTCAGGTTACACTTCCATATATCTACGATACGATCACAAGCTTCAGTTGTCCTCAAATCTTGCCGGAATCGAAAAGATCATCAGGGAATGTCCACATTAGTGCCAATCAGGCCTCAAGCTTTTTGATCAAATATATTGAATCCATTGATACCGATTCACTTTCGGATATATGGACTCCAACCACACAATTTTTCAAAGATGTTTTGACCTACGCAAATCAATACAAGGATGTGTTGTCCGATTTGCTTCAAGCGGCTAAACATTTGATGGACAAAGCCAGGGTTTCCAAGTCCAGTGAACAGAAAAAATACCGCAAAGAAATCTCAGATATTTTGTTTAGGTTGATCCAAGCGAACATCAGTCCTAAGAACCAAGTTGAGGCTATATCAACTGAGAAGAAAGAAATCAGCACAGAGACAGCGAACTTGACCAGCAATATATTTGTGACCATTCACAACGTCGTGGAACACCTTGATGAAATGTTTCCTGAAACGGAAAGGGCCACTTCTTGTGTTAGTTCAATTCTTCAACATATGATCACTCCCAGCATCAAAGCTAAACTCATCAATGAGGTACCTACGAGGGTACTTAAGTTGACTCTTGCCATTGGAAAACATCATCCCATAAAGGCGTGGAAAGTTTTGGTTTATGATGCCTTTATGGATAATAGCTTTTTCGAAACGCAGCCAGCGGAGAATTTGAGCCTCTGGGAAGAAATCATTGGTCTTTGGATCAAGACTGATAAAGAAAAACTTAAAGAACTTATTATAAAATTCACACCCTCGGTACAATCAACAGCTGGTAACATCTTCACCTGGGGAGAGAGCTCAGAAATCGAAGGTAAAGTGTTCGTTTCACGCAGGGTGACTTACTTATTGATGGCTGCGCCAAAGAACTTTTTCTTGGTTTATCTTGGAGATCTTTTCTCCAAAATCGAGTACTCGCTTGGAAACAGTTGTCCCTTCGCATATCGTGCTCACATAATGGTTTTATTCAGGGCAATTGTTACCTGCTTTGACGATGTCCATCTTATACCCAGATGGTCCATAATAGTGCACGAATTGCTCCTCGTTTTTGAATCTATAGCTGAACGCGATTCAAAACATTTGCTTTCCATGAGCAAGGACGAACTTCAATTGGTGCTTGCTAGTTGTAAGCTTTTGGACCAACTACTTCTTGCTCGTCATGATGAATTTACCTTGAGTGACTGGCTCTTCGTTTCTGCAGAATCGAAAATTGTCACTCGGCCCCAGCAGCTGCACGCTCTTGTGGACATAATTGCATCCAAAGACCTTGTTGTTGCTAGAGAGCCTCCTATCAAGATTGACCAACCCTCGGGCTTACTTAAACCGCTACTTCATGGAGTGGTACATCTCGAGAATATTTCGCGATTAAGATTATTCTTTGAGTCGTTGAGTATGATCAATTTTGAAAGAACTTATGGTCTTTACGAAGTTGATTACGATAGTGTAAGGAGTGACATTTTCAACGACTTGATACTCCGGGGTTAAATATGTGATATAGACATTAAACAAGCTAGACAAGGTAGACAGAACAAAGTGCAGGAATTGCAATTAACCTAAACTTCGCAACCGCTTCATAACACCAAGGTGCAAAATAACTCTGCTTCCCTCGAAGGGAATTTGCCTTTCAACTGTAAATTAGGATCATGGACAGTGAACATGAGCTGGAGTTCGACGATGAACTCGAACTACAAACTCCTCGCAAACTACGAATCGGGCGCACTTCGAACTCATTATCAACAAACGGTGCAGAGCCCTCCTCTCAAGGCATTGTAGAGCAAAGCACCGTACTTAAAATGCCACTCAAAGGCGACGCGGGTGCAAGACTGCAAGCTGAAACTCCATCTAGATTGTCCCCTTCAACTTATGCACGAATCAATAAGTACCAGTCTCGCAATGGGACCCCATTGAAAAAACCGCCCATAGTGTCTAGTGTGCAAGAGTCATTAGATGAAGATGATGAGAAGCAGATAAGAGAAACCAAGTTGTTGACAGATGACAACAAGTTAGACACCGCGGCATCCTCACCGTTGCGAACAGCCGTGGTAGACATGCAACAGTCCAGTCCGGTAAAAAGCTACAAAATAATCGAGAAGGCTCAGTTAGGTACCCCTCCAAAGTATAACATCCGCTCTCGTCCTGTGAACGAAAGTAGCACAGAGCGTAAAAATGACACTACCAAACAGAAACTGCCAATTCCGTCACCCACGATTCGAGAAAAACGGCCCAGTTTGCGTACTGAATCTCTGCCAGCGCCTAAGCCTTCAGCCAGGCGCTCACTGCCATTGTTGAGATCTGATAGAAGCAGTTTTTTGAAGCATGATCTCCAATTGCCCGATATGAGTCGTGCTGAGATTCTTGAGCGAATGAACGAAAGTATTTTATCATTGATTGAGAACGACACTCACAGCAGAAGAAAAAGCAGGGAGGAAGAATCTCATGATGTGGACAACATTCCAGACAATTCAGACGAGTCTTCAGGTGATTCGCCTGAAAAGATATTGGATGAAATTGATATGGTTCTCAACTCCACCAGGCAGCCCAGTTCTGACGTGGGACACCGGCCTAGAAAAAGAGAAGGTCTGCCCGGCTTGGATGAGGAATCTGGGTGCATTAATTCCAGCCCGAGGAAGAGGCGAAAGAAAACCACCCCGATCTACAAGAATATATCTGAGCCAGAACATACTGATCGCAGATCAAAAGTTGTGCCATCATCAATACGTAGTGGTGAAGTTGCCTACTACGGAGATTGGCCAGAACAACGCTGGAGCAAACTAGACCAGCTTATCAGGCTGAATCTTATGAGCAAAGAGGAGATCATTGACAGCGGCCATGTACTCCGAGAATTTAACTGTGTCAACAAGAACGAGCTCAAACAGAGGGTGGATTTCTTAACTGAGTACAGTAAGTTGAAAACGAAGAAAACGAGAATATTGCCGAGAAAGGGTAAGCTCCGATCCAAACGAAGTGTATTATAGGACTCGAGTGAGCCCAATGTATATTATTGTATAATGTAATGCAGGTGGTCAGAAGACCTTTGAAAGAACATTGGTCAATTTATCATCAGGTTTTGATTTGACCTTTAAGTCGTCCTTGGCTTCAGCTCTGGTGCTGGTGACCTTTCTTTGCTTATAGAAGCGTCGCATCTCATCGTCTTCATCCTGAGTATTTCTCTTCTTTTGTATATTCTTAATCATTTTTGATTTCTCCACATTGTTGATAAAACTCTTGTTCATTTTCTGTTGCTGTGAAAGTTCGAGTGCCAATTTGGCCAGCCTTACTTCGTTCTCCTTGGCGATCTGTTGCGTCAAATCATGCCACTTGAATTTCGGCAAATATTTGATATTCATGATATCATCGTAATAATACGACGTTTTACGTCCACCAATTTTATTTCCGTTCATTGTTGAGGCGCAGATCTTTGCCTCTCTCTTCTTGACAAATTCGACCCACCCTTCTGTGTAATTTTTTTTCTTGTTTCCTCCGTACTTTACTCTCTTATTATACGTAGCTGCATCTTCAGGTTTCAAGAATAGTCTGTCTACCTTTCCAAATTTGGAGAGAATGGTTCGCAAGGTCGAAGGCTTCATATATGGGGGGATACGGGAAAGATAGCAGACTCCAGTCTTTTTGATTTTCTTAGTTTCTTTCTCTAGCTGCTCAGCCGTGAGTTTCTTGAGTTTATGATTCTGTATACCATCAGGTACCAGCACCAGTTCCTGATCAGAATCATCATCATCATCATCGTCGTTGTCGTCTTTGTCTTCAGTTTTGGCAAAATTATCAACTATTCCGAGTTTCTTTCTTGTCTCTTGAATTTGCAATTCCTCCTCTTCCGAATCAAAATCGTTCTCATCGTCACTAGCAGCATCTGAAACTTCATTTTCTACATCAGATCCACTCATTGGGTGTTCCAGATCGCTGTCGTGAACGCCGAAAAGTGACTCTGTTCCACCAGCCTGATTTTTTTTTGCCATTTGAGTTGTATCCGACCGAATATGATCGTTCGCGATGAGGCTCTATATCCGTTTTCCTGTATATATTTTCTAGGTGTTGCGACGTCGCATTTGTTCTAAAAACTTACAGATAAGGAACATCTATTCATGTATTATAATTGAGAATTAGTATATATCTATTTCTTGTTCAAGTCGTTAGAAGCGTCCTTGGCACCCTCAGTGGCACCAGTAACAACACCACTGACGTATTGAGCAGCATTGGCAATTTGTTCCTTAGCAGCGTCAACGTATTCGGAGGCAGTTTCGGCCAAAGTGGCTTGCTCATTGTTAGCAGCCTTCTTGGCATCATCGTGACCTTGTTGGACATTGTCAGACACACTTTGAGCGAAAGACTTTTGGTTGTCTGGAGTACCCTTAGCAGCGAACTTGTCCAATCCGTCAGTGGCACTCTCCTTGGCCTTCTCCAAGGTAGACTTCTCACTGTCAGGCTTGACAGCCTCAGTTACTTTGTCGGAAACGTTCTTTCTACCTAAGTCAGACATGTTTATGTTTTGTTAATGATCCGACGAGGGGAATCGATGCATTTTTATAGTTTGGAAAATCATGTGCTCGGTTGTTTGCTGCATGGTGCCACCACTGACCAGTGCGGCTTTGTGGGCATAAGTTGCTGCTATGGCATCGTTTCGTACCTTGTATCCATGACTATGATTGCTACTCTGTCCCGATTAGGAAATGTGCGGCGGCAACCTTCTAAATTCCGGGGCCGCACATCACTCGTATTGGGCCACAGAAACAGTCAATTTAGTACGAATTTTCTTGTCGTTGATCGGGAGCGGCAGATGTAAAGTTTAAGTCCAAATGAAGGAATGGGCAAACATACAGATTATAACCGTAGAACACCATATGATAGCGGCAATTGCTGCTGCAAACGACTCTTGCTGGTATAGTTTGCGCCGGAATACCGATGGTACACGTTCTATGAACGCATGGAAGCCAATCGATATACCCTCGGCCCCTCGGCTGTGTTTACCATGTCACTCTAATTATTGCAAAATGCAAAATTGCGTCATTTCGTAAATTTGAAAAATAGATCAAACATCATTGTAACGTCACATTGAGGTACACCAAGTACTTTTGCATGCTATTCGCCTTTGAGACAACTCAAATTTCAAAACTCGAATCTCTTGTACTCGCCTACTTGACAGTTCTTTGAACATCGTTACACCATCTCAATAATACTGCACATAAACCATAGTACCTCATCACACAAATTCTTGTAACTGTCTTGCAACCTCCATGGCCAAGAAAAGGAGTCTCACCGGGAGCCTTGAGCTGAAGGTGTATAATCTCATACAGAATTTACTTGTAGAGGAGACAGAGCAAAGGAAAAAAGACGCTCCAGATGACGACAGTTTCAGTATAGCGTTGGCTCGTGATTTACGACCTTCTCAAGTAGTCGATTATGTCCAAGCCAAGGACTTTCTGTTGCGTAGAACCAAGAGAAACATGCTCTTGAAGGTCGTAGAAACTGCATTACAGGCTGCGAGAGATCAAGAGATCGAAGAAATTGAAGATAATGGCGACAACATGTCCCCATCCATTGGTGACGTAATAGATAGTGACTTTGAAGGAGTAGATGAGAAGGACCTAATGGAGGTAAAAGATACCAACGCTTTGAATAAGTCGGTGATTTCATTGTGGAACTTGGAAAGCACCAAAGACAGTGAAAATGACGAACAAAAAGACGAAGAAGATAAGAAAAACGAGAAGAAGAGACTGAAAAATTCGTCATCAAAACAAGTAACGAAGCGTCAAAAGAGCAAACTTGATCACACACCTCCATCAATAACACTCTCTTCTTTAGGCGGGCTCGAAGAAGTCACAAAGGACCTTTTGGAGCTTATTGGTTTGCCCATACTACACCTGGAAATTTATACAGCTACTGGGGTCGAACCACCAAGAGGTGTTCTCTTATATGGACCACCAGGATGTGGAAAGACAACTATTGCCAATGCTTTGGCTGGTGAACTCAAGGTTCCATTTCTTAACATATCTGCTCCATCTGTCGTATCAGGGATGTCAGGTGAATCGGAGAAAAAATTACGAGAGATCTTTGATGAAGCTAAGTCTTTGGCTCCTTGCTTGGTTTTCATCGATGAAATTGACGCGATCACCCCTAAAAGGGATGGAGGAGCGCAGCGTGAAATGGAGAGAAGAATTGTGGCTCAACTTCTCACTTTAATGGACGAATTAAGCTTGTCTAAAACAGACGGCAAAGCTGTGATCGTGATCGGTGCAACAAATAGACCAGACTCTCTCGACTCAGCATTGCGAAGGGCTGGAAGATTTGACCGAGAAATTTGTCTCAACGTACCTGGTGAAGCACAACGGTGTTCCATTCTTAAGGCCATGACAAAACAGCTAAAGCTCCAAGATCCAGATTCATTCAACTTTGTTGAGCTCTCAAAAAGAACTCCTGGATATGTGGGAGCAGATCTCAAGAGTTTAGTCACAGCAGCCGGAATTTCGGCTATAAAGCGGATATTTGAAAGCCTTAGTGAGCACGAAGCCGAGTTACTATCGAACGAAGTAAACTCAATGGATTTGGAAATGGAGACTGATAAATCTAATTTTGACAGTAAATCAGAGGCAGAGAAGTTATCGACGATTCAAAGGTTCTTGATGCAACATCCAAATCCTTTGACTCCTGAACAATTACTGCCTCTAGCAATCACCTATGATGACTTTCTTGTGGCATTACCAACAATTCAACCCACAGCAAAGAGAGAAGGATTTGCGACTGTCCCAGATGTTACTTGGCGCAACGTGGGGGCACTCAATCATATTCGGATGGAATTGCACATGTGTATTGTCCAGCCCATCAAGAAACCAGAGCTTTATGAAAAAGTAGGTATAACCGCACCGGCGGGAGTACTTATGTGGGGACCACCAGGATGTGGTAAGACACTTTTGGCTAAAGCTGTAGCCAATGAATCTAGAGCCAACTTCATCTCTATCAAAGGTCCAGAATTATTAAACAAGTACGTTGGTGAGTCTGAGAAAGCTGTTCGTCAATTATTTCAAAGAGCAAGAGCTTCAGTTCCTTGTATAATTTTCTTTGATGAATTGGACGCTTTGGTTCCTCGAAGAGACACTTCATTATCTGAGTCTAGTTCCAGAGTAGTTAATACTCTCTTGACAGAATTAGACGGCTTGAATGATAGAAAGGGAATATTTGTGGTAGGTGCAACCAATAGACCAGATATGATCGACCCTGCAATGTTGCGTCCAGGTCGGTTAGACAAAACATTGTATATCGAGCTTCCAAGTTCTGCAGAAAGACTTGAGATCTTACAGACATTAGTACGTGCTTGTGGCACCCCCTTGGCAAGTTCCGTTGATCTCCATACCATTGCATACGATGAGAGGTGTCGTAACTTTTCTGGTGCTGATTTGTCTTCTTTAGTACGAGAAGCTGGTGTGGTGGCTTTGAAGAAAAAGTTCTTTCATGGGCAAAACATAAAGGATTTGGATGCTTCGGGGTACTACGACCAGCAAGAAGAGAGCGACGAAGTGGAAGTGACACAAGAAGACTTTTTGAAAGCTCTCAACAGCATCAATCCAAGTGTTAACGATAAAGACAGGGCCAGGTATGAAAGACTCAACAAACGTATGGGCTGGAGCGTAATCCCCGAAGCAAGCGAGGAGAAGGAAGGAGCAGACGTTAATAACGGGGGTCTGCAAGGAATAGCATAGAATCAATAAATATCATTTAGAAGAGGACGTATTGATGATGGTATATCGCTCTGAATGCCGTCATAAGCCCTCAGATTGCAATGCCCATAACAATTGGAGGGTTGGCCGAGTGGTCTAAGGCGGCAGACTTAAGATCTGCTGGACGGTTGTCCGCGCGAGTTCGAACCTCGCATCCTTCATTATCTTTTTTGCTTTTATTTTCCATGACTTTCAGAAACCAGTAGAAACCAGCAATTTTATGAAACCTTATGCTGGGAGAGCCAACGTAAGATCAGTATTTCCAAGTTCTATGTTGTCTTCGCTGCTGTTTTACTTGTATAACTGCTCATCAATTTTGTGTAACTGTCGCGATTTCGCAGTCATTCTAGGCTCGTGCGCAAATAATCTATCGTACGTAGCGCTTGCTATAAAACTAAAGTTTTCACACTTAATTGTGCTACGAAAGTCGTTTGGACTATGTTGAGATATGCCTGTAATGGAATACGACGCAGGAGTGCTTTTGAGGCAAGGTTCATAAAGTTTCGACCTCATAACAATTACGTGTTATCGAATCGAAACTACGCCAAAACTTCCAAGGCTTCAAATGGAAGCAGTAACAGCACAAAGACCGATCCCAATACCAATAGTAGCCCATCTGCCTCGAAAATTATACCAGAATCAACTGAGAAAGCAAAGGAACTGGAACCGCCCAAATTATCTGGGACAAATATGCCGGTGAATCTAGCACAATACGAACCAGATGTAAAGCCAGTGGACGTCAGTGGTGGTGGAAGTGTAGAAGAGGACCAAAGTTCCGCAGAACAGGCAAATGAGGCTACTGATGAGGCTAATCTGGAGGCAATAAAGGACGAGTACCTTACGACAATTTTCGAAGATATGGAGCCGTATATGGACACCTACAGTGTTTATACCCAGCTCGCGGCTGCTGGATTCACAGGAGAGCAAGCCGACGAAATCATAAACCTTATCGTGAAACAAATTAATACCAAGCTATCAAAGTTGTCGACTAAGTACTCCCAGCTCTTTGAGCTCGAAAACGAGAAATACCTCTTTGAAAGCGCCCAGCAAGAATTGCGAGTCGACATCACCCGGTCCCGGGAAAAGCATATAAATGAACTTACCAACCTACTCCATCTATTGGAACGTGACTTTAACATTTTATCCGATGAGCTCAATGGAGATTTTATCAAAATGAAGAACGACACTCAAGTGGCCACTAATGACCAAAAGTCTGAAAATACGCTACAGTCGAAGAAGATTATCCTTCGAATTCAAGAAACCAATCATAAAATCACCACGGAACTTAACTCTGCCATGAGGTCTGAAATTGAGAGTCTTCGGTGGCATATTTCCAGGTGGGGACTTATGGCTATTCTTGTCTCGGTGTTTTCAGGGTGTACTACGTTTTATATCCACAAGGTCAAATCAAGCAAAGCACAATCAAAACATGATTTTGTTCCATTGGTGATTTACGAGCCTAGCGAATACGAAGAGGACGATTATCATACTGATCTCGACAAGAACTTGGTGGCTTGAGATCCTATAGACTACATAGCACGAATAATGACACTAACATAAATCCACCTCATCAGCACCGAATACACCACATAGCAATTGTACGGTATATACTGATTGTAAATGAGAACTGCAAATCCAGAGCTTTTCATTTGATAATGTCGAATTCCAATTCTAGCTGCGAGAAGGATCCGTGTTTGAAGGAAGCCTGTGCTATCCAGGACTGCTTAAATGCCAACAATTATAATGAATCAAAATGTCTGAAAGTCATAGATAACCTTTACTTATGTTGTAGAAAGTATTACGAGGAAAACGGCTCAGATAATCAGACAACATGCTGTCCAAAATTCAGCTTGTTACAACTTAAGCTCAAACAAAGACTGTTGGGAAAAATCGATGCCGAATTGGTAGATCTGAGACGAGGCTGAACAAGCAGCATGACCATCTTCAGACTATAATGGTGTCCAAAAAGTTACAAAATCACGAAAAAACACGTAAAGCTCATTTCAGGGGTGAGCAGCATCACATATCACCATAGAACTACACCACTGCATCTACACAAATAAAAGCTACGAAAATGTATGTTTAGAGCCGCGTAGATCCCCACTTGGGAATCACGACAAAATGGCCGGTAAAACGCTCTCTCTAAGGCTTACCCGAGCACGAAGGATCACAAAGTGATATAGATTATATGTGGAGTAGTCATATAAACCGTGACTCTAATGGGCGCCTAATTAAAGACATTGTATGAAGAATTAATCTTCCGCGATGACTTTGTAGGGCGCGCCGGGTAAGAGATGGATGCAGGAGCAGAGCCAGGTAGGATAGAGGTGATAGATACTAGAACTAAGCTGGGGTGGATGATACTGGGATGAAGAGGTCTAGTGTCTAGTCTAATGGTTTATGGAAGAACTGTACTATTTATAAGTGACATAATGAACATTTGTGATGAGTTCAACGTCGCGAAACGGTGAAAGCTAGACAAGTATTGCTTGAAAGACAGTTTGATTCGTGATAAGACGAGTTGAGGTTTCACCATATGGTACCACGCTCAGGAATTGCATGTAATTGATCTGGATCCATGCACAAACCACCAATGCTTGCTGACAATTTTTAACCAGATATGACGAGCAATGTCCAAAGTTGCAATTCTCGAGTATTCTATGTACAAAGTTGCAATTCTGATACTATTTGCAGTATTTCAGTTGCCTTTCACCATTTTCTCTTACTATGTTTGGCACCCTCTTCTTTACTATTGGTCCTTTCTTTTATCATACTCATGTGCATCTGGAACATATTGCTTGAGTTCTGTGTTAGTACCAAGTTTCGTCTCAATTATCATTATACTTACCAGAACTGTCATCAAGCCAGAGAACCTGGCCGCTGACATGCTTCACAGAACTGTCGGCACGGACACTCAGTTCGTATTCTCTTGTAGCGACATCGATCCCAGCAGGTTCTATACCTGCTTCTTTCAATTGTTTACGAAGCAAAGCAATATGAAGCCCCATTTTGAAATTGCGTCGGTTTGCCTCCTTACGTTCTTCTATCATCACCATATCTTGTTTCTTTTTTGCATTCAAAAAGTTAGCCTGTTGAAGTTGTAATGTTTTCAAACTGATTGCATTTGAATCATTGTTGAGTTTTTCTAATCGGATTCGATTGTTATAGTTGTCGATGGCTATATAAGCAAGAGCACACATGGCGACGACTGATGAAAGTTCTTTTAATGAACTTTCGTTATTCCGTTCATTGGTTTTGTCTTGAAAGGTTTCCTGACTTTTATTTTGTTGTGTCCCTTCCTCGACAGGTTTGGGCAATTCGGATGGTTGATGCTGACCATATTGAGGAGGCACCAGAGATGGGTTCGAAAAATGGGATGGAAGTGAATAGGGCCGTTTAAAGCATCTGGATACTCTATTAATCATTAGTGAAAAGATGCGAATGCGAGCGAAATTTGTTACCAAAACTACATCAAGTCAAAATTGGTGCATTACCTAGTATACCTATAACAGTAACTACAGAGTAATAGAACGATGATATTACACATGGTGATGTGAGGAATTAGCGTGTATCCCCGAGAATTTAGTGTCTTCTCGACTCAGCAATGACCTTGTTCATTTCTTCAACCTTTCTCAAGGCTCTCTTGTGGGTACCCAATCTCTTCTTGGCCAACTTCTTGGCTCTCTTCTCACCAGCATTTCTGATCAATTCAATCAATCTTCTCTCGTAAGGAGCCAATCCAGAAACCTCCTTGACAATGCTTCTGACAAAGTCAGTTCTCTTGGAAAGAGCACCCTTTCTGTAGGAGATCTTTGGGGCGACCTCCTTAGCGGAGACCTTGTGACCCTTGTTTAAACCAACTGCAATACCTGAATGTTAGTAACCAAGCCATAAAATCACGATGACGGAATCTAAATGTCAAGAAAAGTGGAAAAAATTATTCATGATAAAAAGGAACCAGTCCACCTCTGAAAGGAACCACACTTTCTCTACACATTGACATTGTCATTCCGTTCTTCTTCTTTCAAGCAAACCACATACCAGATTTAGCCATTATGTTCTGTAGTCTAGTGTGAAATTTTTTTCGAGTGAGAATTGAAACCTGTACACGTGAGAACACAGGGTGCAGGCAAGTAACTGACGACCTCAGGGGTGCAGCCCTACAGAACACGTGACGTATACCAATACTATTCGGTCTAGCTATGTACATTAGGCTGCAACTTTGGTAAAGTCAAAGTTGTAGCTCTCTAGTTTGTCCACGATTTCCTCGGTGGTCAAGTATGTATGGTTTCTTAAGAATTCTGGCCAGCTGATAGCCTTGTAACTGTCCCTCTTGACCTCAGGGTACAAGTATTTAAGTAACTTGTTGCGTCCAACAAACAACTTTTTGCCATCTTTATGCACATATAGAACTGGTTTCGACTCGTTGTTAACAGTAACTGGTGGCAACTGGTCCAATTCCCGTTTTTTCATCACTTCGTAGCGTAATTTCCAGCCCTTTAAACCCAAGGTCTTTACTCGAGCTGGTTTATCTTTGGTGAGGTAGTTGTCCAATCCTCCCTCCTTGGTCACAGTACGTAAAACCGTGGTGGTGACCTTGGTTTGAATGCTCTTGTTCAATGTTTCTGACCACAACTTTGCTTTAACAATGTTTGGAAGATGTGCTCTAAGGTTCTTGTTACCGGCTTCGGAACATGTTTTGGACCTGGTTCTTTGTAATCCACCGAACAATCCCTTGTTCTGGCGCTTGAAGAACATTGTTTCATACGAGTAGACCGGATGTGTCTTCTTCCTGATCGGAATGTTCAAACCCTCGGCAGAATCTCCCGCCTTATAGACGGTAGTATCAACCGGTTTCGTATATCTGAGGATCTTGTAGTATTTATCTTTGCTGGCAGGCGCCGTGACGCTGAACAGCCGGACGGCCGTTTGGAATTGCGAACCCCGTATTATGGGAGAAAGGACAGATGCCAACATGAGGTTGGTGGAGTTGTGGAAATTGTGAAAAGTGTGCGACCGCCGCTTATATAAGCACAACTTTACCAGTATAACGTGGGTGTTTGGTTTAAGTAGCCGGTGATTAGCGGTTAAGATTAAGAATTGGAAAGTGTAATTAGGAGGACAAGCTACGCGAGGAAATTTGGCGAATAGTAGATTCACCTTACAATTTAAATTTTGAATACTTGCTGCAATTCGTATTCAATTCGTTAGAATTTTTCGCGATGCAAAAGGTTCTACAAATGCAGCGCCAATCGCTTAATTCAGAAGGTGCATTGCATATATCCGCTTGCGGCTAAAAACGGAATCAGAAGGGTAAATAGAGGCTAACATAGTGCGACTTAGCATCTGCCACAACTCAGTTACCGAAATTATACACCTTTAGGAACCATTGACTTTGATAAGTTTGTATCTAAAACATGATAAACCTCACGTCTTCGCTCCGACGTCTCGGAACTCATATGCACATACTGCATAAAACCCAAGGTGCATCTCCAGCGTGTCTGCACCGACGGTTGTTATCTGGACCAATATAACAACTTTTTCTGCACCGAAACCTTAGTATTACGACCAGTGCATCTTGGCTAAGTAAGTATGACGTTTTATGATTGCAATTTGCCACGGTGGAGTGGGGAATGTAGACAGGTCATTGCGGATGACGTCACTTATTATTACCGCTAAAATCATCTGAGGCATTAAGGAGAAGTTGCCATCGAGACGACATTATTTGACAGTTATTGGTATGAATTCCGTACTAACATCTAGTCTGACGCTTCTTGTGAGTGCGCCTGTGGTTTTGCAGCGCTGAACACATTCTAGTTGTACCAGGGTTATTTCTTTGTCCAATCTTCTCCATCATCTTTGTTGGCATAATTTACCCGTAGCATTTGTCATTGGTGATACCAGGTGTTGGTACGTCACACATGCCCGACTTTCCAAAGTCATTTTTCCATTTTAGTGGTTTTCAAAAAAAAAGTCAATCTCCTACTCCTGAAATGAATCATAGCGACGGTACCGAATCGGCCTTCAATTCCAAGTTGTTGCCCAAGGGACTCAGCAGCGCCGCCCCCACAACAGCACTTTCCGACAATTCGTTGGCTTACGGCACCACTTCGTCGCATGCTGGCCACGAAACAGCAAGTGAACGTTTCTTGTATCAAACTCGTACCGTGGGCGATTTACAACATAATTACTCAAACAGCTCCTTGATGAACGAACTACATGATGCTCCCGTTAGTGGCCAGGAAACCAGCTACGCCACATCTAACGCCAGCTCACAGGACCAAGAGATGACCGATTCTTCGTCGCAGCCTATTATTATAACCACCGACGAGAGGGGCCAAAATCGTCGCCCAGCGTCCAAAAACAGCTCCCAACCAAAGGGAAGACTCAAGGTCTCCATCATAGAAGCCCATGGTCTTCTTGTGTCGTCCAATGGTTCACAGCCGTATGTTGTATGCACATTCGAAAGTTCCGAGTTTATTTCTCACGGCCCCCATTCCTACAATAATTCGCCTGGTTTCAAGGTCCCTGACAATACATATCAACATGCCCCGGTCCCGGTTGCAAAATCTCAAAAAGAAGGCTCAAGACCAACTTTATATCAAAGACAGTCGTCGAGTCAGCAAATGAACTTTGGATTCACCCAATCGGATTCCTCGAACCCAATATGGAACCACGAAGCTACGTTCGATGTGGTTGGATCAAGATCTGAGCTTGATGTTTCAGTTTACGACGCGGCCCGTGACGATGCTTTCTTGGGCCATGTGAGGATTTTTCCTTCGACTATTGGTTCTGAAGCCCACCAAAAACCTCAACTTTTGAACTTGCGTCCCAGAATCGTTGGTGAAAGAGTTGATGGACAAATCAGAGTTGAATGGAGGTACAAGTCATCCGACAAAAAACTGTGCACTCCAGATGACTTTGAGGTGTTGAGGCTTTTGGGTAAAGGAACCTTTGGACAGGTGTTTCAGGTCAAGAAAAAGGATACCGATCGAATTTATGCGATGAAAGTGTTGTCAAAGAAAGTTATTGTTAAAAAGAAGGAAATTGCTCATACCATTGGCGAACGTGATATTCTTGTACGTACGTCAGCTGCTGCTTCTCCATTCATTGTTGGCTTAAAATTTTCTTTCCAAACACCCACAGACCTTTACTTGGTTACAGACTACATGTCAGGAGGAGAACTCTTTTGGCATTTACAGAAAGAAGGTCGTTTCACCGAAGATCGAGCCAAATTTTACATTGCAGAATTAGTGTTGGCTCTTGAGCATTTACATGATAATGATATTGTATATCGTGATTTGAAACCTGAAAACATCTTGTTGGACGCCAATGGACATATTGCTCTTTGTGATTTTGGTTTGTCAAAGGCCAACTTGAACAACGATGGTACAACCAACACATTTTGTGGAACTACCGAGTACTTGGCACCCGAAGTTTTACTTGATGAATCCGGCTACACCAAGATGGTGGACTTTTGGTCTCTTGGAGTTTTAATATTCGAAATGTGCTGTGGATGGTCGCCATTTTACGCCGACAATACCCAGCAGATGTATAAGAATATTGCATTTGGCAAAGTTCGGTTTCCAAAAGAGGTATTGAGCTCTGAAGGTCGATCATTTGTGAAGGGTCTTTTGAACAGAAATCCCAAGCATAGACTTGGTGCCGTGAATGATGCCAAGGAACTTCGAGCCCATGCTTTCTTCCAAGATATAGATTGGGACTTGCTTCGTGCCAAGAGCATTCCTCCACCATTCAAACCACATTTGACTTCTGAAACAGACACATCCAACTTTGACCCCGAATTCACATCAGAGTCAACGTCAGTATTGCGCAAGAACCTCGAACTTGCAACGACGCCGTTGTCGCCGGGAATTCAAGCCAAATTCAAAGGATTTACCTATGTGGACGATTCTGCTATGGAAGATCATTTCGGCAAGTCGCACCGAATGAATACGTTTCAGCCACCAGGATCTTTCATCCCTGGTAATCCTAACCTTCCACCTGACGAAGATGTCATCGATGACGATCACATAGAAGAGGAGCCGGAAGAGAAGATGCAGATAGACGATGAAATGCACCAAATGGATGACGTCGAGTTCGTCAACGGGCGTTTCGACTTGTGATATCGGCCTACTAATTATTTTACTTCAGGACATTATAGAATTTGCCTTATGCAATTCTGGCATTAATAATGTATTTATAGACCATCTACCACCGAGTCCGGTCCTTACACCCAGTGCAACTTTCGCGCGCACTTCAAAATTCAAAGTCTGGTCCAAAAACACAGTTAAATGTCAGATCCTAGAAGAGCCGATCCGCGAAGAGGGGGCAACTACCCCGACTCAGGAGGATACAGGCAGCCCCAGCGACCCGTGAAGGAAGAAACCGGTCCGCAAATACACGATGAGGCAGATTTGGTGTCGTTTCGCAACGATGCATTGAAGCGAATGTTAATGAACCAAGAACAATTAGAAAATGTTACAACGAAATACGTACACACGTCCAAGATTATACCGCCTGGTATATGGGCCACCAGCAACAAGGAGTCTGCTTCCATGGATGACGCGGAAATGGAGAAATATTTGCAAGAACAGCTAGACAAGCCATATTTTGGAGACCTTAAATTAATGAAAAAGAAGGAAGAATTGCTCCAGAAAGAAATAGAAAATCTTGGAGAAACACCCGTAATAGGTATGGATGACCTGGAGTATACATTCCAACAGAGAGCGACTAATATTCTAGCACAGAAGTTTTCTCAAATTACCGATAAGGAGTCTTTCGAACAATATCAAAAGGAAACCGAAGAAATCTTAAAGGACATGAAGTCTACACACTCAAAAGAGTACAAGGTACATGCTCCTTACACAAAGCGTTCAGTATCGCCGCTGTCGCTTGGCATTCAGGTAGAACGAGCTCCAGATAGTTACAACCCCAAACTGGTTAATTCGTTAATTGGTCTTGGCAATGACAAGATGGAGCCAGACTATATGGATGGCGGTGGCTTCGAGAGCAACGACACCCATAAACAAACTTCAGGCTATACTGAGCCACAGGGCCAATTTTCAATCGACATACTTCAAGGCGAAAGGCATGGCTCGAACGATGACAATGCCTCAGGCGTCAATAATACCGGCACCATGATGGATGACAACATCGACTCGATGTTTGGTGGAGATAATGCTCAATCAATGCTTGACGACGATATGAACGACTTGATAAATTTTGACCAAGCCGATGACGACGATGCCATGGGAAACAACGGGTTTGATGGCGAGTTCCTCAAACTTGAGTAGCCTTTGTATAATAATCAATGTAATATATGTACCATCTTTCTTTCCCCTTTATAACCCCACCAGGGTGGGTATATGCAGGCCCGCTGTCCTGCCGCGTTGACAGGCTTCTATCGCGCCAGAGATCACCGCCTATTTGTTTCGTTTCTGTTTAGCCATTATAGGTCTCGTGGTGAATGGACGAAATAGAAAAATCACACGCTTCGGCTGATACCGAGGCTTTGGGTGGCACCTATCCGGGCACTTCTGCTATACCTTCTCAAGCCGTAAAAGCGCCTCCTAGAATACGGCTTCGACAACAGAAACTTCAGCTTACGTTTATTGGATATGTTGTGGTGCTTAGTATGTTCACCGCGCTACAGGTTCTTGGAGTGTGGTTCTTTACCCTGGGCTTTTTACTTTCTCGTCAAGTTTTACCCGATATAGCCGAGTGTACTCCCAACATGGTGGCCGCCGTTGACGATACTTGTATGCCTCCGCAGTTCGACAAAGTGGTGATGTTGGTGATCGATGCACTTCGATTCGATTTCACGATCCCAGTGGAAGACTCAGCTAATCCCGACCAACCGTCTGGTGAATTTTTCCACAACAATTTTCCCATTCTCCATGATACTTTTCTCTCACAACCCCAAAATGCCATCCACCTCAAGTTCATGGCTGATCCCCCAACGACCACCCTTCAGAGACTCAAGGGCTTAACTACGGGCACTCTTCCCACTTTCATCGATGCGGGCTCGAACTTTGACGGTGACTCCGTGGACGAGGACAATTGGCTACTCCAGCTTCACAAGCATAACAAAACCGTAGCATTTATGGGAGATGATACCTGGAAAGCCATGTTTTCCAAGTACATAGACCCCACGTTGAATTTTCCGTATGACTCTTTGAATGTAAGAGATCTACACACGGTGGATAACGGGGTACTCGAGCACATGTGGCCCCTATTAAGAGAGTCCGGGTCGAAGCAAAAATGGGACGTTTTGATCGGCCATTTCTTAGGCGTAGATCATGTGGGTCATCGTTATGGGCCTAATCACTATACTATGAAAGAAAAATTGAACCAAATGAACGACGTCATCAAGGAAGTGATGAAAACGTTGGACAACAAGACCTTGTTGGTGGTGATGGGAGACCATGGCATGGATGCCACCGGAAACCACGGAGGTGAAGCTTTAGATGAACTTGAGAGCACATTCTTTATGTATCTGAAGCGCAAATTTGTCCACAGAAAGGATAAAGACGTCTATGACCCAAGACAAAAAGGTAAGAATTATAGGGCTATCAATCAAATTGATTTAGTTCCAACAATATCGTTGCTTCTTGGACTACCAATTCCCCATAATAACCTAGGGTTCCCCGTGGATGAGCTTTTTGGAGACAGAGACTTGACCATCGGTGCATTCAAGACCTTGGTTCAAATTCAGAAATTTAGAGCTCAAACTCCATCACTATCTCAAAATGATGCTTTGAACGAAGAATACAGACTGCTATACCGTGATTTTACCGAACAAGTCTCCTCTTTTTCGACAAAGAAAACTCTTTCGGCGCTAGTCGAGAGGACAAAAAAATTTCAATACTCCTCTTTGGAGGAGTGTAAGTCCTTATGGGCTCGATTCGATTTAATTACCATTGGAATAGGGCTTCTGGTTCTCATCTTGTCACTTTCATTCATATTGACCTATTCCCGTTCCATACCTGCGGTTAGGGTCCTGACTATGTCCTTTGAATTCATTGGCTCAGTCATCGCAATGCTAATGTTAGGATTGGTTTCGTCGTTCTCAGTCTATGTTGTACTTCGTCCTTTGAAACTTAAAATCTGCCTTGCGGTTGGACTGGCAATAGGAATCATTGTCGGTCTTTGGGCCCCAATAATGGACAGATTCAGCATCGTTTGGCTCGTGCACCAGATACATGACTTTTTCGTTTTCAACTTTTCGTTTTGGTCATTCTTGGGGATTCTTTTCTCTATTTTGCATTTCTTAGTGTTTGCATCAAACTCTTTCGTTGTATGGGAAGACAAGGTTGTCCTGTACTTCATTGCCACTTTTGGATGGTGCTCTATTATTTATTGTGCTAGGTTGCCTGGCAAGGTGGATAGAATCTTGGGAATGTCTCATGGATTGACTTTTGTGATCATTTCCAGACTTGTTGGAACCATCAACTTATGCCGAGAGGAGCAGGCAGCGTATTGTATTCCTACCTTTCTCCAAGCACGGTCGTATGGGGTGATACTATTATATGTGGTGGCATTACTACTTCCACTGGTCATACGACTGTTCTATAATCTCACCAATTCGTTCCATTCTGCTGCCAAAGTGTGGGTGGGAACAACGTCCTTTTTACTTGGCGCAAATGCGCTTTATTGGACTTTTGAGTACATTGAGAGTCAAGATGTCTCATTCTTGAACTATTCTTTGAACTTTAGCATTTTCAACTCAATAAGGTTGGGCATCTCTCGCACAGTTTTATTTGTCACTTTGATTCTTGCAAACTACAGCTGGTCGAGAGGGCCCCTCTGCGTTAAGCTTGATGTTGACAATTCCATACCTGAGCAACCCAAAACCATTATCTTGGGATATGAAAACATCTACGGGTCGTCCTACTTTTTATTGGTCCTCAATTTCACCGTGGGCATAATGCTTGTAACAAAACCATTGGGTGCTGTATCGCTTTGTATGTTGGTCATACAGATCTTAACATTACTAGAAATTGCAAGGATTTTGGATATTCGCCGAAACTTGATCACGCCAGTGATTTTCAGTTTATTGGGTTACCAACACTTTTTCGCAACTGGTCATCAAGCAACCATTCCCTCCGTTCAATGGGATGCTGGATTTGTGACCACAGAAACCATCATTTTCCCATTCACTCATCTCAACATCTTCCTTAATACGTTTGGACCTTTCATCATCACCTGTCTTAGCGTCCCATTGATTTCACTTTGGGCCATTCCGCCTTCAAGTAAACCAATTACGTTGCTTTCCTACATCGTCACCAACATCACAACGGTAATTACTCATCAAAGTTTGATAGCAATCTCCAGTTTTATATTTGCTGCACATTTCCGAAGACATTTGATGGTATGGAAAATATTTGCTCCTCGGTTCATGCTTGGTGGCTTGACATTGATAGTAACAAACGTCACCTTGGTGGTGGTAACGTTGTGGTTTGGAACGGGTAAGGTTCTCACCCAGGTAAATCGCATCTTTGGTAAATAGTATGTATAATAGATCTCAGAACTCACGCATGCAAATCGTGCATTCTATCATTTGATTGCGCGATGCAGGAATTCACTCTTTAGAATTGTCTCTACCATACTCATTTATGTCGCTATTAATATGGTGCCATATATACTTGGTACTAGTTCTGGCGGCTCAGAATGCCTCTTTCACGCCACAGCATATAAGAACTCTACAAAACGAGACCAAATCTTTATTTAATCATGCATGGCAGTCCTATATGAAATTTGGATTTCCTGCCGATGAGGTCCTCCCACTATCGTGCGAGCCTTATGGCCGCGATTTCAATGATCCGTTTAATATTGTCAGAAATGATGCAATGGGCAATATTTCCCTGACTGTGCTTGACAATTTGGATACACTAGTAATAATGGAGGAATGGGACGAGTTTGAAAATGCATTGGATTACTTAAAGGCATCCAAAAACACATTGTTTGCCAAAGATACAATTGTCCAGGTGTTTGAAACGACAATTCGATCTCTTGGAGGGCTTCTTTCGGCCCATTTAATCCTTTCAGATATTTCTCAATTTCTGCAAAGATATACAAGGCTCGCAGAAATAGCTGAAAAATATGATGGATTTCTATTGGATATGGCATACGACTTGGGGAAGCGATTAATTCCAGCATTCAGAACAAAAAGCAGCATCCCGCTTCCTCGGGTCCATTTAAATCATGGTCTCAAATTGATCCCTCCATCACTTCAAATCGACGCTTGTACCTCGGGAGCCGGCTCTCCTGTATTGGAATTCACCCTTTTGTCTCGTCTTACGGGTGATCCACAATTCGAATACTTTTCTCAGGTCTCATTTTGGAAAATATGGGCGTCAAGACTGCTGTTGGGCTTAATGCCAATGACAATTGATCCTCAGTCAGCAAGATGGAAAGACGCTGTTTCTGGAATTGGAGCGTCCATTGACTCATTTTACGAGTACGCCGTCAAGTCTTCTATCATATTTAACGATTCACATATGTGGGAAGTCTTTAAATCAAGCTACAAATCTCTCTTGACTCATCTGGTACAAGGAGGTGGACCTCTCGATGCAACAATGATTTTCACCAATGTGGGTAGTAACGATGGTCAGTTGTTCACCGACTGGATTGATCTGTTGAGCGCGTTCTGGCCTGGACTCCAAGTACTCGCCGGACAGCTAAAAGACGCTGTAAAGACCCACTTATTGTACTTGCGCATCTGGGACTACTTCGACCTGATACCCGAACGATGGAACTTTAGGCTCAGCGACAAATCGACCAGTGCAGTTGCCCTAGAATGGTACCCCTTGCGTCCAGAATTCATCGAATCTACTTATTATTTGTACCGGGCAACAAAAGATCCCATGTACCTTCAAATTGGCTCTCGAGTATTAAAGTTACTCCAGACAAGATACATGGCCAAGTGTGGTCTTCATGGTGTTCAGGATATACGAACGGGTCAGATGCAAAACCGGATGGAAACTTTTGTCATGAGTGAAACACTAAAGTATCTTTACTTACTTTTTGATGCCGCTAATGAACTCTTCGTTCATAATGGAATGTTAGCTCTGAAAAGCTGGGTATTTTCCACTGAAGCGCACCCGTTATGGTTTCATGAACAGTTGGATGTTCTAGGAAAGAGAACAGACATCAATGCTACCAATTTGCATGCTCAAGACCACTTTAAGTTGAAGGAGGTTTTTGAGAAAGAACTTGCACTCAAAGGAGGTCAAAAGCGATTGGGGGCTTTTGTCAAAAAGCTGAACATTGACTTTTACCGCAAGACGCCAAACAAAAATCAGAACAGAACTATAATCCATTTACCAGCTGTATCAACTGTTGATCCATATGAACTCAAATTTGCAACTTGTGAAGTAATAGCCTTCGACAAGATGATCGAGTTTCCTGCCTCCCATTACTATGAATTGGAGAATCTCTTCGAACTAGATTGGAAATTTCAAGGTAGCCTTTCAAGACCACCATATTTATCGCAAAATCCATTGGACGGTTCTTACATTGAACTTGACCCCGACTTTTTCAGCCTATTTTCCATGTCAAGAACAAATTTGCAAAGTCGGCGAGCAGCGTCTACTCAGATCTACGATGTAATAGTTGGAGACGTTGCTGGCATTCAAGAAAAGGAAATTTCGATTTTCAAATTCAAACCTTCTACTGCTGTGGATGAAGCTGTGGTTTTGGAAAACGACCTATGGATCCCAGATTTGACCGCCATGCGCATCCGAGTCGAAGTTCTCGAGGCAGGTAATGTCGATATCCATAACAATGTTCTAACCCAGGAGTATATTGACAGTTTAGCCGACATCACGGCTGATGTTGATTATCAAGATCCATCCTACGATGTTACCAAACCCAAAACGGCACTTAGAGTGACAAAAGTCAATGGTATCTATGTCAATTCGGGACTGATTGTTTGGACTCATCCAATTCATGATAATACAGGGGCACTCTCCATGACTGATCTCGGAAGAGTTATGATAGAAGGTAAAGTTGTGGAGAATATGATGGTCTTGTGGACCGATCAAGACTCGTAGAGGTGCCTGCAAAAAGTGACAATGTCTTTTTGACAATGGGAAAAAACTACAAAAGAGTCAATTGAACATACTACAAGAGCCCGAAGTCATAAAAGGAGTCATAGAAACGATTAGTCACATCCGTGCAACCATGGTGGTGGTGCTTTTCGGCTATTGGCGGACCTGTGCGTATCAGGCGTATATAAAGGAATGAGTCAATGAAAATTCAAGATACGCAAAAAAAAGTAAGTACCGAGAGAAACAATCGTTGGCAGGGGCTCTAATAGACACTTATAGACATATAGAACCCATCTACAGCCACCCTGCTGATTAATAGATAATTTTCATATCAATGAGCTTTTTCAGACTGTTTAAATTTGCCAGTATTTCCCGCTGCTCCAAATCTTTGTCTTCGACTAACAAAAGGAACATCATGACTGCTGGATTAGATGCCTCCAAATTGGAGATAACGAAGGCGGAAAACTTGAAACCAATGTTGCCAAACGACCAATTGGTGTTTGGTAAGACGTTTACTGACCATATGCTTGAAATCGAATGGACCAAGGACCAAGGATGGGGAACTCCAAAAATTTCTCCTTACCACAACCTCTCGCTTGATCCCTCGGCTGTCGTGTTTCACTATGCCTTTGAATTATTCGAGGGTATGAAGGCTTTCAGAGATGCCGAAGGTAAAATCAGACTTTTCAGACCTGATATGAATATGATCAGAATGAACAAATCTGCCGCTCGTATCACTTTGCCCACATTTGACGACGAAGAATTGATCAAATTGATCGAAAAGTTTGTCCTGGTAGACGAGAGATTTGTGCCAAAAGGTGAAGGCTACTCTTTGTACTTGAGACCTACTTTGATTGGTACCACTGCTTCATTGGGTGTTAGTGCTCCCGACAGAGCTTTGCTTTACGTGATTGCCAGTCCTGTTGGACCTTACTATGCTACAGGATTCAAGCCTGTCTCCTTGGAAGCTTCTGAGAACCTTGTGAGAGCTTGGCCCGGTGGTGTTGGAGACAAGAAACTTGGTGCCAATTACGCTCCATGTATCAAGCCGCAATTGGAAGCTGCCGCCAGAGGTCACCAACAGAACTTGTGGTTGTTTGGAGAAGAGGGATATGTTACCGAGGTGGGAACCATGAATGCGTTTTTCGTTTTTGAGGCTGATGGTAAGAAAGAATTGGTTACTGCTCCATTGGATGGAACTATCTTGGAGGGTGTCACAAGAGATTCTATCTTGGAGTTGTGCCGCGAGAGATTGCCTTCATCTGAATGGACTATCTCTGAACGTCCTTTCACAATCAAAGAGGTGAAAGAGAATGCTGACGCCGGAAAATTGGTGGAGGCATTTGGTGCCGGTACTGCTGCCATTGTCTCTCCTATTGGCAACATTAGCTGGAAAGGAAACGAAATCAAGGTGCCTGTTGGAAGTGAGGGAACCGGTGAGTTGACCAAGACCGTCCTTGACTGGATCATGGGCATCCAATACGGAAAGGTGACCTTCAAGAACTGGTCGAGAGTCGTCCAGTAATTAGCTACTAGCTCTACAATATGAAAATCAGCTCTACTGACATTAAAACTGGCTCTAATATAGCTTCTTTACTTTCGCTCGATAGCCGGCAACTTTTCAATCTCACCGATTATGTAGTCCCTTTCTTCGATTAAGTTTCGATCATTGAAACTACTGAAATCAAAACTCTCGAAGAAGGCAAGAAAGTTGCCACGATTTCGTATGAGAATATCCTGGATCTTTTGCGACTTCTTTGGTTTGGCAACGAAGAATTTGAAGATATGAAATCCTTCGATTCTGAGATTTTTCAGTTTATCGCTCAAGAGTAGCATCACCAACTTGAGGTTATTTGTGTCGTCAAAATACTTGTTAAGGAAATATTGGTTCTGCCGTTGTAAAACCAACTCCGCCAATAGCCGTACGCTTTGCCTTTTCGTTACGTAGTTATCACACTGAATCAATGTGTTAATGTTGGTTGTGAAACGGTCGTAATTGTTGGCAAGAAAGTCAGACACTATTTTCTTGTGAGTGGTGAGTATATCATGAAATGTCGTGTAGGAGTCCGTGGCTATCTCGAACACTGGACTTTGCATATAACGAAAGTAATTCCAAAGAAATGGATGGTCAATGATATACTTATTGACGTCTTCGTACTTGATACACTCACGAAGAATTTGCCCACACGCAAGAGCCACTTCGTCGTTTTCGGGACCCTTTAGGAGCAACACGAGGATCTCTGGTTTTGTATTGACCAAGTACCCCACAGCCGGCACGGAACTTCCCACCTGTCGTCGCAAAAGGGTCAGAAACAACGCTACAACATCCTTTCGGGAATCGAAGTCCAAGTGCTTGAGTTTGTAAACAAGGTAATAAAGGCAGTCAGAATTGAGGATCTCTCGTGACAACGCAGCAACCAGTTCGGGTTGTGGTTCATTTTCATCGTCACCATAAATGACTACTTTGATCTGTTTCAAATAGCGGCCACATTCATCCTGGTATCTTTTATAGTTGTCCAGCGATGACGACAACTTGGAAGACTGCTCGGTGAGGGCTCGGACGAGCTCTTGTGGCGTTTTTGGGTTTCTTTTGAAAAGAAACGCCATGGTTGATTTGCGAGCTTCAGAGCCACAAACGTGAAATTAAAAACGAAATGGGTATTTTAGCTCGGAAATCGTATGACGCACTCACAAACACCTGGTATGTGAATTCCGGACTCAATATTTCTTAGTCAATGTGGCGCACACTTAGACGGCTATTTCCACCAAAGTGATCCTAAACCTTACCGTGGCAGTTTATGCAGGAAGTGTTGAAGTTGCAAACCACGGCATACAGGATGCAATCTAGTTGCGTCGTTGCCATAGTATCGGAAAGGAAAGCAGAACTAAAACCTCAAAGAAAGTTACAGTTACATAAAGTCTGCACCAAATTTGCACCAAATATGGTTTCTTATATTGGAATCTGGAATGCTGTTTCGGTGAATAGAAGCAATCGTCCCATTCTCGAAGATGGAGAGCATATCGTTTACGTCAAAGATAAGGTTGGCGTGTACCAGGGACAACAAAAGATACTCAATCGGCAGATAGGAAGACTATACTTGACGAATTATCGAATAATATATGTCGATGAGGCAGATCCGTTGATGTCCATGAGTATTCCCATATCGATTGTGGAGTCTTGTGGCATCATTGATGGATTTCTTCGATCCTCGGCAAAAGTTCGAGTCAGCTTCAAGCTCGATGATTCAAAGGGACAACCAGAACTTATCTCTCAGTCGTCAAAATCGTCAATAATAGACTGGGTATGCCAGATATGTTCATTTAATAACCATTTGGATACCAAGACAGATCTCGACCAAGACTTTCCACGCTGCACTTCGTGCGGAATACCCCCGCTGCGTACACTTATAGAAAGCTTAATTCAAGGAAAAAACAACGCTAAAGTCGATACTGAAACTCCTAGAGTCAGAGATGACCAATGCCCAAAATGCACTTTTATCAACCACCCTTCGTTACGATACTGTGAATTATGTGGATGTGAGCTCAAGTCGACATTGAGCAAGAGTCTCCAGCAGAAGTTGCACGCTGATGATGCGGGAAGTACCAGCAATATTGCAGGATCTGAAGAACAAGCACATTTGAACATTCGATTAGAAAACGATCAAGAGACATATTCTCGTAGCCCCCCTTATGTCAAGTTCAGTTTTCGGGCAGGTGGGGAACAGACGTTTCATAAACACCTCAATGAGGTCCTCGTTCAAGACCGATGGAGCCGTCTAGAAGCTGCTGGAGCTATTAATAGAGACGCAAAAAAAGTTGATCCAGCCCAAAAAGTGCAAAACACTATTCATGGTGGCGGGATTCACGGACTCGAGCAGATCGGAGAGCAAAGAAGACAGGAAAACGAGACGGTTCTCAGCAGCTCACTCGAAGATTTGGATCAGCTCATGCATCGTGCCCAAGACTTAATCAAATTATCGACAGCATTTCAACCGCTTATCAAGAGGAAGGTCGCATACAAGTCAATTGTACCTCCTCTCAAGATCAAAAAGTCATCAGGACTATATCATCGAGAACTCGCAAGACATATAAGTGAGTATTGTATTAGTGGACCACTTTCGAAAAAACTGTCAATGATCAGCACCCAAGACCTTTTCGCTACTTATAACCGGTATTTGGTCATGACCCAAGGGTTTGGGCTGGAGTTATTAGCACCTTCAGATTTGCAAAAAGTACTAGTTTTAACTGAAGAGTTAAATTTGCCCATCAAGGTCAAAGAGTACGAGAAGAGTGGTTTAGTAGTAATATGTTCAAGAGGTGCTTCACTGTTTGGAGTCAAGGACTTTTTACTTCAACGAGAAAGAGAGTTTGAGCTTGCAAAGCGCAAGTTCGAAGTACTTACGGAAATGGGGTTGGGCGATAGAGACGACTACATGAAAAAAATGTATGCCCATTATAGTGGCTCATCTACTGCTGAAATAGCTGATTCGTTTAATTGGTCGTACTCAATTGCAATCGAGGAGGTGGAAACAAGCGTCAACAGTGGAGAAGTCGTTGTTGATAATAGTATTCTGGGTACCTTTTATTTTGTCAACCGATTTTCGATTCCAGAAGAAGACGTTCCCTCACAACTGAGAGAGGAAATCTGGGACACAATCCAGGAAGAGTTGGCAGAAGAACAACGAACAATCACTAAAACATTAGAGGAACCCAAAGCCGACTATTCGACGCAGCAAGTATCGAATGGGCCAATGTACTCGGCGAGTGCCAATTACGTAAACCTGGCGTTAGACGACTTGCATGGACTCAAGTTTTGAGCCCCAGTGTCTGGATTAGGCAGGTTTTCAAGCGCAATTTGCAATTGTGGGGTTTGCATCTGCATTATCGGGATACGGGCCAGAAGCATAATTACGGCGCACCCGTGGCGATTTGAAGTTAATATTTTCAAGAATATGATATGATCTCAAGAATTGAGAATTGTCTTGTAGTATCTGCTGCGATACTACAACCAATTACATGACACCATTAATCGATTTATCACGTGCTTGCGGTTCACGTCAAAAAGTCCCTGCATTCTATGGCCCCTCCATAGTAATTGATAAGAAACGCCCTGCTTAGGTAATGAGTGATAACGGCCAAGTAGCGGCCCGAAAGCCGCGCGATGCTTTTATCATAGTAGCTTATCGATGAAGCTAATCTTAACAGATGCATTGGCAAGTATATAAAGAGGTGATGTACCCCATGTTTCCTCATCGACTACAATGGCTATTTCATCTTATATTGCTCTTCCTCAAGGAGCTGGTTATGCCGTGGTCTTAGGACTTGGTTTCGTATTTGCACTCGGTATGATGTTGACTACTTTTGTATTGAAACGTTATAACCGAGAAATCATGACTGCTGAAGAGTTCACTACTGCGGGAAGATCGGTGAAAACGGGTCTTATTGCATCGGCCGTGCTTAGTTCGTGGACTTGGGCTGCAACTTTATTGACTTCTACAACTCAAACTTATAACAATGGACTTTCCGGTGCATTCTACTATGCTGCTGGAGCCACTTGTCAGATTGTTTTGTTTGCTTGTTTGGCTATCAAGGGAAAGGAAAGAGCTCCTGGAGCGCATACTTACTTGGAAATCATCAAGGCAAGGTATGGAGTAGCTACTCACCTTGTGTTCTTATTTTTCGGATTTGCAACCAATGTCTTGGTCACAGCCATGTTGCTTAGTGGTGGCTCTGCCGTGGTCAATGACTTGACAGGAATGCATATTGTGGCTGCTTGTTTACTTCTTCCATTAGGAGTGGTTATTTACACCCTTTTCGGAGGTATCAAGGCTACTTTTCTTACAGATTATGCCCATACAGTGATCATGATTATTATTATCATGATTTTTGCCTTTACTGCGTTTGCAACTTCGGACAAATTGGGATCGCCTGGTGCCGTTTGGGAAGCTGTTACTCTTCTTGCTGAAACACAACCTCGTGAGGGTAATGCTGGAGGATCTTATTTGACCATGCATTCCAGATCAGGTGGAATTTTCTTTGTTATTAACATTGTTGGAAACTTTGGAACTGTGTTCCTCGATAACGGTTACTTCAACAAAGCATTTGCTGCTAATCCTGCCGCTGCTCTTCCAGGTTACGTCTTGGGTGGATTGGCTTGGTTTGCTGTTCCAATGTTAACCTCAACTACTATGGGTCTTGTGGCCTTGTCTTTGCAAGATACTCCCGCCTGGCCCACCTACCCTAACAAAATGACTCCTGCAGAAGTCAGTGCTGGATTGGTTCTTCCAAATGCTGCTGTTGCAATGTTGGGCAAAGGTGGTGCCGTTTGCTCTTTGTTAATGGTCTTCATGGCATGTACTTCTGCCATGTCTGCCGAGTTGATTGCCATCTCTTCGGTCTTCACCTATGATGTCTACCGGAGTTACATCAATCCTAAAGCCAGCGGTAAGAAGTTGATCTTCATGTCGCACTGTGCTGTGGTTGTGTTTGCCTATGTTATGGCTGCTTTCGCCATTGGATTATACTACGCTGGAATCGGAATGGGTTACTTGTACGAGCTCATGGGCATTATAATTGGTGGAGCTGTTCTCCCGCTGGCTTTAACATTGTTGTCGAAAAATCAGAACAAAGTCGCTGCTACTTTATCGCCAGTTTTGGCCACAATTTTGGCCATTATGTCGTGGTTAGTTTGTGCCAAGAAGAAGTTTGGTGCTGTCAACGTCGATACTACTTTTGAGGATGATGCCATGCTTACAGGTAACGTGGTGGGCATTATTATCTCCCAGTGGGTATTTGTTCCCGTAGCTTACAATTGTCTTCAAGCCCCAAAATTTCGACTGGCTGATTTTGAAATCCATCACTAGAGTTGACGAGGAAGAGGAATTGATTGCCGCGACCGAAGTGAACGACGCTGATCCAGAATACATTCATCCTGTGAAATCACAAATTACAGTTATGGCAACCGAGATTGCGGACTCTCATGAAGATCGATTAGAAGAGGAAACTAAAAAGTTGAACAAGTCGTTTAAGATTGCCGCCGTCATTTGTGTATCATTGACGTTATGTTTGGTGATTTTGTGGCCCATGCCAATGTATGGCTCCTCGTACATTTTCTCCAAAAAGTTCTTTACGGGATGGGTTTCGGTGTTGTTCATTTGGATTTTTTTCAGTGCTTTCATGGTTATTGTGTATCCCATCTGGGAAGGTAGGGATGCAATTGCCATCACTTTCAGAGGTATCTACTGGGATTTAACTGGTCAAGGGTACAAGGTGAAGCAATGGCAAGAGTCCCACCCCGAGAAATTGCATGCGATTCAATCTCAAGTCTCTGCAAGGTTGTTGGCCATTAGCCAAAGCAATGGAGTTGTGGAAGGTAAAACACTCCAGATGGTATCTACACCCCAAGACATATCGATGAGGAATTGGAGAAAAGGAGTAATTTATGGTAGATGATAGAGTATTTATTTGTGGGATGAATAAGAGTATTAATTGAGAGGTAAATATTCGTATCTTACTCACATGACGATTGAGATACTAGGTTCGCGGTTGGAAACGAGATAGAGGTTGCGAAAGCCCGGGCCTTAAGTCCTTTTAGTAGCCAGTTTAGGTTCAAGTATCTCAGCACTATCTGATTGCGGTGCTCCTCATTTACCCCACACCCCACCTTATCGCACTTTTTTGCAGCCTTGATCCGCAACCGGCGGATCCTGATTTCGCAGGTGTGAAAAAACACACCTCGCTATCGAATCTGACATCTATCTCCCGCCAATCACCGCGCGCGTTCTCTATCATCTGCTTCCACACAGGACAACGGTCTGTATGCAGGGCAATCGCAGATTGGCAGCCGCGGGAAGTTCTAAAACGGGCCGTCGGTCGGCGGAGCGGCGTCGAGCCCGACCAAATCGGGGATCTCCGTTCGATGCCCACCTGGAATCTGGGTACTATATATACCTTGGGGAAGGCATTTTGGGATTTGCAAGTGACACTTTACCTTCGATTGGGATTTCGAGAATAATACCATAATCTATCAAAACTACACATTTCATTAACTTACCTATTCAACATTCAATCACGTCTGCTAGAGAATGTCTTACATAGGTTTCACCGTACAAGAGTGGGTCAAGTACCATTTTAACTCGACTCCCAACGAGTCCTTTGCAACTCTTTGTGAATTGCTCGAATCGCAAAATGCCGCACCCAAAGATCCAGCTTGGATCTCACTTGCAACCAGAGACAATCTTGAACACCAATGGCATTTTCTTCAAAGTAAAGCTGATAAGCACAGTCTTCCACTTTACGGTGTGCCGGTGGCAATTAAGGACAACATTGACGTGAAAGGATTTAAAACTACTGCTGCTTGTCCTCTGTATGCCTTTGAGCCCAAAGAAGACGCTACCACTGTTAGGCTCTTGAGAAATGCCGGTGCTATAATCATTGGTAAGACTAATTTGGATCAATTTGCAACCGGATTGGTAGGAACCAGAAGTCCCTATGGAATTACTCCCAATACTTTCAATGACAAATACGTCGTTGGTGGTTCTTCTGCTGGTTCTGCTTCGGTGGTGGCCCGAGGAATCGTACCAATTGCTTTGGGAACCGACACCGCTGGTTCTGGAAGAGTTCCCGCTGCTCTCAATAATGTTATTGGTTTGAAACCAACCAAGGGTGTCTTTTCTTGTGGCGGAGTGGTCCCAGCATGTAAATCATTGGATTGTGTTTCGATCTTTTCGTTGAATTTGCAAGATGCTCAATTGACATTCAATTTGATGGCCCACCCAGATACTGAGAACGACGAGTACTCCAGACCCATGCCAGATAACCCTCTTGTTTCGTTTCCCTCAACTCCAAATGTGCTTGTACCAACTGATTTATTGTGGTTCGGAGAAACTGAGAACCTCAAATTGTTCAACAAGGCTGTTGAATTTGTCCAAAAGACTGGTGTCAACATCAAGTCCTACGACATTGAACCTTTACTTGAATTAGCTCGATGTCTTTACGAGGGACCTGGGGTTTCTGAACGATACGCTGCTATCAGAAAGTTTCTTGACACCAATCCTCCAACTGATACTCTTGACCCTACTGTTATGAATATAATCAAGGGTGGAGCCAAGCATTCAGCCGTGGATGCCTTTGAGTTTGAGTACAAGAGACAAAGAATTTTGCAGCAAGTGGAAGAAATTATTGGACGATATTGACGTCATTGTGGTTCCAACAGCTCCATTGACTCCAACCATTGCTGAAATCAAAGCTGACCCAATAAAGGTCAACTCCAAGCAGGGAACTTACACCAACTTTGTCAACTTGGCAGACTTATCAGCTTTGGCAGTACCAGCTGGTTTCCGTGCCGATGGCTTGCCATTCGGAATCACGTTCTTGTCACACAAATTCAACGACTATGCATTGCTCGAATTTGCTTCCAGATACATGAAGCAATACTCCCAGGTGCAAAGAAGATTTGCTGGCTGTTTGAAAGACCACACCTCGACTATCAACGACAATTTGCTTGCACTTCCAAAACCCAACTTTGATTCCCAAATAAAACTCGCTGTGGTCGGAGCTCACTTGAAAGGATTCCAGTTGCACTGGCAATTAGAAAAGTGCCATGCTACATTCATCGAGTCTACGACGACATCCGCTTCGTACAAGCTTTACGCTTTGCCAAAAACCGGACCAGTTCAAAAGCCAGGTCTTCGCAGAGTAGCTACAGATGGTGCTGAGATTACAGTCGAAGTCTATGCTGTACCAAAGGAATATTTTGGTCGTTTCATTAGCATGGTTCCAGAGCCATTAGGAATTGGTTCTGTTCAGTTACGTTCTGGAGAATGGATTAAGTCTTTCATTTGCGAGGAAGCTGGCTACAATTCACCTGGAACAACCGATATCACCAAGTTTGGTGGCTGGAAAAAGTACCACGAGTATCTCGAGCAAGAATCCAAGAAAAACAAGAAACCATTCAATTCCGTCTTGGTTGCTAATAGAGGTGAGATAGCTGTGAGAATCATGAAGACATTGAAGAAATTGAACATCAAGTCCATCGCGGTATACCTGAACCCCGATAAGTATGCCAAACATGTGCTCATGGCAGATGTTGCTGTTCCATTAAACGGAGTTTCTGCAGCAGAAACTTACATCTCCATTGACAAAATCATTGACGCAGCAAAGTCTACAGGAGCCGAAGCAATTATTCCCGGTTATGGTTTTTTATCTGAAAATGCAGATTTCTCTGATAGATGTACTAAAGAGGGGATTGTATTTGTTGGACCTGCTGGAGATGCCATCAGAAAGTTGGGATTGAAACACTCGGCGAGAGAAATCGCTTCTGCCGCTGGTGTTCCGTTAGTTCCTGGATCCGGTCTTGTGAAAGATAGCAAGGAAGCTAAGGAGATTGCTGCAAAGTTGGAGTATCCAATTATGGTCAAGTCTACCGCCGGTGGAGGTGGTATTGGTTTGCAGAAAGTTGACTCTGAGGCTGATATCGAGAGAGTTTTCCAGACTGTGCAGCATCAAGGAAAGTCCTACTTTGGCGACTCGGGAGTATTTCTTGAGCGTTTTGTGGAAGACGCTCGTCATGTGGAGATTCAAATGTTCGGTGATGGTTACGGTAAAGCCATAGCTTTGGGTGAGAGAGATTGTTCGTTGCAGAGAAGAAATCAAAAGATCATAGAAGAGACTCCTGCGCCCAATCTTCCTGAAGCTACCCGGGCAAGGATGAGAAAAGCAGCAGAATCATTAGGTGCTACAATGAACTATAAGTGTGCTGGTACGGTTGAGTTCATTTATGATCAAAGAAGAGACGAGTTTTACTTTCTTGAAGTTAATGCCAGACTTCAGGTTGAACATCCTATTACTGAAATGGTTACTGGTCTTGATTTGGTGGAGTGGATGTTGTACATTGCAGCCGATATGCCACCTGACTTTGATCAAAAAATCACCGTAACTGGTGCCTCGATGGAGGCTAGATTATATGCTGAGAATCCTGTTAATTTACTTCATGCCATCCCCAGGTCAATTGACCGAGGTCAAGTTTCCAGCTGGGCTAGATTGACGTTGGGTAGAAAAGACCACGTTTCGCAGAATACGACCCACTCTAGCCAAATCATTGTTCACGGTAAAGATCGTGATGACGCTTTGCGCAAGTTACGTCAAGCTTTGAACGAAACAGTTGTCTATGGGTGTATTACCAATATTGACTACTTGCGTTCGATTGCCGATTCCAAGATGTTTGAAGAAGCCAGAGTAGCTACGAAAGGTGTTGGACTCTTACAAGTATCAACCTACAGCATTTGAAGTTATCAATCCTGGTGCTTATACTACCGTCCAAGATTATCCAGGACGTAAAGGCTACTGGCACATTGGAGTTCCTCCATCAGGATGCATGGATGAGTACTCGTTTAGAATTGCAAACAGAATTGTTGGAAACCATAAGAAAGCTCCAGGTATCGAGATTACTTTGAGTGGTCCAAAGTTGTTGTTTCATCATGATGTCGTTGTTGCTATCACTGGTGGAAAGGCAGAAGTTGATGTGAACGGAAATCCAGTTGACCAGTGGGCGCCTATTTTCATCAAGGCCGGTGACAAGTTGTCCATTGGTAAATTGAGCACTGGTTGCAGGGCCTACTTGGCTATTAGAGGTGGTATTGATGTCACTGAGTACTTGGGATCTCGCTCAACATTTGCACTTGGAAATTTGGGAGGCTACAATGGCCGTGTATTGAAATTGGGAGATGTCTTATTTTTGGGACAACCAGAATTACCCAGTTGTACCTTACCATCTGCTGTTTCGGAACCAACTAAAATCCCAGAATCTTTGATTCCCTCTTATGATTTCAATGCCAACAAGAGCTGGAAGGTAGGTGTAACGTGTGGTCCTCATGGATCGCCAGATTTCTTCAAACCAGAATCTGTCGATGAATTCTTCTCCGCCAAATGGAAGATCCACTATAACTCCAACAGATTTGGAGTCCGCCTTATTGGACCAAAGCCTCAATGGGCCAGAAAGGATGGAGGTGAAGCAGGTTTGCATCCCTCCAATGCTCATGATTATGTTTACTCTTTGGGTGCCATTAATTTCACTGGTGACGAGCCTGTCATATTGACTTGTGACGGTCCTTCATTGGGAGGTTTCGTTTGTGAGGCTGTGGTAGCTGAAGCTGAAATGTGGAAGATTGGACAAGTCAAACCTGGGGACACCATCCAATTTGTACCTCTTTCTTTTGAAGATGCCAAGCTGTTGAAGTCCAAACAGGATTCGCTTGTTGAAAGCTTGCAAGGAGAGTTACCTTCTATTGAAACCAAAGCGTTGCCCAAACCAGAAAATCCTGTTCTCGGTGAAGTCCAAGTTTCTCCTAATGCTCCCAAGGTCGTTTACCGTCAAGCTGGTGACAGATACATCTTGGTCGAGTATGGTGAAAATGTATTGGATTTGAACTTGAGCTACAGAATTCATAAGCTCATTGAAATGGTCAAGGATAACAAAACCAAGGGAATTGTTGAGATGTCTCAAGGTGTGAGATCCGTGTTAGTTGAGTTTGACTCTGAGGTTACTCAGAAACAACTTTTGCAAACTCTTATCTCTTACGAAAAGGAGATTGTCTTTGAGAACAAATGGAAGGTTCCTTCTCGTGTTATCAAATTACCTATGGCTTTTGAAGACGAGAAGACCCTCGCTGCTGTCAAGAGGTACCTGGAGACCATTAGAGCCGAAGCTCCATGGTTACCCAACAACGTCGACTTTATTGCTAGTATCAATGGAGTTGATAGAAGTGATGTCAAGAACATGATGTACACTGCCCGGTTTTTGGTTCTTGGATTGGGAGATGTCTTCCTCGGTGCACCTTGTGCGGTTCCTTTGGACCCAAGACACAGATTATTGGGTACCAAATATAACCCTTCGCGTACTTACACACCAAACGGTACCGTTGGAATTGGTGGAAACTACATGTGTATCTACACCATGGAGTCTCCTGGTGGATATCAGTTGGTAGGACGTACAGTTCCAATTTGGGACAAGTTGTCGTTGGGTTCACACTCTGTTAATCCATGGTTGCTTTCACCTTTCGATCAGGTTGAGTTCTATCCTGCTTCCGAAGCTGAGGTGGATGAATGCTCTGAACGTATGAATGCTGGTAAGTTCAAGGTTGAAATTGTGGATTCCGTCTTTGATCATGGTGCATACTTGAAATGGGTGCAAGAGCATTCTGCTTCGATTGAGGAATTCCAGAAAAACCAAGGCGGGGAGAAACTAGAGGAGTTCAACCGCTTGATTCAAATTTCAAATGCTGAATTGGCAACGAATGGGGGTGTTAAGTTGGGAGAGGATGAAAAGTTTAGCGACGATGCCGAATTGGTATACTCTGAGTACTCGGGACGATTCTGGAAACCATTGGTAGCTGTTGGCGACGAAGTCAAACAGGGTCAAGGTTTGATTGTAGTGGAAGCCATGAAGACAGAGATGGTGGTGAATGCGACTCGTGGAGGTAAAGTTGTCAAGATCTTCCATGATAATGGAGACATGGTTGATGCGGGAGATTTAGTGGTGGTTATTGAATAGTTTAAATTTTACAAATCATGATGGATTTTGTAGCAAAGTGAGTGGTGAATGAGAAGATGCGGTAGTGGAAGATATGAAGTAGTATAAGAAATGTATTGTAATACAGTGTGAACCAGAACCGTGAACATAACAGTCTTCTGTGCCGGCCCGCGTACGCGGTTAAATTCTCAACTTTTTACACACCTAATCTACGTATTATGACAGAACCAAAGGTCACGGCCGCTTCGCTTCAGCCCGAGCAATGGACCATGTCTTCCAATCAGGCTCTACAGATATTTATCACTGAACCAAGTGGCGCTAAACATTTCCAGCCTGCTTTTACATATCCAGTTTTTGGTGAAGCTGAACAAATATTCGGATTCAAAGATCTTGTAATATTCCTTTGCTTTGACCATTGCACGTTCTACCCTTTCTTGAACGTCAGGTACTCGGAAAAATTGAGCGACGAATCTCTTGAGGAACCAAAGGACCAACTTTTGAAGTTTTTACCAGAGTCCACCATCTTCAAAGACGAAGAAGAATGGGCTGATGCAATTCAAGAAGAGCAAGAAAACTACACTATTCCCGGGACACAATTTGGTGAGACCTTCACACAAGGAGGCAGTAGCTATGCTATTTACAAGATTGACCTCAAATCCGAAAGAGGATTAGAACTCTTAAAAAGATTACAGTTTCTTACCTTGTTATTCATTGAAGCTGCTTCATACATCGACAGCACAGACGAATTGTGGGACCTTTACGTGTTATACAAGGTAGATGATCCGAAACTACCCTCTGTGGTTGGATTGTGTACAGCTTATAACTACTGGAAATACCCTGGCGGTAAGAATTTCGATGAAGGTAAGGAAGAAGTCCGAAAAAAGCTTTCGCAGTTCATTATACTTCCTACACATCAGGGTAACCATTTGGGTGGACAATTTTACAATCGCTTATTTGAACTTTGGAAGTCAGACCCCAAGGTTGTCGAAATTGTGGTAGAAGATCCCAACGAGAGTTTTGACGACTTGCGAGACCGAAGTGACTTTTCGCGCCTCGTAGAGCAAAATATCTTCGACCTCCGAAGCATAGACATGAACCTCGTCAATAGCGATTGGTGGGAAACGACAAGAAGAGAGCAGAAGCTTGAACGAAGACAATTTTCTCGTTTGGTTGAAATGCTACTTTTACAAAAGTTGAAGTCGCCCAGTCCAAACGTCACAAACAAGGAGGTGAGGTTATTTATCAAAAAGAGATTGTTTGAGAAAAACAAAGAAGCATTGGCGGGTCTCGACGAAGCAACACGAAGGGACAAACTACACACAGCTTACGAATCGTTGGCACAGGATTATTACAGAATAATGGAGCCACTCAAATTAAAGCGAGAAAATGAAGCCTTGGACAATGGCGCCAATAAGAAACCCAAACTTGAGTAGACTGGTCGATGAAATCGCAATTCCGGTATAAGCTTTGCGTTTAATGTCAGTCGTAAATTATGCATATGCATATTTGCAGCCTTGAGATAGCAGAAAATTATCAGATAATATGTCATGGAAGACAGAGTTCAAAAGTCCGAGTTCCTAACATGTTGCGGCTCACCCACAAAAATGCTAATCTACTCAAGCGGCTGATTGCAATTGCATCTCTTGCATGGGCCAGTGGTCATGGTATTACGTCATTTGATGCGAAGAAGTTTCGGTATATGCTTCTATAAGGGCCGTGACGTCATAATTTGTGATTACGTAAACGTCAATAACCTCAATGCGGAATAACCATAACCGGAATGCGAATTCGGGTGCACACAATTGGTGCTCTTTTTTGATGAGTAAACTAAATAATTGGAAAGAAACAGAGAAAATAACATGTTCCTGCAAACTGGTTTCTGTGGCTCGTTTTTGCTTTACCTCCTTGCTCTCTCCATTGTACGTGACTCGCCCGCCTCGTCATGTCTCTTGTGCCGAGACGCGTGCGGCTCATAGCAAGTAACACAAAGAAGTCATCCTCAACGGACCTCACTATTTAAAAGGGGGGTGTAACCGTCATTTTTATTTTATCTATTGAAGATTGTTCATTAATAAAAAATGCACAGAACTTATTCTTTGAGAAGTCAAAAGGCTCCTACCGCCGCTCAATTGCAATCCCCACCTCCTCCTCCCTCGACTACTAAGTCAAGATTTTTCGGAAAGGGAGGAATTGCTTCCTCGTTCAGAAAGACGGTTGCTGGTAACACCGGTCCGGAATTGTCGAGAAAATTGAGTCAATACGTCAAGATGGAAAAGAATGTGATGAGAGCCATTGAATTGACTGCCAGAGAACGTCGTGACGTTGCCAAGCAATTGAGTGCTTGGGGTGAAGAAAACGACGAGGATGTCTCCGACGTTACCGATAAATTGGGAGTTTTAATTTACGAGATTGGTGAGTTGGAAGACCAATACATTGACAAGTACGACCAGTACCGTATAACCTTGAAGACCATTCGTAACATTGAGTCTTCTGTTCAACCATCCAGAGACAGAAAGCAAAAAATCACCGACGAAATTGCTCACCTCAAATACAAAGACCCTCAATCGCCAAAAATTCCAGTTTTGGAACAAGAATTGGTTAGAGCCGAGGCTGAGTCTTTGGTTGCTGAGGCACAATTGTCCAACATTACCAGACAACAATTGAAGGCTGCTTTCAACTACCAATTCGACGCTACCAGAGAATTGGCCGAAAAGTACGCTTTGGTTGCTGGTTACGGTAAGGCCTTGTTGGAGTTATTGGATGAGTCTGCTGTGACTCCAGGAGAGACCAGACCAACTTACGATGGCTACGAAGCTTCCAAGCAAATTATCATTGACGCTGAGAACGCCTTGGCCTCATGGACTTTGGACTCTGCTGCTGTCAAGCCAACCTTGTCCTTGCACCAATCTGAGTACGAGGAGCCTGCTGAGGATGATCTTGCCAATGCTGAGGAGGAATTCGCCAAGCATGACGAGGTTGCTGAAAAGTAAGGTCACATAATGTAACAATCTAAATCGCTATGATAAGCTGGCCTGTCCTCTTTTTGTAATATTTGTATTATTTTAATAGCCTTCGTATAATTATTAGCTCGATTGCATTTTTGTTTCCACTGAAACTGTAAGCTGTAGAGCGTTGTCAAGCTCTTTGAGGGTGATTATGCTTTTAGAAGCAAGTTCAAGTATGCTGGAAAAAGATGCTGCAACGATGGATCTCGTTGGTGGACTTTCTGCCTCAATGGTCAAAGATTGATCTATACTGCGAGGTAAAAGCTGATGCAACATGACGACGCATTTGAGTTTTGGAGAAATATTTTCCCCCCTTTGTTCCGCTTTGTCGTACCTTGAAACAGCACCGTACTTCATTCCTCTCAATATCAAGAATTGGTAAAATTCACGTAGTTGGCCGTGTATCTCAGCAGGAATAACAGCCAAATTTTTACCCTCAGAATCTACTATTGGTTCCAAGGCAAAATCAGCTATTGGGAAAGTATTCGTCTCCTTTGCTTCTTGACTTTCTGCACGTAACCCAAGCTCAGGAAGCGAGATATCGTAATCTTCTTGCATGTAATTTGGCTGCAAATTTTCATCCTGATCATCGAAGAGCATAGCGGCATCACCATAGTATTCGCTGATACTAGCCTGTGAGGGGATGAGGTTCCTACCCACCTCATGTTCGACAGAAGCATCTTCTATGCTCTTCATAAGGGTGCTTTGTAATTCCCTGTAATCTGAACGATCAAAGTAGTTGGCGACCTCGACATTTTTGGAAATGCATCGATAGCAGTAAGAAGTGAGATGGTTCAAAGTGTATGGATGACGGAAAAACTCTATGTTGAGGATCTCTGTGGTTACCGGTTTCAAGCTTTCGCTTTTACATCTCTTCGTTGTGTGATTGAGAACACATTCCTCATCAATAATAAGCCTGCGTTTCTTCGGATCTTTTTTGATGGTTGATGACGACGAAGAGTCTCGAAGTGTGCTTTTGAACAAGCCGGATATTGTGGACTCAACCTGTGGTTCTTGCCCTTGGGGATAGATGATATCTGGGAGCAAGGTATCCATGTTCACATCCTCCTCGATATTATTTTCAAGCTGATGACCCAAGTCAAGTGCAAAGTCGTCATCGATGTCAAGGCTCTTATTAGATATGTGATGGTACTGCTGGGCTTGCGGTGAGGATATAAATCGTGTGCTTGTATCTTGTTCTTTTTGCTTAACTTCAAATGGTAAAGAATTGAAAGTTACAGCAGTCAAAGACAAAGTGAGATCCATCTGGATGTCAAAACTTTGATCATCAGATAGAAACGTAATCTTCTTAGACCTCCTAGCTTCTCCATTATTAGTGACCTTGGTCAGAGGAAGAATGTTTAAGAACCTAGCCAGATTCAACTGAAACTGAATATTGGAAACATCTCTCATGATACAAGATACCTGCTGTGAGTACATGATAGATAAGCCATGCATCAATTTCGACAAGTCACGAAGTAGAAAAGTCTGGCTATTTTTCGAGATTTGATTGCACAATTCATGAACTGAATAATTGGTAATTCGGCTTTTGGCTAACTTCGAAGCAAGGCCACTAATTCCTATATTATCCAATTGCCATGCTAGACGTAATCCCTCATCATTCTCGAGCCTGCTCAAGAGGTTCATGATAGTATGCAAAAGTGGTAGAAATATAAAGGGTGAGTGTGAAAGTTATGTGTCAGATAATGTGAATTTTGCAACCATACCCACTAATGGAACGCGTGCAAAAAAAGGTAAATTTTTAGATAAGATTAAGATAGTTTATAACGAATACTATAGATTGCATCGTGCAAGACAACAACCCATTTTATAGTATCTGTGTAGTTGCTGCGTTCTGCCGCATCATATAGTCTCCATAGAAGTACTTGTCGACTGTTGGTTTCAAAATAAGTCGAATTTTGTTCAGTGGAAAAAGGTACCTCTCCATATATCAAATGGTGGAACCATGTTTCTTTCGCTGGTGAGCTAAAGATGTACTCATAATGCCTTGGTTTTAACGACAACTCATTCTCTAAATGTATCAACTTATGGTTCACAACCTTGTATTGAGCATAACGTTTCAACTTGACAAGAGCCTTATACCAGGGATAATCCTCAATAAGACCATCTTGAACTTCCTTGGAATAGGTATCGAAATGGCTGGAGATCTCCACCGCTGATTGTAGAAGGGACTGGAATTCAGCTATCAAGTCCCCGAATCGCACACTATTAATATCCACATCGTTCTTCACGTTGTTATATATGGTCGACTTTTCAAGGAGCTTTGAAGGAACCAATTTGTTGCTCCATGCTGATAACTGGTTCTGGTACTTCTCTTTGTAATTGTCAAAGGACCTTGAAATACTTTCAAAGTATGGTTCGGTTTTACTATGAAGAATCTCTCTCTCGCTCAAGGAAATGGTGAAAAGACCAACAAACCGTGCTAACAGAGAATGTAAATTCAAGTTCTCATCGACGTCTTTAACATGTTTTAGAGAGAACATATTGGAATTGTGACAGTATCCTGTTTCATTATCAAACCTGACATTGATTACAGGTGCGCTCAAGTGGTTTTGAAAGACAAATGCATCGGACCGGTCAGGATTGTCTGATATAATGTTATGGATGACATTTTTGTCTTGTTTGTTCCAGTAACGAAAAAGAGTCGACCTGGACCCCTTTTCGTTTGGAAATGGGATATATTTGGCCGTCTTTTTAATCAAGTGATCAAACACAGGAGTTGATTCTATTCTGAAATTAGTGCCTCTCACAATGTCAAGGTCAAGGTTGATGTAGCACAAGACTGGGTGCTTATTATCAAGAGCTTTCGGATCATCGCCAAAAAGTTGACTGCCTACCAAACCACTTCTGGATCCATCCCAAGACACGAACTTTATGGTCCGTAAGGGCTTCCAGCCGAGTTTTAAAAGCTGACGGAAATGCTTCATAATCTCAAACAAAACAGCATGATTGCTCAAGACATTGGCAGAAGTTAGCGAGTCTCTACCCGCGCCAATGATAATCTCCCCGTCGTTAAGAATTCCCTTGACAGATCCAACGACGTTGGAAATTCTTCTCGGTTTCTGGTCGAGAAAATTGCTGCTCAAATGGAGCATTAAGCGCTCGTCTGTTGCTTTGGACGCTTCGAGTATCGGTTGAATGGAGGCATAGCTAACGGGAATGGCCGGGATAGATGGACGAGAGTTGGCATTATTCCAGAACGGTATCAAAGACCCACTATCTCTTGAAATTGCCGCCGAATTGTTCAAATCTTCATGGTAGATGATGAACCCTACAGCGCCTTTGTGCTGGGCAATTTGTAGCTTTTCGGCTGCGGAGAGTACCGAAGACAGATTTGACTTGGCTATCACTATACAGCCGTTAACATCCTTAGTGTAGCTCAGATGGGTCCCTTCTTCGACGTAGACAAATGGGGCCGTAACCGCTCCATTGGAGCCGAAACTGAGGTATGCGGGTGTTGAGAAGCCCTTCTCGCTCAAGCGAGCATCGTAGATGACCGCACCATCGTCAGCTATCAACGAAAGTGTCAGGGATTGCGGGCAGCGGAGTTGCGGTACGTTGTAGGAGTAGGTATGAGGATGGTATCCAAGCAGTTTAAAGACGTTAGACACATACCGTTCTAGGTCTGGATTATCTGTAGATGTCAACGAATGGCTTTTGGCCTCGCTGATTTTCGTGAGGTTTCCCAACCACATGTCTATGGATTCCCTATTGGTGAAGCTGGTGTTTTCTGTGTCGCTGTAAAGAAGAAAGTTGCGTTTGATGTCAGATTTGGTCAAATGGAGGCCATACCATCTGCGAAAGTCTCGGCTGAGTGACGTTCGAGGTAAGAAAGAAAGATGCATTATTATGATGGCGGCGAGACCCAAACAGCAGAACCACCAGAACCGTCGCTTCACGAGCTTCTGTTGTTGAACTTGGTAGTACTCATCGTATTTGGATTGAAGGTCTTCTATCATTTCCGGTTCCAAGTCACCATCTCCTATTATCGAATATTGCAGATGACGATGTTCTAAAAATGGCGTGGTTTCGGATACCAGGGAATAGACTTCATTTTCGGTGTCTACTACTGACAGGTTCGTTCTCTCGGACGAAATAGACATGTCACGTTCTGTTGCAGCATAAAAGGAGAAACTGAGTGCTTCCCCACGTGAGGTTGGTTATCGTCCTGCATGTCTTTCAAGTGCAGTGACGTGCGACCAGAGAAGGGCTCTGTGCAGTCTGCGATGCCATTTAAGTTTGGCATCTACAAGCACCTATCAAGCACCCAGCGAAAAATCACGGTTTTGCAGCATGGCTCAAAGTGCTTCTGGATCCACGGTGCCGCAGGTGACCAGCTCACAAATACTTAAGGAGGCGTTCGAAAGCAAGGAGCAACGATGGCTGCGGCCCCAGCAAACGATCCAAGACCTCGAGGACTTGCGATCATTTCAGATCACCAAGCGCCGAGAATACGAACAGCAAATCAACAAAAACAGACTCAATTACGGCCAATGGCTTCGGTACGCCAAATGGGAGGTGGAATTCAATCGAGATTTCACTCGAGCCAGATCCATCTATGAACGGGCACTCGAAGTAGATGTCGAACACATCCCATTTTGGACCCAGTATATCCGGATGGAATTGCATCACCGCAATGTCAACCACGCGAGAAACCTCTTGGAAAGGGGTGTGACTGTGCTTCCGAGAGTACACAAGTTGTGGTTTATGTATGTTCAAACGGAGGAGATCTTGGGCCATTATCAAGCTGTCAGGGACATCTTTGAACGATGGCTTTCATGGCATCCTACTCCAGAAGCATGGGACGCCTATATCAACTTTGAGCGACGCTACGACGAATATGACAATGCCAGGTCTATCTTTGTGCGCTATGTACTGGAACATGACACTGTCGAAACTTGGTCCAAATGGATCCATATGGAATCTGGTATTCTCGATAATGTGCCTCATATTCGAAAGATCTATGAACTTGCGGCTAACACATTACTTGAGAAGTTGAAAACGGGTACTGTGAAAGAGGATATAATGAGCATTTTCATCCAGTGGGCTTCGTGGGAAGCGTCGGTTCGTGAGCAGGAAAGAGCCAGTGCAATATACTCCGTCTTGTTGGACGAGTCCAAGTTTCAGTTCCCACAGCACCAAAGGGAAACGTTGTTGCGTGGATTTGCTGACTTTGAAAGACAATATGGTAACCATGATACCATCGAAAAAAGCATACGTTTGAAACGTCGAGCAGAATACGAACAGGAGATTAAAACAGACCCGCATAATTACGATTCGTGGTGGGCACTTATCGATATTCTCAAAGAAGAGAATAAAACTGGTGATATCAAAGAGACCTACGAGAAATTTATGAATACTTCCCCCACCACAGACGACGGTAAGACGGTTTATTGGCGCCGATTTGTGTTACTAGGAATCAGATATGCTCTATGGACCGAATTCGACGTTGAAGATGTTGAAGAAGCACGGTCAGTATGGAATAGGCTATTGCAAGCTATTCCTCACAAACAATTTACATTTTCCAAGGTGTGGATTGGAGTGGCTGAATTCGAGTTGAGAAATAGTCCTGAGGACGGCTTACTACGTGCGAGGAAAGTTCTTGGTAGAAGCATTGGACTTACAAGTTCAAGAGCCAAACCAAAGTTGTTCCGGTTCTATATCGAACTAGAGAGAAAACTTGGCGAATGGGATCGAGCTCGCAAGCTATTTGAAAAATGGATAGAGACTGAGAGTTCAAATGGAGTTCAGAATATATGGCTGGTGGTGAAGCAATATGTTGCTTTCGAAGAGGCTAACCGAGAACACGAAAGATGTCGTTCATTATTTGAGTTCATGTTGGACCTTACGACTCGGGAAAATGATGTGAAGTTAAAAGGGACAGTATGGAATCTGTACATTGAGTTCGAAAAGGACCTCTTCAACTACTCCCTTGCAAGAGATCTTTATGAACGGTACACAAAGACCAGCGATGTTGCATCTTCGTGGATATCTTTTGCCTTGTTTGAATCGAGTATTCCTACGGAAGAACAACTTCGAATCTTTGAAGAAAGTGAAGAAGAAGAGGTGGAGTTCAACATAACCGACCAGCATAAGCAGAACACCAGCGCAATTTTCAAGCGGGCATTGGAACATTTCGCTGCAAAGGGACTTTCAGAAGAGCGTCTTGTGGTGTTGAGAGCATGGCAAGGTTACGAAAATGAACATGGAGACGAACAGAGCGTAAAGCAAGTCCAAGAGTTACTTCCTGAGTTTGTTCGGAAGCGCAGGGTGGTCAATGGCGTTGAAGAAGAGTACATTGAGTACGAGTTTCCCGGCGACAAGGAATCCGCCCCGGCAGAGCCATCGATCAACAAGTTCTTGCAAAATGCCAAATTATGGGCGGCTAAGAACGGCTGAAAGCAATTACGTCAAGTTCGTGACTTCTGGTAGTATCAGCATAGTTATTGAGTATATGAATAAAGAATTGCATTCGTCAAAGGTACCAATGACTAGGATAAACGCTAAATTTCGAAAGTAAGAGATTCAGTAACCGGTACATTTCTACTCCACTAACCTCTGGCCAAGATTAACATCCTAATTCGGCTATCCTACCATCCACCTCTCAAGGTCAACACCAAGTGCAAGGAACTCCCTGGTGTGATATTAGACTCCAGAACCGTGCTTTCGTCGTCCAACTGTGATCCGTTGAAAATGAGTCTTTGCTGGGAGGGAGGAATTCCCTCTTTTTCTTCCATCATTTCCTTGACACGAATGATTCTGTCGGTCGGTTCGATGTCAACAGGGATGTCTCTGCCTGTCAATGTTTTCACTTTGACTTGCATGGTATCTAGTATATAATCACAAAGTTGGATTCTACGCGCGATGAAGTGCAAATCGAGTGCGATGTGCGATTCGAGTGCGATCGATTCGGTCCATGCTAGCTACACCAGAAGTTCCCACGTTGGACTTAAATGTATATGAGCCTGCTGAGGACTCTTTCCTACTTCTAGACTGCTTGGAGCAAGACCAGCACTACTTAAAACTGCATTTAAATACGTCTGTGCCTATAGTATCGGAGATTGGAGCTGGTTCAGGAATTGTGATTGCATTTATCAAACGACACTTGTATCCCTGGGGCATCTATATACCTACCGATGTCAATCCACATGCCTGCCAGGCGGTTCTTGCCACCTTAAAGAAGAACAGTGGTGGTGTTCCTCTGATATATGACGTTTGTCAGATGGACTGTACCACGGCCATACGAAGTCAATGCCTTGATTTATTGGTATTTAATCCTCCCTACGTCCCCGCAGAGGCTGTGCCTGCTACCCCTAATACTCTCGATGACGAAACTTGGCTTGACCTTGCGTTGTTGGGAGGAGACGATGGCATGGAAGTCACATGGAGAGTATTGAAAAATTTGAGCTCGATTCTTGCTCCCAATGGCATAGCATATATATTGTTCTGTGCTCGAAATAAGCCGAAGGAGGTGTGTCTTTACATGCGTAGCCAAGGCTGGCTAGCAGAGGAAGTCATTACTAGAAAGGCAGGATGGGAAGTGCTTACCGTGGTGCGATTTGAAAAAGACGAAAATCATCAAAAGTAAAAAGGCGCTTTCAAGTAGTACTGTCGTCAAGGCATTATACTCCTGAACCAAACGGTTTCCTCTTGTGTCTTTTTTATGACCTGACTTTCTCCATCCTTAAGTATGGGTGCATCGCGGCACCATCTCATCGACTCAACTTGAGACTGTCACAGTCCACTTTACATTCCTAATCACAACTAAAAATGGAAAATCCAGCTTCTTCCAGACCTACAAAATGGTCTGGGACTCCGTTACGACATAAAACCATCGATGGACAAAAACTCGATACCATTATATCTGGCCATCTCACCTCCGAGCAGCTCGATGCGTACCAGCAGTACTTCAGAATCGAGGAGATCAGCGACCTTTTACGAACATCCAACAAACGCAGAGTTGGTGTACTTCTGTTGTTGCCTTCTGGAAAGCCACAAGAGAACCCAAACCTAAAGAGAGACCCTTCCCCTCCTCCCAAGTATGACAATTATGGCAACAGAGTCAACACTCGCGACTCGTTAATGGGCCTTTCACTCGAAAACGAACGCCATTACCTTGTGGAAAAGGCAGCTTCTACCATCAAGTACTATATGTCTCCACTTGACTACCATAAACCCGCCAAAATCTACGAAAAATTGTATATACCGTTGAAAGATTTTCCTGACATAAACTTTGTTGGATTACTTTTGGGGCCCCGTGGAAATACCTTGCGTCAAATCCAGGAAGACAGTGGTGCAAAACTAGCAATTCGAGGAAAAGGATCGGTAAAAGATGGGAAATCAAGTGGCAACGTTATAACGGAATCAGAAGAGTCTGGTGCACTCATGTCTCCTAAATCGTTCGCTAATCCGTTTGTGGACAACAATAGTGAAGACCTCCATGTGGTGATTACAGCAGACTCGTCCAGGAAAATAGAAAAAGCAATCATGTTTGCTAACGAAATCATCAATAAGGCCATTTCGTCGCCGATGGGTCAAAACGACTTGAAGCGTGGTCAATTGCGAGAATTAGCCATCTTGAACGGTACACTTCGTGAGTCTCGTCCATTTATCCCTGAAGAGGAAAGACAAGCTCCACCTGTGATGGATATATCTCTGATTGTGTGCAAAATATGCGGTAAAGTTGGACATTTTGCAAGAGATTGTAAATTAAGAAACCGTAATGAAAGTGCTCCAGAAAGATCCTACCAGCCCCCAGAACCACAATATGCTCCAGAGGAAGAGGCTGTCCCTGCTTCATATAGTTACGAACCTCGTCACAAGGAAAATGGCAGACGAAGGGACGACGATGCTTCTCTTCCTCCATGGAAACGCCAAAAGCCTTCAATCCCTTCATTGCCTGTGTCCCCATGGCAATCACAGCCTCCAATCCCCACACCATTGGCTAGGTCCACACCGCCCATGCAAACACAAACTCTTCAAAATACAAAGCCAAAACCACCTCCAGGTCTTCATATGGGAGAAAGACCTCCGCCTCCAGCCAATACGCTAAAGCCCCCACCTCCAGCAACCACTTCAAAACCACCACCACCCACAACTATATTAAAACCACCACCTCCATCTTCAGCGCCCAAACCACCACCTCCAACAAGCAAGCCCGTACCACCTGCGAAACCCGCTCCTCCACCTCCCACAAAGAAGCCGGATCCTCCTTCATAATATATGGCATTCACTACAACCTCGTCGTATTTGCGTAATATTCTATGTAGTCTTAATTACTTGTCATTATACAAGCGTATGCTAGGACATGGCAATGCTCACTTCACCAAATCTAAGTTTTCATACACCGATCCAGAAGCCTTGAATAATTCAGAGGCGGTTACTCCGTTCTTAGTCTCTTCGTTTTCCTTCAATTGTTGTAACATAAGTCTGGCTTTTTCTCTTTCTTTGTAACCATGCAAGCATTCGAAATAGTCGTCAAAATGAGGGGTGCATTCTTTCTTGGTCTGAGTGTCCGCACTGGTGTAACAAGAAACCAAGGTTTGGAATTCATAAAAACACCTTCTTGTGCCCCCGTTTCTTGAATAGGGTTGCATTTCAGACTAACTGTATTCTTCTTTACATTTCCTCAATCCGCATTGGACGAGTTTGCGGTTTGCGCACTACTGTCTATACACTTTCATGGCTGCGAAAATGAAATGCTGTTTATATGTACGCTAGCATTTCTTTTATGCACGCTTTCACCTTGTAGTATAATGGTCCCACTGTTCCGTCAATCTCGATGTCTCCTGTATCGTCTCCGTCAATGCTACCGTAGGTAACTTTTCTGATGGCAATTTTACCATTTACTACCAAAGTACCCTCACCTTTGAACTCGGCATTCATTTCTTTGGCAATGAGTTTTCTTTTGAGTTCTGGAAGTCGAATATTACCAATGGCAAACTTGGGACCGCTTGATCCCTCTTGTTGCACAATCGCTTGGCCCGCCTCGGTTTGGCGTTTCATGAATTCTTCCTTTGATATGTACTTCAAAGAGAACTGAGTGGAAGGATTGATGTAATCTGGAACGGTTTTGGCCTTCTTCCTTGGCATGTGTGGATTGTGAAGCTCAAGCTCACCATAAGCAGGAGCAACACGGTAGTTTCCGTCTACTTTTTGCCACTTCAACGTATCGACGATCTCATCTTCAAGAACCACTTCGAAATTTGTTAAGGCAAGCGAGTCTTCTTGCTCATCAACTCCAATCTTCAAGCTCGTCTCATAGTCTGCAGCATGTATTGCCATTCGTGATGGCCCTGAATACTTACCAGACGAGTGACCACTGAGACCTCCACGAATAGATACCAAAGAAAGTGCTCGAGAACTATGCAATAAAGACAGTTTATTTTGTTCTTTCTCCTGCATTGCTTGCAGTTGTTCAAACATTTTTTTCACGGCCGGAAGGCCATCGTACTCCTCATCCAAATCAGCTGTTTTCGATGGGTCAGGCAAGAGAACGAGATTGTAAGGTTTCAATGATGAAACGATCAAACTGAGAGATCTCAAGTCCACAAGCCCTGCCAAGTCAACAAACGACAAACTGCATCTGAACTTTAGATCTTGCGTTTTAGTAACAATCACTCTCTTGCGAGGCTGGAAGAGGGTATGGAGATTCTTTTGCAAGATCTGATTATTAAGGGTTTCTTGAGGAGTTAAACGATTTGTTTGAATGCCTCCTCCTCTACCACTTCTTCTGTCATCATCATTTCCCCACTTCAACTTGTCTTCTTGCTCAAACTTTCGCTTAGAATCCAGAATAAGCTTTGCGTTCGTCAAGTCCTCGGCTCTCTGGTAGTCCTTGATATCTATAACTTCTCCATAATCATCGAACTTTCTCTTGTGAGGTGGGATATACGGAAACATTGCCTGACGTGGCTTCAACTTATGGGTAATTTTGACGTCAAGAGGAAGTTCGTCATCTAAGGTTTGCTTGACTTGGTCAGCGACAAAGGCATCTTGGGTGACAATTGCATTCACATTTGTGTCAATTGCACCGGGCATTGCTCCTGCTTCTGTCTCGGTGGTGGTTGGCATTTCCTCGTCAGAAGACTCGGCGTCTTCCCCATCATCCGATGAAGAGTCTTCTTCCTCAAGATTATCGGCATTTAACAAATTTTGGTTCTTTCTATCACGCACCTGTTCGAATAATTTCTTCTTTCTTTGGTGATTTATACGCTCTTGGAATGACGTGAGCTCCGAGCCACTCAAGGGATCCTCTCGAGATAAGCCTCGAAGTGGAATTGTACCTTCATAGCCAATTGCGAGTCCATCTTCGGCATTTCCATATTTCTCCCTAGAGAGTCTTACCCAGTCAGTAAATAATTGGGCGTTGATACTAAAATCGGCACCAAAATGAGTTTTTTCAGTCAACAAAACCGTATTCTTCTGATCCAGGCATAAGTATTTCAAAACTTCAAACGATACATCACCACTATTCATATCTATCCCAGCACATAATACGATTTTGGGGCCACTGAGTTGAATCAATTCCTTGGGATCCAGCAAGAGATCAACCTTGGAGGGATCAAATGGGAAATTATTCTTGTTGGTGCTGTTCATGGAGGCAGAAGATGCAGCCTCCCATTCTTTTACCAACAGAGTGGACATCCACTCGAGTAAACTAGATGCATAATTGAGAACCTTAGTTCCTGAATAGGACAAGAAATAGACTGGAATTGGCTGACTTTGAAGATGGTGGTCCACGAGATGCAAAAGTTCGAGAAACCGGCCAGAAAGTGACGTTGGAAGCACCACAGCACCTCCATTCGCGAGTGTAGCATCCATCAACTGGAGGAACTTTTCTGCTCGTTTTTTATGGGGAAGATTAGAACCAAGATCAGTGTTGGTTATCAATACAGTGGGTCTCATCAATTGAGACAATGGGTTACCGGTTGATGCTGAAAGAAAGCTTGAACTACTCAAGAATGAGTCCTTCGAATGGTTCCATGAGGGGGCATAAATTACCTTTTCTAATCTCTTGGTTATACACCAGAAGGTACCACCCAAAGTATGTCCAGCATTGTATGGTGTAATTATCATTTTATTTTCAAACAAACTTAAAGTTTGCGAATATTTCAACGGGCACTGCCTTATCGAACCAGTCATCCACTTCGTCCACCTCCATAAGTGCATCTTTTAAAGGTCCTAAACACCCTTCGATCTGTAAAATTCTACTGTGGAAACTCGACCTAGCTGGTTTCACGGGAAGTGTTGAATATATAGGGATCTTGGACATTATGTGAGGAAATTTTTAC